>NW_028261383.1:134184872-134509122 GCF_051295495.1 Thamnophis sirtalis
AACTTGATTATTCTATGATTTGAAAACTCAGATTGTTTTATTTGACACGGAATTTATTTTCTGGACAACGTATGGAACATAACATTCTGTTCCATTCTGGGCAGGGTTCTTGTTTTGCTCTTGTTCTTTTCTTTTTAACTTTTTTTAAAGGTTGCCTTAAAAGACAAGTAATCTGCCTAAGTATTTATACTAATAATATTAACTGTAGTACATTTTGGAGCAATAAACATTCACTCCAACATGCTCTCTTTTTTTCCACCATGCAGAAATATTGTTTCTTGTGGCCATGATTTCATCTCAGCATTATTGGATGAGAGTCCCCTCATCTTTATACCAGATATCCCAAAGGTACTTTTCAAAATGCAACTTGACTTTTGGTGTTTTTTTTTTCCCTTTGAAAATGTTTCACTTCTCACCTAAGAATCAGATCTAAAGAATGAAATGTTTTCAAGGGAAAAAAACCCCCAAGAAAGTCCAGTTGCCTTTTGATGAGCACCTTTGGGACAACTATGACCTGGAGAATTGAGAATATCCATGGACGCTTTGTACCAGATGTTATGGAATTCTAGAAATAAAATAGCAAGACCCTATTTTCTGTGTGCTGATAGCATTTCAACCTATCTACAAGCAGGAGAATCTTTCATTATGTAGGAGTCCAGTGATCAAGAGCTGGCTACCTGTTTCTTGCTAAAACTGAAGATGTGTTACCTGTCTTTACGACTGTTGTTATCTTCAAAATACAAGCAGCTTATTTTAAATACCAGCTACTAAAGAATAACCAAGAAGTTACACTATCTACTTGGGCATTGTGTGGCAAAGAATACTGGATTAGATAGCCCATTGGTCTGATTCAGCAGGCTCTTCTAGGCACCTTCTGGTTATGTCACTATTTCTTATGGAAGTACAATATACTTTGACATTGTACTTTGTGGTGGTTGACGTTGGGGTGTGTTCCAGCTTCATCCTTAGACTGCTACTCAGCTAGCTGCATTAATTAGTCTAGCCAATAAAAAATTAGCGATGGCTTGTTTTTTGCTCTTCTACCAACATGGAGGTGGGGTGCCAGTGCAGAAATAGTGAATGAATAAAGATATTTATGAATAAAGATATTTTCTGAATAAAGATATTTTTTTCCTTTTTAGTGGAGTCCTTACTGTTCTCTGAGCTTGGTTGTTTTCTTGCAAACATTTCATTATCAAACTATAGGTAACATCAGTGCATTCTTATCTCCCTCCCTCCCACCCTCTCTATATACATACATACATACATTTACACACACACACACACACACACACACACACACACACACACACACACACACATGTTGTATTTGTGCTGATAAATAAATTAAGGGAGACTAGTATTGATCTATTTCAAGCTATTTAGCTCTCATCAGCTAGCCATACCCTTTTTAGGAGTAGCAGTAGACCTCTTTCTGAAATAATTGTAGTTGTCCTTTGGAATGGTGAGCAAAATTTGTGAATATATGATGTATATCAACATCCTCCAAGAAATATTTTTGCTCTTGCACTTTTATAGGCATAGTGTCAATAGTGTTGAACAGTATCCACAGAGCCAGTGTTCTAACTACAGTTATATTGTGTTTTGTCAAAAATGATTTAGTTTTTTTTAAAAAAACCAGTCCATCTAGCATTGTGAGCTTTTTTAAAAAAAAGTCTTTAAAAACCTGCTACGTCATCTATTTGCTGAAATGCTCCATAAAGTTTGTTATTATGCTCGAGGTGTTTCTCAAGCAGGAGACATGAAACAACCATAATGTCTTGTGAAGCGTGACATTGTTTTCAAAACACATCATCAGCCCTAACAAACTTTTATAGAGTCCCTCGATTAATACACGGTGGACTGGAGGTCATGCCAAGTTCAGGAGATACATCCTTCAGCCAGATAGCCTTTCGTACTGGCAGCAATTTTTCTGCCATTCCCGGAAATGGCAGCCTGAGCAAACCGCACCTCCATTAATTATTTAGATGGCCGGAGTGCTCTGCTCTGACCTCTCTTAGTCCTTGGGACAGGCTAGAGGAAGGGCGGGTGGGGAGAGAATTGCAGGAGCTGCCTTGTTACCTTGGTAAACATTTTGGTCTATTTTCTGATAGGCCTGCCATTGGCATCTTTCCTTCCGCCAGATTACGGGGCAATCAGATCTAAATGAGTGTTTTCATAGTGTAAACCAAATTCTTGGCCTGTACAGTTCTCTCCCAGCTGAACCAGCTTCCCTCTAAGAATTATTACTGTTGTAAATTCCTCTCGGCTTGGATCACAATGACCTTCAAGCCTCTATTTCAGGGCTGCTCTATAGCTCACCATTTATGAGGTGGCCTTGTTCTGGTTACAACACTATTTTATGCATGAATGGCTGCCTGGCAGGTCCTAGCTGCAGTATGTCAAAGTAAAAAAGGCTCAGCTTCTGAATCACACATCCAGGATTTAACACTCCTTTTTCTGGCTCCACCCCTTTAATCAGAAGGCTCTTTACTTGGAAAGGTAAAATAAGTGGGGAGAAAAAAAAGAAGCTTTTCTTGGCTGTGTTGGCACAATATGTTTACTCAGAGTTAACTACTGTTTATTAAATTAACACAATTCTCTGGGTTTGCCCTGAACTGTACATTTGGCACATACTCAACAGTCACACAAATGGACTAGCTTAAAAAGTGGTTGGCTAATTTATAGCTCATAAAATGCATTCTAGAAAGGAGGCTTTGAAAGAAATGAGTTATCTCTAGTAAGTCAACGGTTACCACCTATGGTAACTGCTCCCAGTTGCTAGGATAGTTCTTTATTCAAGGTCTAAAGTTGAGGAGGACAAATAGTAAAGGAATGCTTTTGCCCTTACCCTCTATTTATTCAATTCCCAGAAATGTTTGGCTTAACTACAGGTGAAAAGGTTACGCAGAGATGAGTGTGGTGCCCAAAATTACAATATGAATAGGAGGCATCGATAGAAGTGACAGAAGTCTTCAGCATTCTTCTCAGCAGTACTAACATCACAGCTGGAGAGAGAGAGAGAGAGACATTCCCTAAAACCATTTTGATTATGCATCTGTGTCTTGATTTTTTAAATTGTCTCCAAAAATAGTGGGTTTGGTGCCAGGCTTTTATAGGAACTTTTCAGCTTCTTAATTGCATCTAATTTGGAAGAGTGAGTCATTCCTATCAACAATATATCTCAAGAAAATGATGTGACTCCCTTAAAAGCTGCTTGAGTTCCTTGCTAAATGTTTCAGAAAATATTCAATGGCTGACAAATGTTTCCCCACTTTCAACAAACAAAACTGTTGAAGCACCTAGGAAGCAAGCATCGAGAGTTATTTAAAGATGCCTTAGCTTGAAAGAAACAAAACCAAAAGTACTATAAGCCATGGGAAGATTTCCTGAACACCAGGAAACCAACCAAAGCTGCTGGGTTTTCATTGTAGCAAATATGTCAGCCGTCTTAAATATGCAATGGCTGTCATGAAAAGCCTGTTTATGGGAAGAAGAGGCCAAAGAATGTGGGAAGGAAAATCTATTGTGGAGAACAGGGACTGGATGCGGAAAAACAATACCCAGTTTGGTATTGGTGTGTCCTCCTAATGAGTAAAAATACTTTGCACTTGGAAAATCTTTCCAGGATTTGCTGCTGTGGAATACTACCTTTAAGCCATTATTACAATTGATACATAATCAGCAGAACTTCGAGAACCATGGGGATTTCTGAAAGTACTGGATGGAGGTTAGTAGCAATTAACTTTTCTCTGCAGTTGGCCACACCAAGTTGCCAAAGCGACAAACACTGCCCTGGGGGGATCTGGGGTTTATCCTGGCTCTCTACTGCCAACACATTCTCAAGGCTTCATGTGGCTTATTTGCTGCTACATTCAGAATTATATCCAGACTGTCTATGGGTCAAGGAAAGTTTTATCAGTCCAGCCTCCCTCTGACTGGTGTCTACTTCCAAGTGTGTAACTATGTCATTTTACCCTGTTTTCCCCAAAATAAGACCTCCCTGGATAATAAGTCCAATCGGGTTTTGAGCGCATGTGCTAAAATAAGCCTTCCTCTAATAATAAGCTCTCCCCGAAAATATTGCTACACAGCAGCAGCCATGAGGTGATCCCACTCACCACCTCCTGCACCTCAAAAATAATAAGCCCTCCTCGAAACTAAGGCCAAGTGCTTATTTCGGGGGTCAAAAGAAAATAAGACCCAGTCTTATTTTCAGGGAAACAGTAGGAATTATAGGGACAAACTGAGGATCAGCACATTTGGATTGCAAAATCACAGAACTGGAAAGAAATTTGGAGGTCATTTAGTGCAACATCTTGCTTTGATTTAGTTTTTGTTATTACATTCTTTCCATTGTCCTTGTCCTCGTCTTTTTTCTTCTTCTTTTCCTCACATTTGGAGACCATACCCAGCAATTCTACTTTCATGAAAAAGTGAGTTTTGGTAAGTGCTGGATGAGAAAAACAGTGCCAGTACCAAGTGTCCAGTCATCCTGGACATTTATACACGAGAATACTAAAAAACCGGAACATTTCTGAACACTCAGTTCCTTCAAATGCAGTAACAAGCTGCTAATGTGGAATGTTAGGTAACCAATAACTAGCACAGAAATAGCTGAAGCTGCTAGATATTTTTATGATAGAAGAGTTTTCAAACTGAAAATTTTCACATTTTCTGTCCATAATGTATTTGTAGTTGATCCCTAAGGATTTAGGGAACGAGCTTACTAAATAATCTATGTTATCCTCTGTCTTGTGTTTGGTGTTAAACATTACGCTGATTCCCAGAGTTTCTGGAAATGTTTAACCAGTTAGGCTATTGTCAAGCCAAACAGAATCCAAGCCAAACCTTGTTTAATCATTATTTTTTAGAAGCTTGTTGGAGTCTTAGGCGAAATTAGGTGAACTGGGAATTGTACATTTATCTTGGCAGTTTTTTCTTTCCGATTAGGAGTCTTAACTGGAAGGATGACAGAACTGATAAGGAGGTTGTTTTAAACTATACTGATTCTGTTTTTGGTTTTGCTTGTTGAAACCAAGTGTTGATTAAGAACAATAATCCTGCAAACATCCAGTATCATTGTCCTCTTTCTCAAGATCTCTTTACTCCCATTCTGTTAAACAATTCAGGACATTCCCAGTAGTGGGTTGTGGTTGACATCAGCTCTGGCCTTTTGGGATGCCATGAAATTAGTTATATTTGATAGCTATTGTGGTTTATTTCTGGATCCGTTGCACTTGAGCCAGTACCTTCTCTCTCTCTCTCAGTTTACATAGTGGTTGTTATGGGGAAAATAGGAGGAGGGAGGAGTACTGGATAGGTTTGGCACTTTGAGTTATTTAAAGGTAAAGGTTCCCCTCGCACATATGTGCTAGTTGTTCCTGACTCTAGATGGTGGTACCCATCTCTGTTTCAAAGCCGAAGAGCCAGCACTGTCCAAAAACATCTCCGGGGACATGTGGCCAGCATGACTAAATGCCGAAGGTGCACAGAACGCTGTTACCTTCCCACCAAAGATGGTTCTTATTTTTCTACTTGCATTTTGACATGCTTCCAAACTGCTAGGTTGGCAGAAGCTGGGACAAGTTACGTGAGCTCACTCCGTTATGAGGCACTAGGGATTCGAATTGCTGAACTACTGACCTTTATGATCAACAAGCTCAGTGTCTTAAACACTGAGCCACTGTGTCCTTTTTATTTAGTTATTAATAAAGGTGTAATATAAATAATTATCATAAAATCATAAGTATCATACCAAGATCTACGCATTCTAGGAAACATCTATTTTTGCAGAGTGATGAATATGTGTGCAAATAGCAACCAGAGGGGAGAGTACCTGTTTCATTCTCAGACCTTTATTCTTATATTGAGTTCCTACACAGAAAGACAGCAAAGTAGTAGGAATGGAAAGAATAATTGGCCTGACAAAGCCTCATCTTGACGCTTCACTGCTGGGTGATTTGCCCATTGGAAAACAACAAGCCTGCTGTTTCCATGCCGCAGCTAGTTGGCCCGCTAACCATTTCTTGAAAAGTTCTCCTTGGCAGATGAAACAGTTCCAAGTGATCTATAGCCTCCATCAACAAATGTTAACACGCCCTCCTGCAAATATTCTGATTTGCATGAAGGAACCATTTAGATTGTAGGAAGTTAGCACCTACCCCTCTCCTAGGAAAATGAAATATTTTAGGAAATATTAAAATGGCAGAATATTTCCCCTAAAAAGGAGGCAGGAACTCAGCCCCCCCACCTTTGTCAATGGGCTAGTCTATTCTACATAACAAAGATCTACCTCCTTCAGGCAGAGCCATAGTAGGAATTGCCCAAAGCCCTTTCTTTACATCATTACCCAACCAATCACAATACAAGCTCAAATTCAAAGGCCCAGAGAGGGCATAAAACCAGGGTACTCTCTGCATCTCTTCCCTCCCCCCCCCAGATCTCAAACCATGTGGTTCTGTCCACTGTTAAAAACCATCTTTCCAAGCAGCCTCCATATTTCCAGTGTCTTTCTTCCCCCTTGGAACTGAACCCAGATAGATATTTCTTCCAAGAAGGTGATACTAAACTTTGGCCATTTTAAGACGTGTGAACTTCAACTCCCATAATTTCTTAGCAAGCATGGGGAATTCTGAGAGTAGGTCTACATTTCTTAAAAGTTCCCAGGGCTGAGAAACACTGCCCTAGCAGGTGGGCAAAATGTACAGTCTCAAGTTGGCTCTTTGTTCCTTTTCCCAGTCCTTTGCTTCCCCATGGATATTCTCTCCCTCCTGGCCAAAGTTCTGTTGGAAGAATTGTCCTTCTGGGTTCAGTTCCAAGTGGGGAGAAAAACACTGGAAACATGGAGGCTGCTTGGAAAGATGGTTTTAAAGGTGGACAGGACCACATGATTTGAGGTCCTGGGGAAAAAGGGTGATCACATGCCTTGAAGATCTTGACGAAAAAGGGAAGAGAGGCTGAGAGTGCCCTAGTTTTATGCCCTCTCTGGCCTTTGATCTTGAGCTTGTATTCTGATTGGTTATCAGACTCCCATGGGGCCATGCTGGGGCAACTCTGTAGGTTGTCTTTTGAGTCCCAAGCTTGGTTGAGCTGTTGCTGGGTAATGATGTAATGGAAAGACTTGTTATGGCTTCCCCATGGATATTCTCTCCCTCCTGGCCAAAGTTCTGTTGGCAGAGCCTGAAGGAGGTAGATGTTTATTATGTAGAATAGACTGACTCAGGCCTTAATGGCCCATTGACAAAGATGAAAGGGCTGAGTTTGTGCTTCCCTTTTAGGGGAAAATATTCTGCCCTTTTAATATTTCCTAAAATATTTCATTTTCCTAGGAGAGGGGTGGATGCTAACTTCCTACAGTTCTTAGACTAATGGAAGTGCTTGGCACCATTTTTCTGCTTCCCTGTACTTGCCCTATACTTGGTTTATCCTTTAGTTAAGTGTTCTCTTCCTCTTTTTATTATACATGTCTTGAACAGATAATCTCTCTGATCAAATAATAATTCATGATTTCCAGACTGGCTAAACCAGTGATGGGCAACCTTTTTGGCGTGGTGTGTCAAAAATCGGCAAAAAATTGAGCATAACTCGCGTTGTGTGTCACTTCAACAAAAACATAATTTTGCGCAATTTATAGTTGCTGCTAATGGCGCTCACAGTTCCCGTTGGCACTCCGCTGTTCCCTGCTGTGGTGCGGTCGTAACTGACAGTCCCAGGAGTAGACTCTCTGTGCCGGCCTGACTGGAGAGAGGCGTGCACTGTTCCCGCGCTCCTCTCCTGCGGGTCCTCCCTCACCGCGCTGATGACGTGTGTGCGCACGGCACGCACGCCTTACCAGCAGCCCCTGCACTCAGAAAGGGGCGGCGGCGATACAGTAAGTGAGTGTAGGCGGGGGAGATCACACGTCCCGCCCCCCCGTTCCTCCAGCACAGATTCTTTCATCCTCGGCGGCCGTGCAGGAGCCGAGGATGAATCGCATGAAATCCTGTGCGTGTCACCCCAAATGGCTACGCGTGTCAGCACTGACACGCGTGTCATAGGTTCGCCATCACTGGGCTAAACCATAAGCATTCTATTGAATAAATTATCTTGGAGAATTATAACATCCTGCTTACTTGATGCAGCATGGGTTGCATAGGTAAACCCACCAGTGGCTGGCCAGGTTAGGTGGTCTTAATAGAATGGACCTTATAAATTCATTTTAGTTTGGCTTTTCATTCTAGTGCCCTGGAGTCCCAAAGTTGACTTTTAGCTGGAGTGAACCTTCTCCCCAACTTCCTCATAAGTATTACAAATAGGGCTGAACAGTGTGGCAAGACCCTGTAAAGTGGGGACACAGGAAGTGAGAGATAGAACAGAGGTAAAAGCTGCTGACAGCTTAAGATGAAATAGGAACTTCTCTTTTTTATATTTCTCCTATGTACTTTGCTGTAACAGTCCAAGTGAACTTCCCCTTTTGAAATGTCATGCTTGTCTCGTGTATGGAAACGCCTTGAGAATGTACCGTGTGGAACACGGCATAAAAGTAGGATCCTGGGCAGAGCTCAGTTCAGTTCAGATTTTGGTGTGTGAACACGCTGAACTCGATGCATCCAATAAACCTGTTTCTCTTCCTTCGTGGTATCAAGTCCTGGTCTTTCGTAAGTAGATTACAAACCTCAATTTGCTGCAACATACTAAGAATTCTGAAGTTTGCATAACTAAAGAAACGGCTGATTGGTTCTTGGTCATCCTATCTCTCCTTCCATCAGTCTGTTTCCAGGGCAGGAAATCATTTTCCCTCTCCAGCCAACCACTTCTTTTCCTCTCTGAAGAGAGAGAGGGCAAACCAGTCTGTACCTACTTTAGCATAAGGACCTGAACTCAGCTCCCAGACCCCAAAGAAAATGTGGAGAACAAATTTAAGTGAGATATCACAATGCACAGCTCTTTTTCCAGCTCAGGAAAACCGACTTCTACCCTGACAGTAACTGGAGTGAATCTCTGTGAGAGCAGCAACCCCATCTTGAGAAGGGGGGAAAGGAGCAGTGTTATCTAAAATGACAGACTTTTCTCTCAGGTCAAGCCTGGGAGAAAAGCATACAATTGCGGGCATGTAACCGAGCCTTAGGCCAGAGAGATTTAGATATCCATTGATGTCTATCTCTCATTCCAACTGGGTGATCCCTGTGTTATCATGGTGGAGGATGCAGCTCTTTTCTAAACCATATGCAGTCAAGGGTAAAAAATTCTAGATATTTTAAAACTGCTATTCCTATCTTGCTATTCTCCTTTGCAAATCAGGAATGGGAGCCACAGCCTGGCTGCATTTGCATAATATCTTAAATCTGACTCTGGGTTTAATTTAACAGATTAACAGAGTTGGAAGGGATCTTATAGGTCATCTAGCCTAACACCCCCCCGCCCCACTCAAGCAGGAGACCCTACACCATTTCTGACAGATGGCAGTCCATTCGCTTCTTGAAAGCTTCCAGTGATGAAGCTCCCACAACGTCTGAAGGCAACTTCTGTTCCATTGGTTGATTTTCACTGTCAGAAAGTTCCTCCTTATTTCTAGGTTGAATCTCTCCTTGGTCAGTTTCCATCTATTATTCCTTGTCTGGCCTTCAGGTGCTTTGGAGAATAGCTTGACCCCCCTCCTCTTTGTGGTAGCCCCTCAAATATTGGAACCCTGCTATCATGTCTCCCCTTATTTGTTGAAACCTGAACTAACCAAACAAGCTGGGTTCATCTAGCTTGCTAAGACACCTAAAAGATGAACTAAGGTCTAAGCCAGCGATGCCTCACACACATTGTGAAGGGAGTTCCTAGGATTTACACACTGATTTGGTGAATGTATTGTGCAAATAGGGCACTGTGTCAGGTAGACCTCAAGAGAAATAACAAGTAGCTTGATCTGAACAGGCCACCAATAAAGAAACAAAACAACTAGTTCTCCCTCCCAGAAATTTCTCTTGGTGGATTTTCCAATTTCTGGAACCTGCAAGGGGCACTGAGAGGGTCCAGTGGTAAATAACTCATCCTAAAATTTTTGATGGCCCTCCAATTCAGCTTTGAGTTGATCAAGCTGTTTATTTATTCAATTAAACAAACTATGAGCCACTTTCCCCCGCTTCAATGGAACTATTTTTCTTTCTAACTGGCAAGCCAGGGCTGGCCAGGTATTTGTCCTCCTTGATGCTGGCCTGTGGCAAAGCAGGTGGCAGGCAGGTGCAACAGGAGAGGAGTGCAAAATTACAGTTTTCCTTTCTTCTTTGAAACGAGGAGAATGTGGATTATTCTTTCAACTGAAATGGCCTCTTTCTCTGAGCTTCATGGGCCGTGGAGGTAGCGGTAGTTAGTGGTTAGTGAAGAGTGACATCACCAGAAGGCTCGGGAGGGTCATGCTTCAACTCGTGCAATAAATGATGAAGGAAGAAATGCAGTTCTACTTGTTTGCCACTTTGCTGCAGGCTGCCAAGCAGTCGTAGATCTGTCAAAGGAAGCTAAAAGAGGGTAATTCAAGCAAAGGATTTGTGCCTGCATTCTCTGGCCAGCTTAGTCCAAGCCAGATAAGCGTGTCTATTTATTCATGAACAATGAATTAAAGGCAGCTAAACGTTGGAGAGTCAACTGTGAGAAATTGTTATTGCCTTAAGGGAAAGAAGCACTATGGCACTATAACCAGAGGACCTTTCCAGCTTACTCAGTGGAAACAGGGGGTTGGGGGGTTGGATGCTTCTACAACTTCAGAGTTGTAGTTGGTGGGAGGAGTCTTCCTTTTATACACTTCCATAAAAAATAATGTTCCTCTTTGTGGTAAACTAAGCCATCTGGTAGAGAGCTATGCCAGCTTCTGTTTGTGCTTCCCTACCAAATGTAGAACATTACAAAAATATTATTTAAGACTCTGAAAATAGTCTTCACCTGCAGTTTGCCCTATCCTGCTGGGGAATAGGTGTTACTTTCCTGTAACAGGTTTATCCTGAGAGTAGCATCTTTCAACAAATTCAAATTCAAACTTTTATTGTCAGAGTACAACATATATACAATGAGATTGGCTGAGCCTCCCTTTGTGCACTCCCCACAACCAGGGCTTAAATGCTACTGGTTCGGGTGAATTGATATTTCCGATGATCAGCTGTGATGCACGATTTATATCAGCTAGAATCGTCAGATTTCCTGCTTTCTAGCTAATCTAAATCGTGTGGCACAGCAGATTCCCCCACCCTCGCTGTTCTACTTACCTTTGGTAGATCACTTGAGCTTGCAGATGATAACAGACTCGGAAGGCTTCAAAATGTTCCTTTTATAGAGCGTGCTTGGTAGCAGACTCACCGAACCGCTAACAGACTTCAGAGGATTTCACCACTGCCCCCAACACAATACAACTCGCAGTGAAAGACAAAAAATCCCTAGCCCGATGAATCCTACTAACAAACACCCATTCCTATTGCACCATGTGAACTTATTGCACATTGCGCCGCCCCTGCAAGTCAATCGTACTATGTTGTAGAGTTATTTTTCATTCAGGAGTCTGACAGCCCAGGAATAAAAACAGTTCTTCAGCCTGTTGATGTGGCTGCCTATGCTTCTATATCTCCTTCCAGGTGGTAGGAGAATAAAGAAGGGCTGATCAGAGTGTGAGTGACCAAGGTGTCATCCATGCTGGCTAGAACTGCACTAGACAGGTAAGTACCTCAAATCTGGAAGCCCTCAGCTGGTACAGCCTTCTTGTTTCATCCTAGCTGTGCGGGTCAGAAACTAGCTATAAATATAGCTTCTTCCTTGGCCATAAAGAAAGGCAAGAAGCCATAGCATTGACTAGAGTAACTGGGACAGTCCAGAAGACTTGGACTGTCAAGACGAGAAAACACCAGTTTATAGACATGTCCATGAAAACACCCAGAGTCAAATTCAATTTGAAGGGGTTATGAACATCCTTGCCCCATTTGCTCGAACTTATATTATGTAGCACAGTCTCTGGTCTTTTCTCACAATATTTGATGTTGGTCAGAATGTTAAAATATTTCATTGAATTGCCTGTATTAAATTGTCTTTGCTATTTCGATATTGTCTTTGCAAGTTTGACAAGGCATTCATACAGGTACTTGAAGAAGGCCACAATAACCTTCATTAATTGTCATGGCTTATGGATTAAACATATCTTAACAGCTTTCAAATTCTCTGTTACCCTTTTTTTTGTACATGTTCCAGTTTTTCTGAAAACCTTCTTAAAGCCTAGGATGACACAATACATGATGGGATTTAATAATTATTGAATTCAGTGAAGATATAACTCCTTGTTCCTTGGGAATTATACTTCTATTGCTATAGTCAGGTCTCACTGCTCTTCCATATTCATTTGGGAACTATAAATCCTAGATAGTTTCACACATACACTTTCCAAACCAGTTATCCCCTGCCTATCCCCTACCCCCTGTACACTTGATTTGTATCCTAAGATAATAACTGCATTTTTTTTAAAATTAAAAAGCACTATTTTAAGTCTCTCTAACTTAAGATACGTCCTGCCTGTCAACGACTACTTCAGCTTCAACCGCACACAGTCAAACAATAGATACAAACTCAAAGTAAACCACTCCAAACTTGATCGCAGAAAATATGACTTCAGCAACAGAGTGGTCAATGCCTGGAATACTCTACCCGACTCTGTTGTTACATCCTCAAACCCTCAAAACTTTAACCTTAAACTGTCTACCGTGGACGTCACCCCATTCCTAAGAGGTCTCTGTAAGGGGGCGTGCATAAGGGGCACTAGCATGCCTACCGTCTCTGGCTTACTATTCCCATTTATTTGTATTCATTTCGTATGTATTTACGTATACCTGTTTATACTTATATGTTTATACGTTATATTCATACTTAAACTTGTTTTTCTCATACATGCTTGACAAACCAAAATAAAAAAAGATCATTTTTGGATCTTATATGTGCTGTCTAAAAGATTAGATATTTCACTCGTTTTTATCTTGTATAAAAATTTGGAAAGCATTCTCTTTATGTTTTCATCCAAGCTGTTAATGTTGAAAAATATCACACGTGACACTTTTATCAATATTTTACCACTGTCATACTATACATATTTTAGATGTTTTTATTCTGCCTTTAATATTTTTATGAATAACTCAAGGTGGTGAACATACCTAATATTCCTTCCTTCCTCAACAACCCTATGTGGGGGGATTGGGCTGAGAGAGAGTGACTGTCCCAAAGTCACCCAGCCAGCTTTCATGCTTAAAGTGGGTCTATAACTTTCTAGTTTGGTATCTTAAATACTATTATGTCCCTAGTAACTAGCATCCCTGCCATTGACTCAAAAAATTGCCTGAAAAGAAAGGAAATTGTTTGAACAGACTACTGATCCAAAAATTCTGTCACACAAAATGGAGAGAAATAGCTCTATTTTTGAATTTCTCAAATTACTTTAAATATGTATTAATTTTAATTAAAAAAAAACTTCAAACTCTCTTCGTTGATGGTGGGTGATTCTCCCCCCTCCAAGTTAAATAAAATTAAATTGTACTTCTTTGAGCCTTTTGGTTGCCCTTTTCTCCGACTTCTCCAATTATTCAATATTCTTTCTCAAGTGAATAGATCAGTTCAAGTATGACAAAAACCTTCATTAATAGTAAGACAGTAACAACAAAAGTTAAGCAGACTTGTAAATTGCCTTGTCTATACAAAACAAATCTAAGCATTCTCCATTTACTTGTGGAGTTTATAACACTGATCCTTGTCAACAGTTTGACATGGTATGGAGACTAGGTGAGTCTGATTCATTTCAGTCAAATTGGGCTAAATCATACAGAAACTTGGATTATTTAATATATTTAAATTATCTGGGATTATGCCATAAACCGTGGCTTATAAACGGTTATAGGTACCTTCACACAGATCCTGCACAGACCTCCCAATTTGTGCATGGATCTAAGACCATGCGAATGTCCCAACAGGCCTACTTCCCGTGTCTGAAGCTGAACTATATGCCTCTGCCTGTGCCTCTGGGAGAAAGCATGAGTTGATGCTTGGCGGGACGTAGCTGGCTTTCCTCCCAGGCAGTGGTGCTTGGAGCTATTTGGGGAGCTGCCAGATTGACAGGCCCTCCAAAAGGGTGTGAATGAAGCTTTTCAAAGGAGGCGAGAGAAAAACACTCAGAGAAACCCACCTAAAGGCAAATATTTATGGGAGTGGAAAGTTTGGGGTGAGGAGTGAAGAATGTTGGAATTTTGAAAGTGTGGAATGGATTATCTGGCTCAGAGACATTCACCACACAAAGGGATTGCTTGCTTGAAACAATTCTGCAGGTTCCACCCTTCTAAACACACATGTTGTTACATGGATATTACGGTACTACTTTTCTCTCTTTGATTTCTAGGGCCTGGCTTCTTCAAGGCCTCCTTGTCTTTTGCCTTCAGTAACAGGGAAATCAAGGCACACAAACATCCCTTCTTGCTTTCTTTAAATACTGTGTATGCATTGCCCTGTCTATGGAAGAATCAGAATCAGAACAGATATGGTGAATAAGAGCTGGGGATAAACCAGACATTTGTCTTCCTGCCATATACTAAAGACATTCCACTGAGGTGGAACACATCTCAAAATGGCAGTGAAGGTCTGTCCTTGTCCTTGACGGATGGCTCACCTCACTGAATAAGGATGAGAGTTGTAAGACCATAAAACAAAAGGAGGACGAAGGCTTCCCTCCTTCCTCTCTTCCCCAAACAATTCATTACTTAAAAATAAAGAATGAAAACAAAGCATCTCTGAATGAAGCTACTTCACTACCTCCTCCCCCCTTTTTTTGAAGGAACTCAGGGACACAAAGGAAGTCCTTATTCTCCATCATCTTGCTGCACCAAAAGGCCCACGGAATCCACATTCAGCAAAAGCAGGGCTGTTTGCAGAAGGATGATGATCATCTCCCTAAACTGAAGTCCCAGCCCAGACCCCCAGGGGTTTCAGAGTCAATTCCAAAGCAGTGTCCTTCTTTGATCGTTGAGTACATTGGAACCTGTAAGAGATGAGCACTTCACGGACAGTACGCCGGAAAGTCTTGCTGACAAAGCAGTAAAGGAAGAAGTTGATGGAGGTATTGAGCATGGCTACCATGTTGGCCACATCCAAGGCCAGGTGTACTCGCCAGTCCTGATTGACTGATGCCACGTAGAGGTGGTAGATGATGACAAATGTCCGTGGAGCCCAGAGGACAATGAAGACAGTGGTGACAGCCAGCAAAATGGCTGTGGTTCTGCTGAGACGGCGGTTGCGATTTCCTGATCGCTTGAGCTTGCAGATGATAACAGAGTTTGTCATCAGAAAGATAGTGCAGGGAATGAAGTAGATGATGAAGCAATGAAGCCACTTCAGGACTTTGTCCATAGTGCTGGGCGGGTAGACATCATGCCAAACATCCAGCCACCAGTAGAAAGGAACCCCAGTAGCCAACGAGACTGCAAACACGGCAGCAATTATCTTCTGGGTGCGTTCTGGGTAGGAGACAGCCCTGTACTGCAGGGGATGGCAAAGGGCCACGTAACGGTCCATAGTCAACAGTACCGTCACCCAGATGGAGGCGTGATTGGCCGTGAACTGCAAGATGTTGACTGCATGGGCAAAGGCACCTGGCACTTCGCGGGCCAAGATGGCTGCCTGCACGATGAAGCCAGCAAAGACCACAAAGACCTGAGTCAGGATGTCAGAAGCGGTGAGGGCCAAGAGGTAGCAGTACGAGGACTTCTGGGTACGAGCAGCAAGACGGGAAAGTGCAGCGGCAGTTAAAATGTTAACTTGAACAAGGAAGAAAAGATAACAAAAAGGTAGTAAACTTTTTTCCGTAGATGAGAAGTTTAAAAGTGCTTTAGGATGAATTAGTATTTGTATATATAGCTGTGACTAATAATTTGGTTTCTGTAAAATTGACCCAAATGGCCACCATTTAGCTTATTCTCCTTGACGGGGCTATTATCAAGGTAAAATAAAGTTGGGAAAGATAACAAACAGGATTTCGGAAAGAGGACTAGATATACAGTAATTGTATTGGGGACCCAATTATACAAATGAAATAGGAAGTAGGACAATGTCACTCCTTAGAAGTAATCCAGACAAAAAGAAACAACCATGAGTACGAGAACTATCTTCATTGTTGCAAGTCTGAAAGTACATTTCTCTCTCTCCTTACCTTTACCCAATCCAAGAAATTTGGGGTGGGGGAGGGGATTCCTTTCAGAGATGTTTCAGAGATGTTCAGAGGTAAACCACTCCAAACTCCATTGCAGAAAATACGACTTCAGTAACAGAGTGATCAACGCCTGGAATGCTCTACCTGACTCCATTGTTGCATCCTCAAACCCTCACAGCTTCAACCTCAAACTGTCTACTGTGGACCTCACCCCTTTCCTAAGAGGTCCGTAAATGAGGTGTGCATAAGCGCACCAGCATGCCTACTGTCCCTATCCTACTGTCCCCATTTATTTGTATTCATTTCTTTCGTTCATGCCCATGTTTATATTTATACCTGCTATCTTGTACATGTTTGACAAACTAATAAATACAAATAAATTCAAATGTTTGCTCTGTTCTCATTCCTTCTGTGAACTAAGCTGCCTCTTATCTGACCAATCCCTAATTTGCAGCTCTTCCTCCTTCCATTTCTCACACATGTTCTTACATAGGAATAATAGCAATAGCAATAGCAGTTAGACTTATATACCGCTTCATAGGGCTTTCAGCCCTCTCTAAGCGGTTTACAGAGTCAGCATATTGCCCCCAACAATCCGGGTCCTCATTTCACCCACCTCGGAAGGATGGAAGGCTGAGTCAACCTTGAGCCGGTGAGATTAGAACCGCTGAACTGCAGATAACAGTCAGCTGTAGTGGCCTTCAGTACTGCACCCTAACCACTGCGCCACCTCGGCTCTTAACAGAAGAACAGAGTTGGAACGGACCTTGGAGGTTTTCTAGTCCAGCCCCATGCTCACCCTATACCATTTCAGACAAATGGTTGTCCAATCTCCAGTGAAGGAGCACCAACGTTTGGAGGCAAGTCGTTCCACTGATGAATGGAATGACTTCCCTCCAGAAGCTGTGGGTGCTCCAATACTCGAAGTTTTAAAGAAAAGATTGGACAGCCATTTGCTTGGAATGTATAGGGTATATACTACAGTGAGCACTAACATTTCAAAACAGATGAGGCTAGTTCCTATGAATGGCTAAAGTAATGCCAGTCGCTTTGTGAAAACAAATCATTTTCAGTATTGCTGACATCGTAGATGCAAACGATAATGGAGTTGTGGGGCAAGCAGATTTCATATTTTTCTCTCTCTGAGCCAACCATCCCACTTTCCCTTGGAAAGGACTCATAAAACTGCCTAGAAGGCCCATCAATGTTCTCCACATCTTTGTGAGATGATAGCTCCCTCTGGTGCTCATCTTGAAATTCACACTATGATGGGCCCATATGAATAAAGTTGTACCTAATAAACCTCCTACCGTCCTGTAGCCATGCTTAAAAAAAAAAAAAATCCTGACAAATGCATTAAAATGTTGGGGTAAGAAACAAAGTTGGATTTCCTTTTGCTAAAAAATAATAATAAGTGGACATCGGAGAATGCATTGATCTCTTGTACTGAATAGGTTATTGGAATGACTGGATGGCATCCAGAGTTTGTGCTCTAACATTTTATGATTTCGTTTGTACTGATGTTAATGAATACAAGTGGAAAAAAATATTTCTGTTAAAAGGATTTTGGTGAAAATACACAAGAAGTTGACAAAAGTTGTGATGATCGTGGGATATTAGTTAAAGAGTTCTAGCATCTAGACCAGTGTTTCTCAACCTTGGCAACTTGAAGATGTCCGGACTTCAACTCGAATGCTGGCTGGGGAATTCTGGGAGTTGAAATCCAGACATCTTCAAGTTGCCAAGGTTGAGAAACACTGATCTAGACCAATGATGGCGAACCTTTTAGGCATACAATGGCCAAAGAGGAAGGCGTGTGCCAGACAGCCAGAAATCCAATGATCAGCTGGCTGGCGCACATGCGCACCTTGGAAACCTGATGACCACCTGGCCAGTGCGCATGCATGCGACGGAAACCTGACAACCAGCTGCCTGAGCTGGGACGACGGTGCACATGCCCACAGAGAGGCTTATGTGTGCCACCTCTGGCATGTGTGCCATAGGTTCGCCATCACAGATCTAGACTATTTTTTTGAAGAAAAGCTCCCTAGGTGAGTTTGGATTGATGACAGTCTTATTGTTTTATGGGGGAAAATGCTGTAAGAGGTTTGAAGCACTATACACTGGCAGTTTCCAGGTTAAAAACAACTGACTAACAACTGAACAACTGATCGCTTATGAACAGACTGACAATTCTTCCTTGAGTTAAAGAACTGCTGAAGTCAAGCAATGTTTTCATGAACCACTGAAACTGTGCACATTTAACAAGTAATGTCTTTTCAATGGTTCATGGAAATATTGTGTGGCTTCAGCTGTTGGTCGGCTTAAGGAAAGAGAATGTTGTCTGACAGCAGGGGCGGATTTTCCTATAGGCTAACTAGGCTTCAGCCTAGGGCCTCAAGATCAAGAGGGGCCTACATTCAAATTGTTAGCAAAATTAAAATTACACTATTCTAAAAACAGTGAACACTAAAACACTGAACCGAAAATAAGGAGAAATTCTACGCATATGACTAATAAACAAACATAAAAATGTATTGGTTAAGATTGTTCCAGCGCCGTGGCAGTTGGGGAGCCCGCCCACGTTCCCGGCACCGGCGGTCGGGCAAGAGGCGCGGCCGCTCCCAGTAGCCGCCCCGTTGCCACGGAGCCCACTAGTGGCCAGGCAGGTGAGGATGAGGGGGCCGAGCCGGGCAGCTGAGCGCAGCAGGGGAGGCGGCTGGCCTCGCTGCCTTTGCCGCAGAGCCGCCCTCCGTCGGGAGGCCAGCTATATATATTGATATATATCACAGTAATGATGTATTTTATTGTCTCTCATGTAATTTACAAACTTAAAAATGGGAGGTGAAAGGGCCTCATAAGTGGAATAGCCTAGGGCCTCTTTTCATCTAAATCCGGCCCTGTCTGCCAGTTTTAGTAACAGGCAGTCCATCTGTAAGTACGAGTTCTGACTTAAATGCAAATTCGAATTAAACACAGGAATGGAACTTGCTTATAACCTGGGGAGGGCCTGCATTGCTTTGAGCTCTTGAGCAAAAAGCAGCATATAAATCTAACCACAAAATAAAACAGGTTTTGTAATATACACTTTATTAAGGGATTTTACTATAATCCCTATATACTGCATCTTGAATATTCCTAGAAAAATACCCCCAGCCCTTACTGGAACAATACAATACAGTTCACAGTATTTCTTTATATATCAGTTATATGGGAAATCTGCAGTCCTTTTTTTGGGGGGGGGGATACTTTAACATATTTCTCACTCTAAGTACAAACGTTTTCTATTTGTCACTTACCAATATAATACGTGAATGCTGGTAAGAGATAAGTGCGGTGTAATAATAAGTGAATCCCACTGCAGTTACATGTAAAGAAAAACATTTAACCCTTCTGATTTTAAAATGAAGGGCTCAGTTAATTTCCTTCCAGTTACAATCCTTGCCTGCAAATATACCTTCTCAAATTTGGCTGGATGTATTTTATTTTTCTTGCTTTGCAGCAGCTGTTCACTTTGGTTTTATCAGCCTTTTGCAGTTCACTGGTTTGTTTGTATTTCACCTCTGTGGGATATATCAAGGGCAAGACTTCCATTTCCATCTCCTATTCTCTCTGATGGCCTTTGGCTCCTATTTCCAACTGTTTTCTCCCGATAGCCACTAAAGGTAGATCCTTCTCAGTGGGATCCATTTTTTTTCTTGGCAGACTTTCCCACAAAAAATGTCTTGAGTCCCTCCTTCTGCAGGCTTTTAAAATGTGATTTGGTTTCTGGACTGTATTTGTTTGAATTGATATGATAGAGTTTTTATTTAGAATAGAATAGAACAGAATAATAGAGTTGGAAGGGACCTTGGAAGGTCTTCTAGTCCAACCCCTTTCTCAGGCAGGAAACCCTATACTATAGTTCCAGACAAATGTCTATCCAACCTCTTCTTAAAGACTTCCAGTGTTGGAGCATTCACAACTTCTGGAGGCAAGTTGTTCCACTGATTAATTGTTATAACTGTCAGGAAATTTCTCCTCAGTTCTAAGTTGCTTCTCTCCTTGATTAGTTTCCATCCATTGCTTCTTGTCCTACTCCCAGGTGCCTTGGAGAATAGCTTGACTGCCTCTTCTCTCCCCCCTCCCCAATGTGTCAGCTTGACAGTACTACCCAGGCACTTAAACAAATAACTATAAAATATCTCAACTAAGAGTTGTTGTTGTTGCTGCTGCTGCCTATCTACCTCCTCTTACCTGCTGGAAGTACCCAGAAACACGTCTCACTGACACACCTATGGAGCTGTCGGATTTCTTGATTTTTGTCTTACCAGGCAAACCCACACACAGCAGGATGCAGTAGTAGAGGAGGGCCCCTATGCTGACCATGCAAGGCGATATCTCCTTCTCATCTGGGTCCTTGGCATTGCTTCCCCAGGCCGGATCACTTTTGTTCATCTTCTCTTAGTGCCTTCCGGCTACGAGGAGACCAAGGACAACGGGGTTAAAAAAAATACAATAGAATCCTTGCTTACAATAGCAGAAATCTCACCGATCCTGGACTGTTGGCCGCAGGAAATTGTTCCTTGTTGTTTTTTTAAACATGGATAGCAAAACAGCGGTGCCACTGAATGAATCAATATAGCTATAGGCAATGATTGATTTCATTTGACCCACATATTTCCCCATGGTTGTTATTATCCTGGCAATTCTATAGCTTTCCAATTGAGAAAAGTTTTTTTCCCTCAGTGTGTATGTAAAGAGAGATTTGCTGGTGTACAATGAAGCTTCTAAAGAAGAGGTCAAAGACAACTTCTGCTCCTCTTTTGTTAAGTCGCTTAGGCGTGGGAAACAAGAGCACCTAGAGATGTAAAGCTAAAGGACAGAATTATAATGCCCTTTCCAAAATTCAGGATAGAGAGACATCACTAAGGGATTAGTGAATGTTCTGTTATATCTGTCGGGCATTTAGCAAGCTTTCCAAGGATGTAAACAGATGCCAATATAGTGGGCATGGTGGAAATAAATGACTGCATTTAAATACAAGAGGCATTCAACCAACTCTGAGATATATTCTATTCCATTTTGCTAGTGCCTTCCTTCCTTCTTTCCAGTGGTTATTTTATTAGCTAGGAAACTGCAACAGGTTCCCCGCATTAACAAAAGAGTTGGACAGGATAGCCTCTGAGTTTCCTTCAGGTAGAATGATTTCTATTTTTCCATTTACAGACAGTGAGACCTAGAAGGATTTCTAGAGGGTTTTGAGGTGCACTAATTCCCCTCTATGGACTCCAATCCCCTATTTCACTCTTTCCTAGCAAGTGGCAACTTTCTATCCATCCAGCTCCTGAGGTTGGTAGAACTAAGCAATGTAACGACACAGCTCAAGGGAATGCAGTTATCTTTCCTCTTGCTAAATCAGGCTAGATCAGGGCATCAAGTCCACTATGTGCCATCTCCTTGCAGAATGCAATCTAATGTAAACTTACCTGGATGCTTTGGTGGCAGAAATTGTTGTCCTGTGTTCGCCAGCTCTGCAAAGGGTCACTGCTGATTCTCCCCAGTAGATGATGTCTGAAGGTCCTCCTCCCCTCCCTCCTCCCCCTCTCTGCAAGGCTGTTGTAGGGACCCAGAGAGAAAAGAAAGAGAAAAGCCCAGGGGGAGAAATGGGAAAGAGCAAGCTGCGGATTCAAGCTCTTGCAAAAGGAGGGGGGAGGAGGAGGAGGAGCAGTGGCAGGTGTGCACTTGGCTGAGACAGACCTAGGAGGGAGTGGAGAAGCCGGCTGGTCTGGCTAAGCAGAGATGGAGGCGGAAGGGAGGGGAGAAAGCTGTCTCAGAGCACTGCCAGTCAGTTACTTTTGTTTGTGCTGTATGGGTGCAAAAAATAGTATCTCAAACTTTTGCATCTTGGAGCGAAGGGAAAGGACGCGACAGACGGGTATGCAAACAGCAACCTTTATTGAGAACAGAGTGGCTACGATTCAACGTGGCGTGGTTCGCGCCAAACATTTATACCTCCGGGTTTGAACGAGGAGCCAATGGGGCGTCGAGTAGCTCGACCAATCAGGGCGAGGATTGAACCGGCTCCGCCCGGGAACCAATCAGAAGGGAGTCCTTTATTCCCGCGCTTGTATTTCCCGCGCTAGTATTCAACACCCCTCCCCCCCTAGTTAAAGAGTTCCCTTAGGAAGGGCAAACATAGTCTTGTAAGTAGGTGGGACGGCGACGTTCTCATCCCACCTTCGTCGCCAGTTTTGCATCTTGGAGCGAAGGGAAAGGACGCGACAGACGGGTATGCAAACAGCAACCTTTATTGAGAACAGAGTGGCTACGATTCAACGTGGCGTGGTTCGCGCCAAACATTTATACCTCCGGGTTTGAACGAGGAGCCAATGGGGCGTCGAGTAGCTCGACCAATCAGGGCGAGGATTGAACCGGCTCCGCCCGGGAACCAATCAGAAGGGAGTCCTTTATTCCCGCGCTTGTATTTCCCGCGCTAGTATTCAACACCCCCGCGCTAGTATTCAACACAAACCATAGACCCGTGATGGCGAATCTTTGGTGAGGTCTTGCCCTGTCAGCTCCAGTATGCATGTGCTTGTGCATGTATGCTCTGACCCGCTGATTTTCGGCCTTGAATTTTGGTCGTTTTTCACCCTCGGGAGGTTTCTCTGAAGCCTCTGGAGGGCGTAAAACCTTCCAACGTGCAAACCAGAAGTTCGGGAACAGACTTCTGGTTTGTGTGGAGGGCTGTTTTTCGCCCTCCAGAGGCTTTAGAGAAACCTCCGGAAGGTGAAAAATGGCTCAATGGGCAACCCAGAAGTCCGTTCCCGATCTCTGGGTTGTGCGTTGGGCTGTTTTCTGCCCTCCCCAGGCTCCTAGAAATCGTCTGGAGCCTGGGGAGGGTGAAAACTGGACCTACCAGGCCCACTGGAAGTCAGAAAACAGTCCGTTTCTGGCCTCCGGGAGGGTGCGGGATGCCGTTTTTGCCCTCCCCGGGCTCCAAGAAAGCTGTGCGCACATATGCAGGGCAGCGGAGGGGGGATCGCCATCACTGCCCTAGATGTCCATATGGACTTCTGCCCAGAGGCTCAGGCCAAAGGCTTCTTCAGATGCTGCCCTCTGGCCCAGAAACTGATGTGGGTGTGTTCCACAGCGATGCTGCCTGCCTTTGAGCTTGCTTACTTATAGCAATAGTGTGGGTGTAATCAAATTGGAGGACAGTGAGCTGAGACAGAAGGAGTAAAAAGAGGCAGAGAGGGCTAGAAGCAACAGGTCGCTTTGCTCTTGTTCTGCAGATAGTTTGTCTCAAGATCAGCCATAGAGGTGATTTAAAAGGGAAAAAAAGGTTACTGTGGTGTGGCTGTAACTATGTGATCAAAGCTGCCCTCTTGACTTTTTTTTGGCTCCTCTGACACTTCTGATGTCAATTCTTACCCTTCCTCCCAACAGAGAGCTTCTCATGCATGTCTGCAACGCATAGTCTTCTTTTCCATTGCCCCCTTTTTCCTCTCCCAAAGATAAAGATTCCATGATGCATTTTGCTTGGAGATGGAGATGAGAACCTGAGGACCTTCAGGCAGGGGCATGTATGGCAGAGAGGATGTTCCTCCAGGAACTCTGCCCAAACCAATCAGTGCTTGAAAAATGCTTGGAAAGAGACCACAGCTGTTCTGACCTAGGTTTCCCCAAACCACGAAGCAGACTCCACGTCCCAACAAAACCCCCTTTTATTAAACTAATGTGAATTCCTCTCATTCACACCCAGCAAAGTACCGGCAAAAAATCTTTTCAAGGGTTTACAATCACGGACCCCACAGGCTTGGCGAGGTGGCAGGCCAATATCTTCTAAATGCCACACGGTATAAGAAAATACTCGGCAAGGAGTCTCTGAGAGTCATGAACAAATCTTCACACTAATTAAACGAACAACTTGTCTCCTGCAAGCTCCACTCCCCCTTCACTCCTCTTTATTCCCTATGGGAGGGCCATTCATCATCCACCCGTGCCTTTACTCCCGAGTTGGCCCTTGTTCCTTACCTGTTCCCTTCTCCTGGCCCACTTATATCTGACTCCGAAGGCAGCTGATAACTGTCAGGCAGCCCTGGCCCCACCTCTGCCTCTGACCCAGAGCCCTCATCAGAGCCTTCCGCAGACTCCAGGACTGGCCCATGTTCTTCCCCAACCTCCTCACTGTCCAAGTCTCCCATTAGCTCTGCTGGCCGCTGGCGGGCCACAACAACAGCTAGTACAGATGGTTACACTCAAGCCTAATGTGTTGGGATGGGCAGGTCCCACACAGCAGCTTAGCTGTCCTGGTTTTGATTAACTGGAACTTTTGGACAAGGTTCAAAAGCAGTCTCAGATATACTACAGATCATTGACCTACTTAAGCAGGTGGTTACCAGAATGTGAATAATTGTTGCAAAGCTTTTTTTGTCCAAGAACATGAGCCAATCATTGATCAAACATGCTTTGAGTCACAGGTTCTTCTAGTAAACATAAGCAATCCGAGAGGAGGCCCACACTCCAGGCCTTCCTGCTTAGATTAGATCACGGGAAGTCAATCCTTCTAGACCTACTACATTTCTCCCCCTAATTTTTTCAGATGTG
The DNA here is from genome assembly GCF_051295495.1 of Thamnophis sirtalis. NCBI lineage: Eukaryota > Metazoa > Chordata > Lepidosauria > Squamata > Natricidae > Thamnophis > Thamnophis sirtalis. Next base: position 134,209,645 of record NW_028261383.1, read on the forward strand.
AGAAGTTTTATATCCAAGTATATTTTATTCTTTATACTGTTTCCATCTTCCCTTAAAATATCAACAGAATACGCAATAGTTTGAGAATCGGTGTCTCCCCTAGATAATTGATAGTCAAGCGGAAACTAAGTTAAAATCAGCAACTTCCTCAAACCCCCAAATAAGTTACCCAGACCTAATCCACATATCAAAGGATAAGACCCACAAACACAGAGTTAATAAAATTAGGTCTCCCAGAGGAACTGCATGCTCACAAGGATAAACATATCTTCACACACACACAAACACATCTCAAGTGTCATCTAGATTCAGCAGGTGGACACTTCACCCTGGATAAGCTCCCCCTATAAAAATCTGCCACTGTACCCCATTTCTATGCAGCCTGCCCCTAAAGGCAAGTTCTTTTGCTTTTAGGAATAAATATTTCTTCTTTCCTCACAGCTGTCTGGATCCCTTTTTTATTTTTGTGCAGTCCTGGCTTGAGATGGAAACCCAAATTATTCTTCTGACACAATGATTGAGGAATATGGCAGTGACGTAATGACAGTAGACGGGGGAAAGGAGAGATTTTAACCATTTACTTCTACAATACTTTTTTGGGGGGGTTGCATTGAACTTATTGGAATCCAGATGTTACTGGTGCAAACCTTTTCTGTCCACTTCCAAAAAAATTAAAAATATACTCACATGCACATATACAAACACTCACCCTGTGAAAGGAGACAGTGTTAGCAAGGGACTCAGTTTGGTTCCTTCCTGAATCATTGGGGAATTGGTGTGGCAGGGGGGAGCAAAGGCACAATCACACTTGCAAGCTTCTGCTTCTTTGGCTTACCTTTATAAAGTATAGTTCTAGTTATCCTGCCTTATTTCCTGATGTGGGCTACCTTATGGCCGCTCGATGGAATTGAACTTGACTCTGGATGATACACCCATGCAGTTTTCTTCCTGGAGTTAGGAAAGTAATTGGCCAAGCCTCTTCCTCGATCTTTGTCCTTCCACTGTGTCATTTTAAAACTTGTTTTTATTATTATTTAGGATTACACCTATTTAACAGATTAACAGAGTTGGAAGGGACCTTGTAAGTCATCTACTCCTACCCAAGCAGGAGACCCTACACCATTTCTGACAGATGGCAGTCCAGTCTCTTCTTGAAAGCCTCCAGTGATGAAGCTCCCACAACTTTTGAAGGCAACTTCTGTTCCATGGGTTGCTTGTTCTCACTGTCAAAAAATTTCTCCTTATTTCTAGGTTGAATCTCTCTTTGATCAGTTTCCATCCATAATTCCTTGTCTGGCCTTCAGGTGCTTTGGAAAATAGCTTGACCCCTTCCTCTCTGTGGCAGCCCCTCAAATATTGGAACACTGCTATCACGTCTCCCCTGAACATGATAGCAATGTTGCCCCTGGACATGATCTTCACTAAATTAGACATGTCCAGTTCTTACAACTGTTCATCCTATGTTTTAGCCTCCAGTCCCCTAATCAACTTGGTTGCTCTTCTCTGCACTCTTTCACTATTTTTTATAGTGTGGTGACCAAAACTGGATGCAATATTCTAGGTGTGGTCTTGCTAAGGCTTTATAGAGTGGTATTAGTACCTCACTTGATCTTGATTGTATCCCTCTGTTAATGCAATTTAGGATTGCATTGGCTTTTTTGGCTGCTGCCACACACTTTTGGCTCATATTTAATTGGTTGCCCACTAAAACTCCAAGATCCCTCTCACAGTCACTGCTATTAAGTTGCCAGAAGATAGAGCATATTAGCAAAAGATTTAAAAAGCATGTCGGGATAGCCACTGCATTTCACTTAAGAATCTATCATTGAGTCCATTGCCTGATTCAAGAATTGCTCCACAACCCTTGTGAGATGAAATGGAGAGGCAGAACATGTTTCCATCTAGGTGTGTTGATATCTCAGCCTGTGCTGTCCCAACAGTATATAGCTAATTTAGGAATTAAGAGCTGTTTCCTTTAAGAAACTACCTCATGGGAAATGTAGTCCCATAACATGTGACCACATCTGTGCTCCCCGATTGGGCAGTGGGTACTCTGCCCGGGAAATTGATTTATTACTGGGCACTCACTGAATCGCCATCAGCTCTACCAGAAGCAGCTTTGCACCAGCAGCATGGGTTAGAGGAATTAATGTCTTTTTACACTACGTGATGGGACAGATCATGGAAAGTCAGAAGAATCTTAACACTGAACTGTAAGTTTTGCTATTAAGGATGCCTGATAATAAACATGATCTGAAAGATATTCCTAAGTGTGGAGTTAACTGGCTGCCCGAGCAGAACCTCATTGCCCGGAGCAGAACAGTAAAAAGACATTCCTTTAACCTCCTTTGTCCTCCTCTCTGAGCTCCACAGTAAAAAGACATTAAAATTCCTTTAGCTTCCTTTGTTTTCCTCTCTGAGCTCCGAAGCAGAAGACAGTAGAAATTCTTTAACCTCCTCAGAGTGAAAAGGCTTTGAAGTTTATTCCCCTCAAAGAAAAGATGATGAATGATTTGCCCCCATACAGAAGCTCCTGAGTAAATAAGACGTTGAGGTGGAATCCCAAACTCCGTTTGCATTTTAACTGAGAAAAGCTGCCAGGATTTTCCCACCCCCCTTTGGAGCAAAGAGAAACATCCCATTTCAGCGAGAAAGGCTGATTATCTCTCCTGAGATGAACGTTGTTGTGATTAAGAAAGTGTGTTAAAAGGAAATCAGGATTTGCATGATAAAGCAACCCCCCTTTCGTTCCCAAAACTAACAAGAAGAGAAGTTCTTTGTGTAGTAAATGCCTCATGGAAAAATCTCCATGCAAATGAAATTTGAGTAAGGAAGAGGTCATCAGCCCAGAGCAGACCTCCCAACTCCTTTGAACTTTATTGATGAGTTGTCTTGGCAACTAGAGGCAATAAAGAGGCCAACTGATGCAAGCCTGCCAAAAGGGAAATAAGGCAGAGGCAGACCAGCTGAATGAATTAAAAGAGAATGCATGTTATGTTCTTGCTGATTTGTTATTGTTTGTGAAGTGGGAAAAGGTGCAAGCCCTTAGGAGGTATCAAGCCAGCCAGGTCCAAGAGGGGTTCTGAGTTCTGGTGCATTCCCTTAGGAATCCCAACATTGGAGAGGCAGCTGAGCAAGAATCTCGATAGGAAGCAGCCATATCACTCCAAACGATAGACACAAGCAGCGCCATCTAGTGACCACTCTAGACTGCAGTCCAGATCCTTAAGCCAACACTAGCAACGCACTCGAGAGGCTGGCAGGTGAACTGCACCTGCATCTCCAAAGCTTCTCAACGCACCCTAGTGGCTGACAGGTGAACTGCACCTGCATCTTCAAAGCTTCTCAACGCACCCTAGTGGCTGGCAGGTGAACTGCGCCTGCATTTCCAAAGCTTCTCAACGCACCCTAGTGGCTGGCAGGTGAACTGCGCCTGCATCTCCAAAGCTTCTCAACGCACTCTAGTGGCTGGCAGGTGAACTGCGCATGCATCTCCAAAGCTTCTCAACGCACCCTAGTGGCTGGCAGGTGAACTGCGCCTGCATCTCCAAAGCTTCTCAACGCACCCTAGTGGCTGGCAGGTGAATTGCGCCTGCATCTCCAAAGCTTCTCAACGCACCCTAGTGGCTGGCAGGTGAACTGTGGCTGCATCTCCAAAGCTTCTCAACGCACCCTAGTGGCTGGCAGGTGAACTGTGGCTGCATCTCCAAAGCTTCTCAACGCACCCTAGTGGCTGGCAGGTGAACTGTGGCTGCATCTCCAAAGCTTCTCAACGCACTCTAGTGGCTGGGAGGTGAACTACGCCTGCATCTCCAAAGCTTCTCAACGCACCCTAGTGGCTGGCAGGTGAATTGTGCCTGCATCTCCAAAGCTTCTCTACGCACCCTAGTGGCTGGCAGGTGAACTGCGCCTGTATCTCCAAAGTTTATCAACGCACCTCAGTGGGCAACAAGTGTACTGCACCCACATCTCCAAGTGTAGCAACGCACCCTAGTGGCCAACAAGTGCACTGCGCCCACATCTCCAAGTGTAGCAATGCACACTAGTGGCCGACAAGTGCACTGCGCCCACATCTTCAAGTCCTGCAATGCACCCTAGTGGCTGACAAGTGAACTGCAGCTACATCTTCAAGTCTTGCAACGCAAGCTAGTGGCCAAAGAAGGGAGTTGGACTCAAGAATTGATAACGGATTTTAGACATTTTCTGAATTAATCCTCGTTATAGAACCTTTCTAACCATTGGCAGAAAGGTCAGACATGCCTGAACCCATCATAGACTCAGAATTGGTCACCCAAAGCTCAGAATTGAATGTCCAACTATCAGAAAAGGCGGAAACATGTCAAACAGCCGATGACCTAAGACAGCATAGAAAGCCTACGCAGACTATGCGGTCAAACCTCTTGGAGGAATGGGACCGGGTTTATCGAAAGCAGGAAAGCGCCTGGAAGCAGTTGCAGCATCTCTGCAACAAACTCAAAGACGATTTACCCCCAGAACGCCTCCGTTCTTTAAGTAAAGATATGGACAAAATCTACAAGCCATGGAGATCTTACGGAGACCACCTCACTGCTATCCAGTTACAACTAAATGGTGATGAAGAACTCCAGGGGGAAATGTTGCGCATTCAGATGTTATACAAAGAACGTAAAAAGCAGATCCGACGCAGCAAAGACCTTATACAATCCAATCTGAAGGAGACAGCCCCAGATGAGAAGGCTGAGTCTAAAACATCTCAACAGTCATATGTAGTTCCCTCTCATGCTTCCAAGAAAGCATCCTCATCCAATCCCAAGGACAAGAAGGCTGAGTCTGAAGCATCTCGACAGTCATATGTAGCTTCCTCTCATGCTTCTAGGAAAGCGTCCTCATCCCATCCCAAAGACACATCAGAAACAAATGCCAGATCTGAAGTGTCTCATCGTTCGCGAGCACCATCTCAGTGGTCAGATGCAGCCCCCTCTCACGCTTCTAAGAGAACATCCCCATCTAGTTCAAAAGTTACACAGGGAGAAAAGACCGCATCAGTGAGGTCTCATCGTTCACATACAACATCTCAACAGTCACACGCAGTTTCCTCCCATGCCTCCAGAAAGGCCTCATCTTCCCAATCAAAGGCAGGTAGCAGCGTCTCACAGCAATCTTCCCATTACAGCCAAAGGCCAGGGATATCTACAGCTGGAGAGGCACTAATAGAAGCTGGGATGGCAGAGATAGATCTAGAGACAGCAAGAGAAGAGCAGCTGCTGAAGGAAGAGTTGGCAGCCGTGGAAGCAGAAAAGGCAGCTGCAGCTGCCAGAATTGGGACTCAACTGGAATACCTCCGGCGCAAACGGGAAGCAAACAAAAGACTAGTATGGGCCAAAGTTCTACAGGCCGAGGCTGGTGGTGGCCTCATCAACTTCGATCCTAGGAAGGTAGAAGCAGAGAACCCAGATGCACGTGTCGAAGCCTACGTAAACGGCCAACACGTAATACAACAGGAACAATTAACAAACCCACAAGCTAAAGAGATAGTTGATGTCATACAGTCTGCACCACTCATTCCTTCCCTTAGAACTGGAGAGCCTAAACCGACGAACCCAGACAATCTCAACCATGGCAGAGGAACTTCAAACAATCCTCAGCCAGCAGAGATACAAATAGTTGCAAGTAGCAACATCAGCGTCGAGGCAAAAGAATTCCTGCCAATACTTCAAGGCTACTTGAACAGGAACGAACAGATTTATAAACACAGTCAACCTGCAGAGCAACAACAAAAACAACCCTTGGCTACACTGTGGCAACATGAAGTTGCACAGAATCTTTCGGAAGAAAAACCCCAGCTGTTCACAGCTGCCACGCCCACTCTTCTAGACCGCACCTGTTCAAACCAACAGGATACCACAGGACCTGATCCACCCAAAGCTGCAGGGCACACCCTTCCGATCCCCCCGGCATACCACCCTGGAGCAGACTGGCAACCTTGGCAGAGGAAGATGAGTTGGTTAGAGAAAGGGTTAGAGAAGTTCTCAGACAAACCAGGCCGAGAGTATCAGGTATGGAGGGAGATCCTCAAACGTCTTGTCCGTAATGAGAAGATAGAGCCTGAGGATGAGATTGTACTTATGAAAGCCTGGTTAGGCCCAAAGTCTAAACAAATGGTTACAAGAATCTACCACATTTACCTGAAGGATGCAGTCAAAGCCTGCGAACACGCATGGAAAGTACTTGATCGACAGTTTGGCACATCCATGCTCATGGAGTCCTCACTCTTGAAACAGGTCATCGAGCACCCAAATATTAGTCCAAATGATCCCGAGGAGTTATGGAAGTTTTCTGACCTCCTCTCAGAACTACGGTTTGCTCAAGAAGACCCCACAACTAAGGGATTGGCATGCCTTAATGAATACAACACACAGAACACTATCATCAGAAAACTATCAAGACGGTTCAACGATCGATGGACCGATCTGCGGGACGCCTACAGGAAGAACAATCAATACAATGATCCTCCCTTTGCTACACTCCAAGAATTTGTTGCTGATCAGGTAGAGCTATGCACTGACCCTCGAAACCTAGGTCATTGGGATGACTACTCCACAATTGCCAAAGAGGCTGCCCATAACACTGCTGCAATCAAGAGTCCAATGCAGACCACAAAGGAAAAAACCTTTGTGTCAGTTCACAAAACGCAAATCTCTAACTCTGCCAGGAACGATTCCGACGTGCGACCAACCAGGAAAGTTATAGTTAAACCCCCAACAACAAATAAGGACCCATTCTGTCCATTCCACGAGTCTTCCCACTCCTTGAACAAATGTAGAGATTTTGGGAAGAAGCCTATGGAGGAAAGGAAAGCTCTAATTAGGGAGTACAAACTCTGCTATAAATGTTGTGACTCTACAGAACACATCGCCAAAGAATGTACGGCCAAGGTGCAATGTCCTCTTTGCAAGAGTAGCTGGCACCCTGGCGCCCTACACCCAAACTCCAAGACAGCGCATCGTCCAACAGCCCACACCCCTCCACACAAGGAGGCTCCACAAAATGCCGAAGCGCACCCAGAAACTAACACAGAGGTAAGCGTCAGATGCACCTCAATATGTGGTGGCTCTTCAACACCTCGCACGTGCCACAAAATTTGCCTGGCCAAAGTCTACCCTGCCACTCATCCAGAAATGGCCGTGAAGATGTATGTAATCTTAGATGGGCAAAGCACCAGATCGTTAGCAAGGTCAGCATTCTTCGATCTCTTCGACATCAAAACCGAAGAGACAGGATTTACGATCTCAGGGTGCACTGGATCCCAGCGCACAGTGGGGAGGGAAGTCAATGGATTCTGCATAGAAGCGTTAGATGGGAGCGCACAGTTCCCACTGCCATCACTACTAGAATGGGATGGTCTACCAGACAATCGCAGTCAGATCGGGACACCAGAGGTAGCAAGCAACATACCCCATCTGAGACACATGGCTAATCACTTTCCTGCCCTAGACCCTGAAGCCAAAATCCTGCTCTTGTTGGGAATGGATGCCCCTGACGCTTTCGCTTGCCATGGAATGGTCAGAGGCCCAAAAGGCTCCCCACTCGCCCTCAAGACAGAACTCTGATGGGTCATCGCAGGAACCGTTTGTGTCGATCGGCTGCAGGCCCCAACCCAGGTGAATGTCTTCACAACTTCCACTCTCAGTAATGGAAGAACATCCCACTTGAAACCATGCCAAGAACACTTCACGACCTCATCGATCAAGCCAGTTTTAGGAGCAACAGTGTTCCAAACTAGCAAAGAAGACAATGACTTAGCCTTGTCGATAGAGGACAAAGAATTTTTGAGACTCATGGACAAGGAGTTTCAACAAGACGCTACTAAGAGTTGGGTGGCTCCACTACCCTTTCATATACCAAGGCAACGGCTTCCAAACAATCATGAGCAAGCTCTATCCCGCCTTTTCAGTCTTAGACGACTCATGTATAAGAAGCCTGCAATGAAAGCTCAGTTAGTGGAGTTCATGAACAAGACGGTCCAGAACAGACACGCAGAACTTGCTCCACCTTTCAAAATTGATGAAGAATACTGGCACTCACCATCCTTTAGAAAGTGCCAGCCACAAGAGCCAGACCAGATTCGAGCACTTTTTGATACCAGCGTGCAATCCCAAGGTCCCTCTGAATAAAGTGTTCTTCAAAAGTCCGAACCTCAACAACAGTCTACTCAGCATGCTCATTCACCCCAGAAAGGAAGCCATAGCCATCATGGACAACATCCAGCAGATGTTCTACTTATTCCTCGTCAGAGAAAACCATCAGTTATCTATGTTTCATGTGGTCCAGCAACGAACAGCACAACCAACAGAAGCAAGATCGGCCAATATGGCGAGAATCCCTGAGTTGTCTCCAAGGCATTCCTGTCCAGCGCAAGTACGTTCCCACCTTGCCTATCGCCACAACGAAGGTGGTAACAGCTGTAGGATACATCAAGATCTACGGTGGGGAGAACAATGTTCACATCGTCTACGGTGGGGAGAACAATGTTCACATCAGTCTCATCATGGGAATGGTGAAACTAGCACCACAACTACCCGTCAACCAGTCCCAAGAACCAACTCGCTTCAAACAACTATCCAGACGGAAGCCTCTCATGTTGGGCTTAGCAGTAATCATCTTCACCACCCTCGTGGTAGAAGGTGCAGCCATCATCAACTCTCAAGCCTTGGTTCCAGAGTTTTTGGATCCTGAAATGCCAACTGCCCTTACTCCAGCCACCTTACTGACTCAGAAGACAGGTGACTGGCCAGAACCAGCAGGGAACTTCATTCCCAAAGACATGTATTGGAACTTGTGGCCTAAGGGACTTGTGTCCACTGGAACTCATGGCCTATGGGACTTGTGCACCAAGCCCCACCCAGTAATGATGAACTAGTTCGTCAGATGGAGGCTCAGGTCGCGAAGAGGATTTCCACCAAGAAACTCTACTCCAGACCAATCAGCGATCTGGTAGTGCTGCTACGAAAGACTGAACTAGAAGATTGAACCTCAAGCTTTGCATGCTTTGTGTTTACATGATTGTTTGCACTGTTTGAAGCTATGCCTTGTGTAACCCAGTTAATCAGTTAGGTAGAGTTGCATGCTCAGTTAATTACATGTTTGATGTTAAGCCTTTGTTTATCTTAGTTGATTAGATAGTCATGATAAGAGCCAAGGTGGCACAGTGGTTAAATGCAGCACTGCAGGCTACTGCTAGATCAGCAGGTCAGCGGTTCAAATCTCACCGGCTCAGGGTTGACTCAGCCTTCCATCCTTCCGAGGTGGGTAAAATGAGGACCCAGATTGTTGGGGGCAATATGCTGACTCTCTGTAAACCGCTTAGAGAGGCCTGAAAGGCCTATGAAGTGGTATATAAGTCTACTGCTATTGCTATTGCTATTGCTATTGCTATGTGTAACTCAGTTAGTTAGGCAGTCAGTTTGCATTTTTATGCCATGTTTTTTGTTTATCTTTAGTTAAAGGCTAGTTGATAGTGGAATTTATAATTCCAGGTGGGGAGTGTGCTGTCCCAACAGCATATAGCTAATTTAGGAATTAAGAGCTGTCTCCTTTAAGAAACTACCTCATGGGAAATGTAGTCCCATAACATGTGACCACATCTGTGCTCCCCGATTGGGCAGTGGGTACTCTGCCCGGGAAATTGATTTATTACTGGGCACTCACTGAATCGCCATCGGCTCTACCAGAAGCAGCTTTGCACCAGCAGCATGGGTTAGAGGAATTAATGTCTTTTTACACTACGTGATGGGACAGATCATGGAAAGTCAGAAGAATCTTAACACTGAACTGTAAGTTTTGCTATTAAGGATGCCTGATAATAAACGTGATCTGAAAGATATTCCTAAGTGTGGAGTTAACTGGCTGCCCGAGCAGAACCTCATTGCCCGGAGCAGAACACAGCCTATCTCCCTATTAAACTTCTCCGAAGACACAAATTCTTACATAATTTTGGTTCAAAGCAGAAATGCTATGACCTTGTTTATGAGGAGACACAGTGCCATAGATGCTGAAATATTACTGTTAGGAATATAATTCTAACGGTTGGGTTGGCAATATATAAATCATGTAACAATGTTGTACCTGTTTCTTTAAATCATACTGTAAAATGTGATTGGTTGCTGTTTTCCTCAATCAGCCATAAAAGGGAGCCAGAATGACTGTTAGCTCTCTGTTTGTTAGATGCTGGGCTGATCTGGAAGTTGGTATTGGTATTGAGTTTATTTATATGCCGCCCTTTTCCCTGGGGGGACTCAGGGCGGCTCACAACTTAAAAAGAGAAGAGGGGAGAAAGACAAACTTTTAACATATAAGACAATACATAATTAAAAAACACAACATTCATACCATTCGGGCGGGTTACAATCTTAGTCCCAGGCCTGACGGGATAGCCAGATTCTGAGGGCTGTGCGGAAGGTCTGGAGGATGGTGAGGGTCCGAATCTCCACGGGGAGATCGTTCCATAGGGTCGGAGCTGCTACCGAGAAGGCTCTCCTCCGCGTGGTTGCCAGTCAGCACTGACCGGCAGATGGAACTCGGAGGAGGCCTAATCGGTGAGATCTAATAGGTCGCGTGGAGGTAATTGGCAGTAGGCGGTCACTCAAGTACCCAGATCCACTACCATGAAGGGCTTTATGGGTGACAAGTAGCACCTTGAAGCGTACCCGGAGATCGACAGGTAGCCAGTGCAGCTCGCGGAGGATAGGTGTTATGTGGGTGAAACGAGGTGCACCCACAATCGCTCGCGCGGCCGCATTCTGGACTAGCTGAAGTCGCCGAATACTCTTCAAGGGCAGCCCCATGTAGAGCACATTGCAGTATTCCAGCCTAGAGGTCACAAGGGCTCGAGTGACTGTTGTGAGAGCCTCCCGATTCAGGTAAGGGCGCAACTGGTGTACCAGGCAAACCTGGGCAAATGCCCCCCTGGTCACAGCTGACAAATGATATTCGAAAGTCAGCTGTGGGTCCAGGAGGACTCCCAAGTTGCGGACCCTATCTGAGGGGTGTAAAATTTGACCCCCCAGCCTGAGAGATGGAATACTTGCCAAATTGGTGGGAGGGAAACACAACAGCCACTCAGTCTTATCTGGGTTGAGCACGAGTTTGTTAGCCCTCATCCAGTCCCTAACAGCTTCAAGTCCCTGGTTCATCACGTCCACCGCTTCATTGAGTTGGCACGGGGCGGACAGATACAACTGGGTATCATCCGCATACTGGTGGTATTTTATCCCGTGCCGCCGAATGATCTCGCCCAGCGGTTTCATGTAGATGTTGAAAAGCAGGGGGGACAGGACCGAACCCTGCGGCACCCCATATGTTAGGGGCCTAGGGGTCGATCTCTGCCCTCCAACTAACATCGACTGCGACCTGTCCGAGAGGTAAGAGGAGAACCACTGCAAAACAGTGCCTCCCACCCCCACCTCCCGCAGTCGTCGCAGAAGGATACCATGGTCGATGGTATCGAAAGCCGCCGAGAGGTCAAGGAGAACCAGGATAGAGGCGTAGCCTCTATCCCTGGCTCTCCAGAGGTCATCGGTCAATGCGACCAAAGCAGTTTCTGTGCTGTAGCCAGGCCTGAAGCCGGACTGGAATGGGTCAAGATAGCTGGCTTCCTCCAAGGACCGCTGGAGCTGAAAGGCCACCACCTTCTCAACAACCTTCCCCACAAAGGGGAGGTTGGAGACTGGACGATAATTGGTAAGAACGGCTGGATCCAAAGATGGTTTCTTCAGGAGGGGTCTCACCACCGCTGCCTTAAGTGCGGGGGGAAAGACCCCCTCCCAAAGGGAGGCGGTAACAACCGCCTGGATCCAGCCCCGTGTCACCTCCCTGCTGTTAACAACCAGCCAGGAGGGGCCCGGGTCCAGTACACATGTGGAGGCACTCACAGCTCTCATGGCCTTGTCCACGTCCTCTGGGGCAACATCCTGAAACTCAACCCAGCGATGGTCTGCCAGATTATCCCCTTGTGCCTCGGCTGGATCTGCAGGATCGGAGTCCAACTCCGACCGAAACTGAGCAACTTTGTCCGCTAAGAACTGGACGTAATCCTCAGCCCTGCCCTGCAGGGGGTCCCTCGTGTCCCTCCTATTTAGGAGGGAACGGGTTATCCTAAACAGGGCGGCTGGGCGGGACTCAGCGGAGGCGATCAAGGTGGCAATGTAAGTTCTTTTCGCCGTCCTAATTGCCCTGATGTAGGAGTGCTCGGCTCGATTCAGATTTGTTGGATCTCCATAAGTGCTCTAGGCGTCTCTTCCGGCGCTTCCTCTCCCGGAGTTCCTCGGTAAACCAAGGGGGCCTGCTGGATCCACTGCCTCGGAGTGGCCGTAGTGGCACAATCCGGTTAAGAGACTCCATCGCTGCCGAGTTCCAGGCAGCAACCAGAGTCTCCACCGGACTGTGGGTGAGAGTATCAGGAATAACCCCAAGCTCTGTCTGGAACCTCAAGGGGTCCATAAGTCGCCTGGGGCGGAACCACCTGGTCGGTTCCTCCTCCCTACAGTGGAGGTTTGGTCTCCGAAAGTCAAGCCTCAGTAGGCAGAGGTCTGACCACGACAGGGGTATGATCTCACTACCCCTCAGACCAAGATCACAAGTCCGAGAGAAATACGAGGTCGAGCGTGTGACCCGCTGAGTGGGTTGGGCCCCGAATTACTTGGGTCAAGCCCATGGCTGTCATGGAAGCCATGAACTCCTGCGCTCCATCAGAGTGTTCACCGAGCGAAGGCAAATTGAAATCCCCCAGAACCATAAGCCTGGGGAACTCAATTGCCAGCTCGGCTACCGACTCGAGGAGCGAGGGGAGGGCTGCTGCAACGCTGTTGGGAGGCAGGTACGTTAACAGCAAACCCACTTGACCCTTGAGGTCCAACTTCACCAGCAGGGACTCACACCCGACAAGCTCCGGAGCAGGGATCCTACGAGGTACTAGAGACTCTCGGATAACAATAGCCACACCTCCACCCCTTCCCTGGGCTCTCGGCTGATGGAGCACCTGAAAACCTTCTGGGCACATCTCTACGAGGGGGACTCCTCCCTCCGGGCCCAGCCAGGTTTCAGTAATACATGCCAGGTCTGCCCTCTCATCTAAAATTAAGTCCCGGACGAGGGGAGCCTTGTGAACTACAGACCTGGCATTTAGCAACAACAGCCTGAGACCAGGGTCCTGATTACTCGCACCATCTGGCCTTGGAGTGGGACTCATAGGGCCGGAAGGAGGGATCTCTGTGTCATAGTGAGCCCTCCTTCCCCAATAATGGCCAGCCCTAAAGTCCCTGCCGTATCTGCCCCTCCCTGTTATGACCGTAATGCTCCGGCCCACTCCTGTGTCCGTGGTTCCCTCAACCACCCCTATGGCTCCCGCGTTCCCCGGCAGGCCCTCCGAATCAAACACACTCATTTGTTCACTCAGACAGTCCCCACGTGGTAATTAAAACACATAAAATACAATAAAATGGGATAATAAAAGTGGGATCATTCATTCAATCACAAGCAAGCCCCATGCACTCACCATACCAGTTAAAAAATTACGGAGCACTGCGATAGTGCGCTATCAGACAATGGTGTAAGAAATGAGGAGGGAGCTGCTCCGCTCTTCTCCCTCTTCTATGTCCCAGAGGAAAGTCCACAGCTGGAAGGCCAGAAGTCAATGATGTACAAGGCAGTCGCACGTGGAGAAGGGCAAAGCAAAAATGCCTGATGTTTATAGATAGAATCTGTTCAGTCTTATTCCCCTTAAGGTCCCAGAGGAGATCAGCAGACCACGTGGAAGGAAGTCTCTTTCCTGGAGTTATATAAGTTTTGCAACGGCCAGCAAACTTTGAGTTCTGAACTGATTATATGTTACTGGACTATGTTATTTGAATTATCCCTTAACTAAAAGACATTGATGACTGACTGTCTTATCCGTGTATGACTTGGACTGTTTGATGGACTCTGATACCTCTATTTCCACGAAAGTAAAAGCCTATGTATCCGAATGTACAGCCTAAATGTTGGAGGTGTGGTTCTCTCGATGCTACATATTATCATATATGGTGGACCTGCCAAAAGGTTAAGGCATTCTGGATAAAAATATGGTGGATTATGCAAAATATCTTTAAAAGAAGGATAAAGTTTACTCCTCAGTTATTCTTACTAGGTATATGTACTGACTTTACAGTGGTAGAGACTAACTTGATTCTGCATCTAATAACGGCAGCAAGACTGTTGGTGGCGCAATACTGGAAGAAGGAAGACTTGCCTACAACTCAAGAATGGACATTGAAAGTTACAAACTTAGCCGAGGTGGCTAAAATATGGGCATATCTTAAAGATCACTCAAATGAGAGATATAAACGAGACTGGAAAAAATGGATTGACTATATACAAAATAAATACGGGACCAAGAAATTCCAGTTAGTCTATGCTTAAGATCAGAAATGATTTAAATTGTTTAAAGTTAGCTCAGCAAGAAGAAGCTAAGATCAGTGTAGAGATGTCATTAATTTCTTTATTTCTTTTTTCTCAATAGATTTTAGACTGTGTTTGTTAAAAATCCATACCGTGTACGGGTTCTGGGAAGTTGGGGGGGAGGGGGAGGGGGGTTGGGGGGAGGGTGGAGGGAGGGAGGGGTATACATTAGGCTAGACAAGAATTTGGTGGTAAACTAGAACTATTTTGACACACAAAAAATTGTACTCCAATGTCTTACTGATTGAGGAATTATGAAATGTTTGTTTTAAAAGAAATAAAACTTTTGAACCTTGAAAGTAAAAGCCTATTTAAACTGCAGTGTCTCTGTAGGCTGGTTTGTGTGTTCTCCAACACAACTCTAACAACGCTTCTCTGAACGTACTCGCTCTCCCAACGGGGAGCTTACCCAACAGTTGCCCTCTTTCCCTGAAAATAAGACCTCCCTGAATAATAAGCCCAATTGGATTTTTGAGTGCATGGGTTAAAATACCCCCCCCCCCAAATAAGCCCTCCCCCTAAAATATTTAAACACATGCGCAGCTGGTCCCTGCAATTTCCTGGGGGGGAAAGGGGGGAACATGCCCCACGCACCCCACATGCACCTGCCATCCACGTGGAATGACCTCACAGAGGCTGCTTTCGCAAATCCTAGTTACCATGCCCCTTCTCTTAGTGGCGGCCGCAAAATAGCGGCAGTCCCAACGATGCTGGGGCTGGCCAGAGTGTGCCAGAAGCAGAGATAGAACTTCTGTCCCTTTCTGGATCAGTTGATCTGCGGGCTGAGGTTAAGGGGCTTCCTGCACTTCAAAAATAATAAGACCTCCCAAAAAATAACACCAAGCCCTTTTTCGGGGATCAATAGAAAATAAGACCCTGTTTTATTTTCAGGTAGATAAGTGTAAGAGATAAGTATTAGGAAAAGATAAGTTGGAAGCTCTGAGCCAACGAAGCTTACTGAATGGCCAATGGGCTCCTATGAAAATTCATTTTCTTATACTATTCATAGCTATTGGCCTTTAATGGTTATTATTCGTGGTGTCTGATTATTCTCTACAGAATTACAGATGGCCTGCCTTAAATGCTACAATCATTATTTGAGTGCATCTATTTGGGATGCTGAATGTGGGAGCAGATGGGCCCTTGAGAAGAGCCAAGGTGGCGCAGTGGTTAAAAGCAGCACTGCAGGCTACTGCTAGATCAGCAGGTCAGCGGTTCAAATCTCACCGGCTCAGGGTTGACTCAGCCTTCCATCCTTCCGAGGTGGGTAAAATGAGGACCCAGATTGTTGGGGGCAATATGCTGACTCTCTGTAAACCGCTTAGAGAGGCCTGAAAGGCCTATGAAGCGGTATATAAGTCTACTGCTATTGCTATTGCTATTGCTTGGTTAGTAGAGCTCTTCTTACATTAAAAGTCACTGAGATAAGAAGGAAGAATGTTACTAGATGATAGCTCTTGGAAAATGGTGCACGAGGAACATAAATCAGTCAACCTTCCTCCTTTCAGTTTCCTATTTGATTGAAGGGAGATGTTACAGTATATATATTTTAGGAGTTATAAGTGAAGGTTGAAAAGATAGAAATATTCCATTTTTTCCATGAGAATTCTAGAAAATTGGTTTTGCCAGTTACTGGCACAGTCAGCTTGACTGCAGCTTGACTCCATTAGTTGAAATGTATATTTTCCATCTGCATTCTGTTTTAAATACACAACGTTAACAAGATATGGAAGGAGAAAACAAAACTGGAACAAAGCAACATATAGTTAGCATATAATTTAGACCCAATGCTTGAGAGAATGGGGCTGAATGAAGCGCTGCACCCCAAAATACCAAACTGAAATGTTGTAGCAACATTGTCCTCTCGTCAGAACTAGTATTCCATGAGAGACATAAAAAAGAAAAAAAATCTGTTCTGCTACTAGTTGATCTAGTAAGACTGGGAAGACTTCATGTTTGCTAAGAATCCAGAAATGGAGCCCTGGGAATCTCAGTCCTAGGGATAGTAGCAAGATTGGCGCTTGAGATATGCATATTTCTATTAGGTGAATAGCAAAGGAAAATCCCTCAAACCTAAGAGTTTTCTCCTGCCTTGGTGTGGTTGGGTATTCTGGTTGTATGACACATAACACTAGGTTTCTTTCACGTTGTTGTTCTCTGCACAGCTGATAAGAAGATAGAGTCCAGCAACCCAGGGATGCTTCCAAGGGCCAGGTGAACATATGTCAAATGCAGCCATCTGTAAAATAGAGGAATTACCCGATAATAACAGCAGCATTAACTGATAATATCACCCGAGGACTAAAGAATTGGCTCAGGCTGCAGCATGGCTCTCCGATCAAGTCAAGAGAAAGGCTAGGTGTAAAATGGCCTTCAGAAGAGAGGTTGTGCTAACATCGTTGCTGTTGGAGGATTTCAGTTATTCACCAGGTTTCCATTATACCACTAATTAAAGAGAGGGTGAGGCACTTGGAGACATTGTGTGAAAAAATATGAGCATGGCCATTGCTTCCCTAGCCCAAGATATGTCCCTGAGTTCCTTTCCTCTAATTGATCTCAGTAAGAGCGGGCTCCTATGTTTCCTCTTTATTGACCTGTCCAAAGCTGATTTTCCTTCTCTTATTTTTCTCTCCCCATCGCTCTGTTTTTCCTTTTGTAGACTGTGTGCCTTTTCTCATCAAGCTGTTGTTTTTCGCACCAGTGGCTAAATGAGCCGATCAGCAGATGGGCTGCCAAGCGATTAACCTACAAATGGCAGGCAGCACTGAGCACCGTTGCCACTAGTAATATAAAAATCCATATTTGCCTGGTTAGGGCACACTCACTTAGTGGCAGGTAGAGATAGGTGTGAGGTGACAAATGGAACTGTACTTGATATCTGAAAGGGCCAAGGAACTACATTGTTTTTGATCTTTGGTCTCTTCCCCCACCCCAGCTGCACTTCATATTTTCAGCTTGAAATAATTCTTCCTTGAGAGCCAAATCTTTCTCTCCTGTTCTCTAAATTTGGACCTTCCTTCCTTCCTTCCTTCCTTCCTTCCTTCCTTCCTTCCTTCCTTCCTTCCTTCCTTCCTTCCTTCCTTCCTTCTTCCCTCCTTTTTTCAGCTTCAAACATTTCTTTCTCAAGAGCCAAATCTTTCTCCTGTTCTTTTCTAAACTTGGAGACACCTTCCTTCCTTCCTTCCTTCCTTCCTTCCTTCCTTCCTTCCTTCCTTCCTTCCTTCCTTTTTCAGCTAGGAATATTTCTTTCTTAAGAGCCAAATCTTTCTGTCCTGTTCTTCTCTAAACTTGGTCAGTCCTTCTTTTCTTCCCTCCTTCCTTCCTTCCTTCCTTCCTTTTTCAGCTAGGAATATTTCTTTCTTAAGAGCCAAATCTTTTTGTCCTGTTCTTCTCTAAACTTGGTCAGTCCTTCTTTTCTTCCCTCCTTCCTTCCTTCCTTTCTCCCTCCCTCCCTCCCTCCCTCCCTTCCCTTCCCTTATTCTATCTTCTTTTTCCTTCATCATTCCTCTCCCAATATGAACCATCATAACTGCTGTCCTAAGTATCTCTTCTTGGTTTAGTTACTAAATCCTTATTACTGAGAAGAGGAAAAAGAGTCTGATCAGATGACATCAAAAGCAACAATTACTCTGATAGAGATAAGGAACTGAATTTAATGTAGCTTTTCACTTGTCCAGGCTCGGCAAATATAGCTCTCAAGCTTTGACTGAGCCCTCCTTTGCCTTCTTTCTCCAAAAATATTTGTTATTTGAATTATCTGGGCTGGATGGTAAAGTGCCTAGAAAGCCTAGATATTCAATCCATTCATGTGGCCACTAGGAGATGCTCTTTGTCCAGAGTCAAATGGTATGAAATCTATTGCCTAGCAGCTTGAAGGTAAAATTACTGTTGATAAGGGTACCAATTCTGTCTGTCTACCATTCAACCTGCCATCTCCATGCATAGAAGACTCAGTGGAAGAATGTTAAGGATCTAACATTAAAATTAAACTGAGTAATCAAATTAAATCAAATGAATTTTATAAACTAGATGGGCACTTCAGATGTCTTCTTTTGTTATCTATTTGTCATCCTGCAAAGTAGAAAACTTTGCTTTTGGAAATTGAAAATATTTAAATCAACCCTGAGATTATCAATGAATAAGGAAATAACTGATTCAATGTATTATTCTCTGATTTGGGAAAACGTCACTTGAGAAATGTTAGATATTTAATTATATGAATGTGAACCACTAAAAATGTGGTTTCCTGACACAGGTGTTTTACGGGCTGACTATTAATGCGATAAAATAAAAAAATGTATTACTAGCTTACTAATGAAATGTAGACATTGAATTAATTAATTATGGAGCCCAATTAACTGCTGAGTTTAAAGATATTTACATATTATTATAAATAAGTGTACTTGTGTATCTCTCTTTCTGAATTTGATTAACAGATGATCCAAAGTCCATGTAGCATTTGCCATACTGTATTTGCTTAAAATCACTGAAGAGTAATTATAATTTTATCTTCTTTAGCTATTCCAAGTGTCCAATATTAGAAACTACCGGTAATAAGTAGATCAATCCATTCATTTAATTTCTGTTATGTAATGTATATTAAAATATTTATAAGGGGTTGGATATTCTAACTTGATCAACATGCCTATTGGTTGAACTCTCTCCTGCTTGTAAAGATGTTAGCCCATAAAATAGTGTCTTTAGTAAGCTTTCAAGACTCTGTTATCATACCCTAAATAATAAGGCAGTATTCCTGTAATTCTTGTGGTGTCTGTTTCCTGATCTTGCCATCTTCAGACATCAACTTTGAATGCCTCCAGAGCTTCTTTCTGCCCCTTCTTTTACTGAAGAGAATCAAGGCAGAGTAATTTGGACTTACTTTCTCACATTTTCCATTTTCTCAGGACTCTTATTGTTTCCCTCTCTTAACAGATCATACATTCTCTCATCAAGAGTCTATCCATGACCCTTTATACTTATGACAATTCTTTGGTCATTCAGAATGAAAAACTAGACACATAGAGCCTGAAGAGCTGCGGTGGCACAGTGGTTAGAGTGCAATACTGCAGGCTACTTCTGCTGATCACTGGCTACCAGCAGTTTGGCAGATCGAGTCTCACCAGGTTCAAGGTTGACTCAACCTTCCATTCTTCCAAAGTGGGTAAAGTGAGGACCCAGATTGTTGGGGGCAATAGGCTGACTCTGTAAACCACTTAGAGAGGGCTGTAAAGCACTGTGAAGCAGTATATAAGTCTAAGTGCTATTGCTATACATGTAGGAACATCTCTCGGGGTAGTGTTGAGTTCTTTGCCAAGTGAAACAAGAGGGGAATTGCAAAAATAATGGGCTACTTCTAGAACCATATTAAAACCCCTTGACAGAATGATTAAGAGCTGGGTAGGCTCTAATTACACAGGCGAGGCTGCTAAATAGGAGTGATTAGTTCTGAGGACGTGACTCCATTTGTCTAGCCAGGAGAAGTTGCCCCGCTGTAGATATGGATTTTTGCTAGCGAAAGTCGCATGGAGGCGGCCTCCTCTTCCTCTGTCTCAGCACAGACTCGTTTTCATCTATCCCGGGGTCATGCTCTGGCAAACACAATGACTTTCATCTGAGATACATCCAATTTGATCACAGCTGGGGAAATATTAGCTTGTTCCTATTTATTGAGTAGCTGTCTGGATTTATGCAGACATCTGGGTTGAATTAAGCAAGCAACTGGAGTGTAAACTCTTCTCTGCCCCCCTCCTGTGCAAGCTTTTCATGTCTGGCCTGTTAGTTTGATTCCCATCTCACTGCCCAGATTTGGGCCATCCTGCCATCTCCTTTCCCACCGACTCAGTCAAGCTATTTTCATAACTCAGGAGAAACAGAATCACTTGAAACATTTGAAGCTCACATTTGCATGGCTCACAGACATTTTACTCTTTGGCACTGAGACATTAGAAAATTCAGGTAATTAAATAAAAAAGCTAATGATAAAAATCCAGTGAGTTCTGAGCACTGCAAGAAGAAACAGTGAGCAGATTACTTGAGATATTTAAGGGCTTCAACATGCCAACCCACCCTAACATTTTTTTTGATTAAAAAAAAACCAATTTCCCCACTGCAAATGTCTAAATTACCCAACCGTTATACAGGAGGGTATCCTTTTAAGAATGCCTCTTCAGATAAAGCTTAATTTATTGATTAAATTGCATTTTATTGGTTGTCACTGGAGGAAAAGTCATCTATAATATTTTACTACCGGTATTAATTGAACATATGCATATAGAATACACATGATAAAAACAAGGATAGATTTATACGATGATTTACTATGAAGATGAACAAAGTCCAAACAGCAATCTATATGCATATGAAAGAATGTATGACAAATTACAACTAGTAAAACTGACACACAGACACAGACACACACAGAGACAGAGAGACAGAGAGACAGACAGACAGAGAGACAGACAGAGAGACAGACAGACAGACAGACAGACACACACACACACACACACACACACACACTCTTTATACAGATGGTGCTTTTGGGTAAAATTGCCATAACAGAAATAGCTCTGATACAAAGGAGCTGAAATGGTTCAAGAGATTATATTTTTACAGAATGGGACAACTCGCCGTGACCAACTCACTGTGGCCAACTTGCTATGGGATAATTCAACAAATGCAAAAATTAAATTAAATTAAATTAAAGTGCCCGATAATAATAAAATAAAATCAATCCAGAAATACAAGAATTACAATAATTGTGATGAAAACGTGTTCATCAATAATAAAAGTACCTGAATGAAATCATTAATACAGTATTGAATTGGTGAATTATAATGTCTGGTGACAAATTGGCTGTGATGAGTTGTCCTAGACTCAAATTTTTATACTATTTTTTCTTGAGAAGCTTAAAATAGTCCATATGGGAATTTTTCTTAATATTGTCCTCATAACAAAAACCATGGTATATATGTATGTATGTATGTATGTATGTATGTATGTATGTATGTATGCATGCATGCATGCATGCATGCATGCATGCATGCATGTAATAGATTTTAATAGCTACTCAACTTGCAAATTGCAACTCTGATTAACTAGTGTTGGATTGAAACCAAACCATAAAGGAACAAGATGCAAACAACGGAAGGAAAAGAAACTTAGGTCAACCCACAGTCAATTTCCTGCTGTATTGGACAGGTTCATCCAGAACCCTTGTGCAATGCCTGGGAGAAAGACCTTCTAGAAGGCCAACAGAGCCAGGATGATTTGAATCTTGGGGCAGAGGTATGTAGCTCCAAAGAGTAGGTACCACAACAGAGAAGGCACAACTGCTGGGTCCCACAAATGACGCTGCTTTGTAGAAAGGACTTGGAGCATATCCAACTTGTTGGATCTTATGAGATGGCAGAATTAGTAGGTAGTCCAGCAAGTAACCAACTTGTGCCATAAATATCCCTTTCTCTATCACCTTTCTCCCCACTCTCTATCATCGTCTGTCTATTTATCTATTTATCTATTTATCTATTTATCTATTTATCTATTTATCTATTTATCTATTTATCTATTTATCTATTTATCTATTTATCTATTTATCTATTTATCTATTTATCTATTTATCTATTTATCTATTTATCTATTTATCTATTTATCTATTTATCTATTTATCTATTTATCTATTTATCTATTTATCTATTTATTTATCTATCTATCTACCTACCTACCTACCTACCTACCTACCTACCTACCTACCTATCTTTCATCTTTCATCTTTCATCTTTCACCTATCATCTGTCTGTCTGTCTGTCTGTCTGTCTATTTATCTCTGTTTCATCTATCTATCTATCTATCTATCTATCTATCTATCTATCTATCTATCTATCTATCTCATCATCATTTAGCATCATCTCTCTCATCTGTATCTCTCTCTCTCTCTCTTTCTCTCTCTCATCTATCTATATCTATCATCATCATTTAGCATCATCTATCTCATCTCTATCTATCTATCTATCTATCTATCTATCTATCTATCTATCTATCTATCTATCTATCTATCATCTACCATCTTTTATCTATCTCATCTTTCATCTATCTATCTATCATCTATCTATCCAGTTTATAACTCAATGAATTCCTTGGTCCACTGGCAATTTGAATGTGGGTTCTTCTTTCTCCATTCAATGCTGATAAAAGATGTACCATGCCAGGTCAGTTCATTTATGGCTGACTCATATTCCTTTAACATAACATTTCCGCATGAGCAGATATAATCAGATGGATCTTCCCTACACTGTTGATCACCAAACTGGGAGGTCTGTTTTCTTGAAAAGAGAATAAGATGGAGAATGAAAAGTTAGGATACTCTCCAGAAAAAGCTTTAAGCATCATCCATGCATAGACTTGCCAATTTTTATTCGTTTATCTCATCTTTTGTTCTAATTTTGATAGATTCTGAACTGCCCATAATGTGGACAGATAAACCTGGTTCTAAGTTATTAGCCAAACATTCAGTCAATCGATTACAGTGCACTGAAGTCTTTATTGGCTACACAGGCCAATAACTTTATGAATTTGAAATAGTGCAGGATGCTCTAAATCTCGGCTGGGATGCTGAATTGCAACTTTCAGAGTGCAAACCAGATTTTTCTTGCTTGCTGCTAGTAAATATACTTAAGCATATGGTAGTAAGCCTATATACTTCTATATCTTGCAGGGGAGATATTATAATCATATGTAACACAGTCCACTCTCTTTTCCCCTACTGTGATACTGCCCTGCTGCGATACTGTGGAAATACCCTCATATCTCTGTTTAGTCCATTAGTATGTCAGATTTATCTAGAGTGCTGGAAAATTAGGTTGCTCGCTGAAGACCATTATATGGTGACACACACCTCTTTTGGAACAAACAAGTGTCAAAGAGCAGAATATCCCATACTTCAGCAAACAGAGAAAAACTGAAGCAAGGCAATTTTTTCTGATAGTGAGAACAATTAATCAATGGAATAGCTTGCCTCCCGGAGTTGTGAATGTCCCATCACTGGAGGTTTTAAAAAAACGACCAGACAACCGTTTGACAGGGATGGTATAAGGGGCCTGAGGTTGGATTAGAAGACCTCCAAGGTTTTTTACAGCCCTCGGATTCTGTGTTCTATGAAGCTCTGCTGCCAACCTTCAGCCAGCTGATAACAATGGACCTAAAATATGCAAAGATCAAAGCTGGGGAGAGAATTCATTCCTTTGCAGCATTCATTCTATCTTCGGTATTTTGGGAACATTGTGTCGGGAAGAAAATAACTTTAGAAACTTTTAAAACTGAGATACCAGAAAAGCAAAAGCGAAAAGATGGATGCCCTTTGTTCAACTGCTTAGCTTCCAGCACGCTGAGGGATCAAGGTAGTCTTACTTCCTCAGGGAGACTCTGCCAACTGCCTGGGAGTCCCACAATGCCCCAAAGGCCTCCATTCACAATCTCAACCCGTTTCCTTGGTAACAGCTGTTACTAGTTTTCCACCAATCAATGGCAAGCGGGACCGGGGGAGTCAGTGTCCTACATAAAGAGTCAGACAGATTAGCCCGCTCAGTTGAGAGCTTATTCCTTCTCTGGACCTTCTCCAGGAAAAAAAAAGGCATGGCTAAAGGACTAGGGACCCAGCAAGCTGCACCCCGGCGATGGGCCTGCTTCTTGGCTGCCCTGTCACTGCTGTGTTTAGCTGTCCAAGCAGGTAAGAGGAAAGGCTTCTGGAAAGGAACACTCCAGATGAACTTGCTGGGCTTGGTGGTGATGGAAATATGGTATGGGGTGTGTGAGTCACATTGGTGCATGGTATGAGTGTGGAAACCCCAAAACAGCTAGAACGGGGGATGTTTCTGGCAGAACATCGGAATCAGCAAAGGCTTTTCGAAGAGGTGCTCTCCAAAAGTGTGTAAGCCACGTGCAATGCATTTATAACAGATTTTTAAAAAAATCAAATACTGTAGCCTTAGTTTGTCGTAGGACTTCAGCGTGAGGAAATAAGAGGGAATGTGTTGGCCTCTCCTGTTCCATAGCAAAGCATTCCACATTGCTGACTCCAAGGTTAGAAAACCATCTCGCTCATATTCACAATCCCAAGAAGTCGTGATCTTGCTCTCTAACCATTAAAGCTCCTTGAGAGAGAGAGAGAACAATAGTCTCAAGTCAAACTAAGGTGTGTGGCTTGAACAGACTGCCAAGAGGGTTTCAGACTTAAGTCGAACAGAGTGAGGATTCTCACAGCTTTGAAACGGTGGCCCTTTCAGCTTTCACCGAGTAACTCATTTGGTCTTTAAACTGATTTAGCAGGACTGTACTGGAAAGAGCACACATGTCTTGGTATCCTATTTGTCTTCCCGACAGCCACTTGGATTATGGCTGAAATAGAAAAGGTTTTTTTTAACAACAATAACAAACAACGTGGATAACCTCTGGTACCTTTTCGCTGCTGGGTTTCCTGTTGTTCTGAAAGGCTGCATCCTTTACTTTCAATCTCTAATTCAGCTTGATCAGAGCGGGATTTGTTTCTAGAGAAAGCTAATCCTTTGGCTGAGATAAAGATTTAAAAAAATATAACCTAAACCAGACACACCTGGCACTGAAGAGTGCAAGAAAATCAAAGGGAAAAGTCTGGGTTGAATCAATTTATAGCCCAGCTGGATGGGAATTTGAATGGGATATAAAATTCATGACTGGAAATTATCTTTGGACTATATTCACTGTGCTACCACTTATGCGAAAAGAAATGATGATATTTGGAATCAGATTGTGTTTTTGTGTTTTAACTCATTTTTTGATATTCCAAATGTTAGCTATTAGCACTTCATGGCAAGCCAAAGGCATGCACTTTCAATTGTGAACGAAGAGGTGGGGGTGAGGTGGGGAGTTGGGAATTGGGGTTAAATAAGAAAATTGCCCCATTAATATGCTCTGCCTCACTGTAAAACAAGCATATCAATGTCCCACAGCCGAATGCAGGAAGCACCCTCGCATAATTATCAAAGGAATCTGGGATACGATATGAGGAACCCCACAAAAAGAGCTACAGAGAAATGGACAATACAAGGCTGAAAGAGGACATTGTGCGGTTGTTTCTCTTCTGCTCTCTGGAGCGAAGAGTCACCAGTGCTTTTCTTTTTGAAGTGGCTTCAACAAAAGTGATGTTTTCCTAGGAATAACCACATTGGGTGCCTTTCTCTTTAAGGAGCCTTTTCCCATTGCATTATGCCTCTTTGTCCTTGAGAGAGGCACAGAGAGAAAGCGGGTTTGTTTATTTGCCTTTGAATGTGACCCTTTTATCCCTTGCCCAAGTTGGACTGGACGCCAAGAACCAAGCCAAGAGACGGAGAATGTGAACAGGCTCAGCTTTCTTTTCCCCCAGGGTGGCCCTGAAACACATCTTGGACCGGGGCAAACATTTAATTCATTGAACGGCAGTGATTTCATTGATTTAATGATGGCTAGGGAGCCAGAGGCTCAGATCCAACTCCCAAGAACGGTAAGATGCCTGCCCTGACACCCTCAAGGAATAGCAGGAGTAATCGCCATCCTCCTGAGCTTCAGACCATCTGGGGTTATAGAGTGTAATTATAAAAGACCATCCAAAATTGTAATGAGCTAAACATAGTGAGGCACAGTAAAACCCTGAATATGTCAGCCATCTGGGTTCATTTATATAGATCTAGAAATGATTACAGCAGCTTCTCAAAGGCCAGGAATATACCGCATTTTTAGGATTATAAATTTTTCACACCTTTTTCCCTCAAAAAAAAGGGGGTAAAAATCTGGGTGCATCTTATACACTGAATACAGCATTTTTGGCCTCCCAAAACCTCGACCCCTTCACAAAAATGGTCATACATAGCATTTAGGAGGCTTATAGAGCATTCCTGGTGGCTGGGGAGGGCAAAAATGAATGAAAAATTGGCTGTTTTTTGCTTGTTTTTGTCCCCCTGCCCCCAGGAGCATCCTACAAGCCTCCTAAAGGCTATGCATGTCCTTTTTTTTTGACAAAAAACGGGCCCGTTTTCACAAAAAAATGGGCCGTTTTGGGGAGGTCTGCAGAATGCAAAAACTTTTTTTTTTAAATTGCCTCTTCAAAATCTTATACTCCGGTGTGTCTTATACTCCAAAAAATACGGTAGGTTGCAAATAAATAAATGTAAATAAAACCTAATGCTCATTTTCTAAAGTCAACACATAAAGTCAATGCATTAAGCACATCCCTTGATTGGAGTCTTCCTTAAACACAGTGTTGTTTTGTGCACCAAATGAAGAGCATTTCAAGATATCGCTTCTATCATATAATATAAATGGATAACGTGCCGTGAGATTATCTTGCAAGCCCAGATATCATTTCTTTCTTTCCTGCCTTTATTATTTTTATTAATAACTGAAGGTGGCAATCCCATCTAATCCGCCTTCCTTCTCCTATTTTTCTCACAACAACCCTGTGAGGTGGGTTGGGCTGAGTGACAGTGAATGGCCCAAGGGGGCCCTAGCTGGCTTTCATGGCTAAGGCAGAGCTTGAACTCACAGTCTCTTGCTTTCTAGCCTGGTTCACATCTATTCTTTACCTCTGTCTCACTCCCTGCATCAATGATTACTTATCACAAACACAACTCTGCTATGCATGTATACACATTTACACCTTACATCCCAATCAAGGATAGGTTGCTTTCGCCAAAGTCTAATGATTATTTCCTTAGAAAAAAAACACAGCCCTCGGGAGAAATGCATAACACAGGGTTATCTCCTCTTAATTAACTTCAGTAAAAAGATGTTGGTTAAACACTTGCGTTCCTTGTGATTTAGAAATCATTTTCAACATCCAACATAACTGTCAAAGTTTGTTGCATAACTTCAAATCCAGAATCACACAGAGATAACTGATGCAGCAGGACTCATTAACCTCTTTATATGCATAAGAATAGTTGAATAAATGTACAATACCAACAGGTGGTTCTTCCAAGTAAACACAAGGCAGGAGAGTTATAGGCAAACACAAAACAGTTAGTTTCATATCAGCAGACAAGCCCAGACAGACTGATAGTTTACTTCTCAGAGCAGCAGACTGCTTAAGTTTCTGTTTCAATTCTTTGCACAGACTCAGATCTGTTTAAGCTTCCATTGGTTGACTTAGTTCCTATGCCTATTCATTGGCTGACCTTGTTCCCATGTCTCTCCCAGTCATGAATATTTTAACAATAACATCAGTCCTTTCATATAAGCAAAGTGGTTATAAAAAGCTTTACGACAATACATTGCTTTGACCCTTATATGATTCTGCAAGTAATATTTCTCATAGCTTTGAGTTAAGAGATTCTGAAATTGTGATGGATCTGAAGAAGAAAAAAGTCTATCCCTGATTCTTTGTACATGCAGAACAGATTGTAACTGCTTGATTTCTGTGTACCTTTGAATCAGTGTTTACTGCTGGCAATTGCCTGGATTCATCCCTGCAGTTTTCTTGGCAAGGATTTTCAGAAATAGTTTACCCTTGCCTGCTTCCTAGGGTTGAGAGAGAGGGATTGGCCCAAGGTCGCCTATATGACCTTGTGCGTTAGATAGAACCAGAATTTGTGGCCTCCCAGTTTCTAGCTGGTGCCCTAACCACTAGACCAAACTGGCTCTCTATCGGCTTGATAAATGACAATAATAAGGAGCAGCATATCCTATGAAGGAACTGCAAGCAGAATCCATCCTTGGAGCCCTATTCTTCACCTACACCAATTCAAGGGGAGTTGTCATTGTCACCCATCACCAGGAACCACTGTCACAACATTTCATAGCAGTGAATGCACCCACAAACAGAGCAATATACCTAACAGAATCATTTCTAAGTTTAGATAAGGAAGCTATTCTGGTTATGAGCTCTTTTAAAACATTATTTATGGGAAGGGTAGTATGTAAACTTAATTTGATGGGCAATGTGGTGTTCTCTGGTAGTTATTCAAGCCACACAGAAGAATAGGAAGCTTGATTGTGCAGATAAATTATGATTTAATGCTAGAGTCATTCCTTGCTTTCCCCCTTTCTGCTCTTTCCAAATATTCATAGTGATTTTAGGCAGGAGTAAACTGAGATCTGAGATTCCCAGAGGATCCGTTTCACGGCCAGCAGGTTCTCTCCAGCCCCAATAGCTACAACTCAGTAACAGGGTTTCTCATCATTTTGAGGCAAGAACGCATGACTATTCTAGTGGAAGCTATAAAATTGTCTCTAACAACAAGGATCCCAAAGCTGACAAACCCTGCACAAGAATCCTGGCCCTGTTTGGCCTCTTCTGCCTTCCTCCAATGTGAAAGGAAACAAGTAAAAGGCAAACTGGGGAGCAATTTTATTTCTTTCCCTACTTCACAGATGGATACATGTTTGATGGCCCAAGGACCCCAGTTAATGCCAGTGGTGGGTTTCAAAATTTTTTTGGAACCTCTTCTGTAGGTGTGGCCTGCTTTCTGGGTCCACTGGTGGAACCTCTTCTAACCGGTTCGGTAGATTTGATGAACCGGTTCTATCGAATAGGTGCGAACTGGTAGGAACCCACCTCTGTCATCAGCCCTCTAGACCAAGGGTCAGCAATCCGTGGCTCTGGAGCCGCATGTGGCTCTTTCATTCCTCTGCTGTGGCTTCCTGTCGCTGGTTGGCTCCACAATTGATAGGGCTTTCAGTTAGGACAGGAAGAGGAAAAAGGATGCTGCGCTAGGAGGAGACTCTATGGTAGGGGAACCGGACTTCCAGTCAGCAGAGGAAAAAGGACACCACACTAGGAGGAGACTCTATGGTGGGGGGAACCGGACTTCCAGTCAGCAGAGGAAAAAGGATGTCACACTAGGAGGAGACTCTATGGTGGGGGGAACCGAACTTCTGGTCGGTTCCAGAATTGAATGAGAGGCTTCCATTTAGGACCTTTGTGGCTCTTTGAGTGTTTAAGATTGCCGACCCCTGATATAGACAAAGTAATTAACCATGGTTAGCTGGAAACGCTACTGAGAGTAATTATGTTACTGTGGAAAGCTTTCAGACTCCACTGAATGTTTGCTTTCTGCTTAGCTCCATGATGTCAAACCTATGGCATGTGTGCCAGAGGTGGCATGCAGGGCCCCCTCTGTGGGTACGAGTACCA
The DNA here is from genome assembly GCF_051295495.1 of Thamnophis sirtalis. Classification (NCBI taxonomy): domain Eukaryota; kingdom Metazoa; phylum Chordata; class Lepidosauria; order Squamata; family Natricidae; genus Thamnophis; species Thamnophis sirtalis. The sequence continues at coordinate 134,239,253 of NW_028261383.1, forward strand.
TCACCAGCTGCTCTTCTGGTTTCCAGTGTGCATGTGGCTGTTTTGGAGGCTGTTTTCAGGCCATTTTCCGGGCTATTTTCAGGCCTTTTTGGGGGCTAAAAATGCCCTCAAAAACAGCCTGAAAAGGGCCCCCAAATGACCTGAAAACAGCCCCCAAAATTGCCAAAAAAAGCAGGCATGCAGTGCACCAGCCAGCTGGTCTGCACACGTGTTCCATTTTGGGCACTCTGTGCTGAAAAGATTTGCCATCACTGGCTTAGCTCCATGGAGAGGAACTTTGGGTGGGTAGAATGCCACAGGAAACAATATGCCATGCTCTGTTTGCTTTCCCTCTTGCTTGCATAAAGTTTGGTGCAAACTGATCTGAATTTTGTAGGATATGTAACAAAGTCCAGTTGTAAAATGACACTATCACACATTCTCTTGGCAAACTCCTGACTTGTACGAAACATTCATAGCAACACGTCCTTGTTGCACTGCATTTTCTTCTGTCCTATTTTTCTGGCTGAATAATCTCACTGCCCATTCCTGCTATCTTTGATCCTGTCAACTGCAGTCCAGAAGGCAGAAACCATCGGAGATCCCACAGCGGCTACCATCAACCATTCACACTTGCTGCTGAAGCGGCTTCAGGAGCTTCTGCTCAATGGGAACACCAGCGACACCACCCTGAGGGTCCACACGGCTGGCTCTGACGAAATTAAAGTCTTTCACGCCCACCAGCTGATGCTCAGCTTACAAAGCGAGACCTTTGAGACTCTGTTGCTGAACCAGACAGTGCTTGACTTGCACGAGCCACTTGACAACGTGGCCCTTTTTGAAAAGTTCATCAGGTAAATGGGCGGTGGCCTGCTCCCCATATAGAGAGAGGAAGGGAAATTCCACAGATTAGAAAATTAAATGTGTGAATTGTTTTCATTGACTCCATGCAAGGAGGGGCGCTGGATTTCTGAAGGCAGAGTTTGTCTTTCAGATCATCTTCCCTTGTGCCTACGGACCTTGTTGACAAGACCTTGAATGAAACCTTGTCAGCGATAAACAGGTCTGAGAAACACGGCTTGCTAAGATGTGAAGGGCTTTTCCGCATGGCTCACTAACCATAGTATAACACCATCCTGCTTGTTCTAGGGCTTATAAGCGTAACCCTGGGTTCAACTCTACTTCCTGGCCAATTGTGAAACAGCTTACACTCCTCTTGGCCTCTTCCAGAGCTTCCCACCTTCCACTTGCTGTTTAAAACCTTGAAGGGAGTCATACAGGGGTGGCCTTCAAAATTTTAGCAAGGGGTTCTCTGTCAGGTTGCTTTGTGGGTGTGGCCATGGTGGGCGTGGCCTAGTCAGCCTCCTGCACCACAGCAGTGGGAGGGCATTTTTGCCATCCCCGGGCTTCAGAGGCTTTCCTCGAGCATCCGGGAGGGCAAAAAAGGACTCCCCAGGCTCCAGAGGTCCCCTGGAGGCTGGAAACAGGCCCATTTCTGGTGTTCCAGAACTTCTGGTAGGTCTGTTTTTCACCCTCCCTGAGCCTCCATGGGTGCCCTGCACTTACCTGCATCCAAAATAGGCCGCGTGGGAACTCCTGGGGGTGGGTGTGGGTGTGGGCTGGGCAGGGCAGGGCCAGCCAGGAGTGGGATTTGGGGATTCTTAAAACTGCACAGAATCTTAGCTAGAGGTTCTCCCGAACCCCTGCGAACCCCCAGCAGCCCACTGCTGGAGTCATATTGATGTAAGCTTGGGAGGCGGACCTGCCCTCCTGTTACCTGCTTGAGATTGCTGAAAGCATTTTCTCTTGCTGGTCATTTGTCACCATTTTTCCAGTACCGTTCTCTTTTAGGCAGCAGGAAAATGAGGAATCTTCTGCTGTACCGAAAGGTTATCTGTCCCATTTCTATGACCAATTGTATCAAACCTGGCAGCTCAACTCTAGATTACTAGGGCTTAGAGAAATAGCAAGAGAAGAGTTGGGGAGGTGGGGTAGGGAAGCAGTTTTCTTCTTTAAGCTTGGGATGGCAGATCTGCTGGGAGAAAGGAAGTGAGATAGAAGTGGCTCTGTAGCCACCACAGTATAACTGCTCCTTCCCGCTTAAGCAGAATAAGCACAGCAATATCAATCACATGTGGATGGCTGGATGATTTCTTTTTTAAATGCCCAGCAGTGGACACATATTCAGATTTGATACTTATAAGAAATGCATACTACTTGTACAGGGCGGGGCATAACCTTTTCCTAGGGGGTCACAGCAACACTTGTAATAACAACACAAATAATTCATACACCATTCGAAAGCCCATCAAAAACTGAGTTTATTGACACGATTTAATAGTCAGTATGACCACCATTAGCCCTTCGAACAGCATTCAAACGAGGTGGATAAGAACACAACAAATCTTCAAACAGTCATTATTTTGCAATTCTAGGGCGGGGCATAACCTTTTCCTAGGGGGTCACAGCAAGATCGACAGCAGTTTACAACTTCCGCGACACCTCATTTTAAAGCCCATAAAAAACTGAATTGAATGAGCTATTAAATGTTAAATTTGCTTTAAGAATGGCTGGAAAATTCGATTCGGAAGAACAAAGGATCATTGACAGAATAAAATGCATTGCCTTTCGAGAGGCACCTCGTTTGAATGCTGTTCGAAGGGCTAATGGTGGTCATACTGACTATTAAATCGTGTCAATAAACTCAGTTTTTGATGGGCTTTCGAATGGTGTATGAATTATTTGTGTTGTTATTACAAGTGTTGCTGTGACCCCCTAGGAAAAGGTTATGCCCCGCCCTGTACTACTACTTGCGGTGCTGAATTGACTAGGGGATTGTGTAGATGGCTAAAGAGATAAATCCCACCATCTCTTTTGTCCCCATTAAATGGGAAGTTTTGTTGTAAAATATAAGCAAGATGATTATTTAACCTGGCATGAAAAACGGATTCTCATTGCCTTCTTTCTCTAGGTATCTGTATTGTGGCGAGATCTCCATATTCCTCCATGAAGCCATCCCACTTCACCGTCTAGCCAGTAAATACCACGTGTCCAGTTTGCAGCGAGGGATAGCTGAGTATATGAGGGGCCACTTGGCTGGTGAATCGAGCCAAGGCCATGTAGTGGGATGGTACCATTACGCAGTGGGGATTGGTGACGAGGCTCTGCAGGAGAGCTGCCTCCAGTTTCTGGCCTGGAACTTCTCTGCTGTCATGAGTAGTTCTGAATGGGCCTCTGTAAGCCTAGATTTGCTGCTACTATTGCTTGAAAGGTCTGACCTAGTCCTCCAGAGTGAATTGGAGTTGTACGCAGGCATAGAGAAGTGGATTACCACATATCAGCCTGAGGACCCTGTAGTGGAGAAGATCCTGAGATCCCTGCGTTATCCTATGATCTCCCCCAACCATCTTTTCCACCTGCAGAAACAGTCTCCTGTGATGGTGAAACACTACAGCACTGTGCAAGATCTGCTCTTCCAAGCCTTCCAGTTCCATTCAGCTTCCCCAATCCATTTTGCCAAATACTTTGACATTAACTGCAGTATGTTCCTGCCCCGTAACTACCTCTCCATCTCTTGGGGGTCCCAGTGGGTCATTAATAACCCTGCTCGAGATGACCGTAGTACCAGTTTCCAGACCCAGCTGGGCCCCAGCAACCATGATTCTGCCAAAAGAGTGACATGGAACGTCCTCTTCTCTCCTCGCTGGCTCCCGGTGAGCCTGCGTCCTGTCTATTCCGACTCGGTCTCTGGTGCCATCCAACCTATTAGAATCGAGGATGGACGTCCCCGTCTGGTTATCACTCCAGCCACAACCAGTTCAGATTTTGCAGGTGTCAGTTTCCAGAAGACTATTCTGGTGGGCATCAGGCAGCAGGGTAAACTCTTTGTCAAGCACACCTATAACTTCCACCAGAGCACAGATGAAGTTGTCGATTTCCTGATATATGCTGACTTGCAGAAACGCACCTCCGAATACCTGATTGACAACTCTTTGCATTTGCATATCATTGTCAAGCCCGTCTACCACTCACTCATCAAGATCAAAAAGTAGAAGGAAGATGGAGGAGAGACAGCTGGACACAACATGGGGAGAGAACCGCTGGTTGCATTGGAGGATAGCACTGACTCTATTATTCAGTATTAAAGTGTCTGACGCAGGCTCTCTCTCTCTCTGCGTCTTAAGTTGTATTGGCCCTGTTGGAGAAGCTGAGAATTCATTGTATAAAAGAAGCTTCCTTTGAATCTGAGGACTTTGTTTTCTAGAGGGAATTAATCAGGGAGTGGAAGGTTCTCTTGTCTGTCTTTCCATTGTTTTAAGGTTTTATCTCCCTTCAATTTGAAGAGACTCAGGTAGAACTGGAGATTCTCATGGTGCTTTTGAATAGGTAATTATCAAAGATGTCACATAGCAAAACAGGTTTTTTTTGGTCTTCCTGGCCTAATTAGAAGCTGCCTTATGTTCCCCTTGTTTCCCCATGAGGTTTTGTTCTCTTGAGATAATTACAAACTGATACCCTGACAGAAAAGGTGTGGGGTTATTCTTCTGTCTACCTTCAGATCTCTCCTTGTTTCCTCTAGTACTTTAGATTACCAACTGCAGGGAATTTCCATGGAAATAATTCGTTGTGTGTGAATTAGGATGTAGTTCCCTGAATCAGTTGAACATGGTTCTGCAATATGGATTTCTGCTAGTTTTGTATTGGAAGTGTTATTGTTATTTGATCTATTTGCTCCTTAGTCATGGAGATTCTGCAGATTTTTGAAACCCTATAAAGTTCTGCAAAAAAAAAATCCATTATTTGTCCTATGTCTACTGCTACTGTCCGTAGCCTTTTAAACAGAATTTACTAAGCTTTTTGAGATTGGAATTGTAAGTCTTATGTGGAATAGGAAAGGTGACTAAAATATTACAAAACTGGTTGAAACACAGGCCATAAAAACCATTATTTTCTTTAACCCTGTGTGATTGTGTGTATGTGAACTAATGGCCGGACAATATCTTTTCAGCCCTGTGCAAATCAGAAATGTCTATCATAGCTACTTCCATTAAAAAAAACCTCTAATTCAGATTAAGATCACCATCTCCTAATATGACATATTCTAAATAATCTTAAGTAACTACTGCAAAAAAATAATAATAGTGGGCACCACATTGCTTACTCCTGGTTCAAAACTTTAATCACTATTTTAAAATGGCAAGCTAGTCTTCTCACCATCATTGTTCCTTCTCTGTAATATTCTCCTAATTAGAGTACAAGACAACATGGCTAGATGGTGCCTGTGGGGCCTTTTTAACATGATAAATAAAAAAAACACAAAACCAATCTTTTTAAGTATACATACATCATGATATCAGAATATCTCTTCCCAGACTTTTACTATTATCCTTACCAAGTGTGAATTGGTGGTGTATTTCTTGACTGCTGGTTTTACAGTCAGTACTAAAATGCAGAAGTCATCCATTTTCAACGTCTTCATTGTTGTTCTAGGGCTAGTTGTGGTATTTGTTGTCATTTGTTTGGTGTTTTTTAGATGTAATCATTCTTTCACTATGTGCCTTGGCTTTCATTACTAGGGGTCCCAGATCCTTTGCATTGCCTACCTTTAGAGTAATGCCATCAGCACTGTACTTGGATTTCAAAATCATGCTCACCTTCTTCAATCCAACTTCTCCTGATATATATTCAACATGTAAGTTGACTAAATAAGGAAAGAATATACAGCTTTGTCCGTCTTTAAATCAGACTTATACAGCTTTGTCCGTCTTTAAGTCAGACTTCCATCTCGATTGTGGCTTCCTGTCCTATATTTACATGAAATGAAATGAAAATGTCCTATTTTACATGAAATGTTCTGGAATTCTTATTTTTTAAGGACCTCCCACAGCTTCATATGGTCAACAAAGCTGGGGCTCTTTCTGAAGCATATTGACCTTGGAATTCTTTGGTTTTCTCAAAAATCCAGCAATGCCTTCCAAGAAAAAAAAAGCTTGAATATCTGGCATCTCCCTTTCCATGTACAGCTGTAATCTGTATTGGATGACCCTAATTATATATTGCTAGCATGAGAAAATAAGAATTTACACACTCTGTTAATTCTCCTTTCTCTTGTAGACTGTATGTTTTCAATCTGTTAGCCACTGGATCATTTCCTAGAATTTGCTGGCACAATTTGATCAAACATTTATTAATTCTTCTTTGCTTGCATTATTTCTGCAAATACACCATTAATTCCAAGAAACTGCCAAGGTTCTTTTTTGTAAAATCAGAATATCTTCTAGCAATATTATTATTTACTCAGTAAATGACCAGCAACGTAAAATAATAAATAGGGTATAGAAGATAACAAATACAATCAGGATCAATAAAAAGAAATAAGTACAATTATATATTGGCAACTATAAAGTAAATCAAATATGGTATACTCTGGATATCCCTAAGACAATAATATTTATTTACCTAACATTAATAAATCTAATATATTAAAGTTATACCCTAAACTAAATGTCCTCTACAATTATTTAAAAATAACTGAATAAGATGTTGATGAAAATAGATGTCTTTATTTCTTTAATTGGCTTTCCCTTATTAACACTTTGGGAGCATAAAATTTGACTACTGCACGAATGGTGGCTGGATTTGAGTCTTCCAAGATGTGTTGGATGTTGACAACCATAGTGTGCAGAATTTCAGAAGTTCCAGCTTTGATCTTACTTGAATCCGTTACTGCTGTCCACTGACTTCCTTCAGCATGCAAATTTGAGAGCTGGAGGATTTCTTGGATGACTCTGTTGTCTGTGTCTGTTTTTAATGTCTTTATTTGTATAGATATAATACTGCTTCTTGTCTCTTCTCAATGGTCTTTAAATTTTATTTTATTTTATTCCCTCTTGATATCTTCATCTTTTGTGTCTTTATCCAATTCCAGACCATTTTAATTCATTGATGTGTAAGACATCAATGTGTAGTTGAATCGTTTAATCTTTTTCTATGTTGAGTTTCCCTGTCTTTGTGCTATTTCCACTGTAATCTTGCCTTTAGCACAACCTGCATGACTAGTGACTAAATGACAGGTACCCAGCGAACTTGGTGACCAGTAGAAGAGCCAGCGCTTTCCAAAGACGTCTCCGTGGTCATGTGGCTGGCATGACTAAATGCGGAATGCTGTTACCTTCCCACCAAAGGTGGTCCCTATTTTTTTCTACTTGCATTTTTTACATGCTTTCGAACTGCTAGGTGGGCAGAAGCTGGGACAAGTAATGGGAGCTCACTCAGTTATGATTCGAACTGCTGACCTTTCTGATTGACAAGCTCAGCATCTTGCCACTGAGCCACTGCGTCCCTAACAGAAAAAGTTACCAACTGGAAAAAAATGAAGTAAGATTTTTAAAAAATAAATAAATAAATGGGAAAGTTGGAATGACGAAAGCAACCGGATCTTGTGGGGAAATCTACAATAATTAGAATTAGGCAGAAAACAATCTAGACAGGGAATATATATATAGTTAAATATATTGAAATTATTTGCCTTAGAATGATGCAAAAGTACAGCAAATGCACACAGCATATCCTCTTATTGACAGGTTACACCAATGCTGTGGCACTGTGTCCTCCTCTAACACATAGTTTAAAAACTAAAGAGTTGTGCTTGCACAATGACCGATCTTCCACGACTCTCTTGGTATTACAGCACTGGATATATTTGGTGATAGCCTTCTGCATCACTCATCCAGACAACTACTCATTTCAATTTGGGGGAACCTAGTCCTGGAGATTAAAAGTTTTTTTGTGGCCAGAAAAATCCTCTTGGCAGCAGCACTGCAACCCTACCAGGCAAGCTTGTAGGCCTTCTGTTCAGGTTAGCTATTTCCCTCTAATGCCTTTAGCCACAGGGTCCTGACTGGCCATCCAATGCACCTTCCTGGAGCATCTCAACTTCCCTGTGTCCCTTCAGAGCTTAACATCGCCGGTTCTTCCCATCTTTGCCAGGAGGGTTTGTCCCATTCACTGTGACATAGTTCAAGCGTGGAGGGTATTGACTGGGCTGGCTCATTTTCTTGGAGATGCCACTTTGATGGGAAGCAACAGAAAGAGAGGAGGCCTCGCTGGGACCTGAAGGAATAAAACCAGAAATGAAAAAAAGGGCAATCATTAGGGTTTGTATATGGTTACATCACAAGCTGGGGAATAACTGCATAGCCCTTTAACAGTTATCATTCCTTAGGATGACCTTCAGTACAGCTGTGCCATCCCCCAAAATCAATCAATAAATCATCAATCAATCTCTGTCATCTCTCTCTAGACTCTCGCTATCTGCCTGCCTGCCTGCCTGCCTATCCATCCATCCATCCATCCATCCATCCATCCATCCATCCATCCATCCATCCATCCATCTATCTATCCTGTCTCTCACTCACTCCTCCCTGCCTCTTTCTTTCTTTCTTTCTTTCTTTCTTTCTTTCTTTCTTTCTTTCTTTCTTTCTTTCTTTCTCTTTCTTTCTTTCTTTCTTTCTCTCCCTCTCTCTCTCCCTCCCTCCATCCCTCCCTCCCTCCTTTCGCATTCAAGTCACTTCTGACAACTGGACTAGTCCCTGCAAAACATTTTTTGCCAACGTTTTCATCACTGGTTTGCTATTATCTAATATTGAAAAAGAGAATGACTGGCCCCAAGTCACCCATCTGGCTTGGTACCTAAAGCAGAACTATAACTCATGGTCTCTCAGTTTCTAGTATTGACCACTACATACCACTAAGATGGCTTTCAACCTTCAAAGGCAAGCTGGTATAATGATTCCAGACCTATTGCTCTAAAGCAAAAGTAAAAGGTAGATCTAGTATGTGCAACTGCAGGACAGACTTCTCTGCTGCAATCAACAGAGACTTTGCTACATTGAGGAGCAATAACAGAAAATTGTGATTTGGTTGATCTTGGCATACCTGAGGAAGGCTGGGCTTGTAGAAGCCTCACCCTGGACAACTGCACGGAAGCTCTTCCAATGCCACGGACATTGTGCATCCCTCCTGCTGCCGTTATCTTGTGCTCAGAACTGCTTTCCAGGGGATGTCGTCGAGAGGCATTGTTCTTTGGGCCCTGGAGCTGCCAGTGGGCAAGAGATGAACACACTGGTACAGAGGGTATTTCAGGGATAAGGAAATTCTTTTACCCCAACATGAATTATTAAAGCACAGGTTAGGCTCCATAAACCAAGAAAAACACTCTGAATTTCTTCTAAGCAGCTTGCTTTATTGTTCCTCACCTATACACAGAAAGTTTGCCAAAATTGAAGCAGACCATTTGCACTATTAAATACAAATAAATAAATAAATAAATAAATAAATAAATAAATAATAAATAAATAAATAAATAAATAAATAAATAAATAAATAAAAGAACTCCTAGGGAGGAGCAGTCTTAACACTCTTCCTCCTGACCAAACTATCTAAACTTAACTGTCTCTTGTTCCTCTAGAATGCAACCCCTCCCTCTCAGGAATCCAGGCTGTGTTCCACCACACCTTCTGCATGGAAGTTCTGAGTGGGAGGATTTAGTACCAGCTGAGAACAGAGATAAGTGTCTGTTGGAATGGAGATGGTGTGTCAGTCATGTACTCTTGAAAGATCTGTTTTCTGATTTGCTACAGAAAGGAAAAATGATCAGATTGATGGCTGGACTTTACTTGAACAGAAGGCACTTGCTTCCTCCAGGTGTGCATGACTACCATAGCCCTATTCAGTTGATCTTACTGTGAGGGTTATACAGTAAGAATTCTGGTAGAAACCAGTTCAGAGGAAGTTATTCTATAACTCCTATGCTTCTGATTTTGTACCACTGTGCTTTCATTCACACTTGTCATTTACAGTATAGTTCCCAAAGTTACCCTATGCTGATCTCAGGAGAACTGTAACTAGGGAAGGGGCAATATTCACACTAACTCATTGCACTAATAATTCATTCATGCAATTTTTGAGATCTCAGAATTGAGGTGGACCTCACATGAACTTTGACAGCTTGCCTTTAGGAGAAAAGAGGGTAAGCCTATTACCTCTTCAGATGTTTAATCAGGAGTTTATTAGGAGAAATAATTATCTTAGGGCACTGGATAGCATCACTGTAGCAGAATAAGGCTTCCTAAGTGAACCTTGAAGACAGCTGCAGAAACTCAGCAACTGAGTTCTCAACAAAACCTATACTTGAATACTGCTCACCTGCCTGGAACCCACACTGCATTTCGGACATTAAAAGATTAGAGAGGGTCCAGAAATATTGCACAAGAAGAGTACTCAACTCCTCTGCTCATAATAAAATTCCTTATACCACCAGGCTTGTAATTTTAGGCCTGGATAACCTCGAACTACGCCATCTACATTCCGACCTGAGCTTAGTGCACAAGATTATCTGCCATAACATCCTACCTGTTAAGGACTACTTTTATTTCAATGGCAATAATACAAGGGCTATCAATAGATGCAAACTAAATGTAATCCATCCTAATCTTGATTGCAGGAAAAACAATTTCAGCAATAGAGTAGTAAATGTGTGGAACACCCTACCTGATCCTGTTGTTAGTTTCTCTAACCCCCCTACCTTTTACCTCAAGCTGTCTACCGTGGACCTTACGCGTTTCCTAAGAGGTCCCTAAGGGGGCATGCATAAGCGCACCAGCGTGCCTACTGTCCTTGTCCTACTGTCCCCATTTATATGTATTCTTTTATCTGTTTATCTGTTTTGCTTATTTATATCCATTTATTTGTGCCATTTTTCATGTGTCCATGTCTATACTATATTTGTTTCCTTGTAGTTGTTAACAAACAAACAAACAAACAATAAATAAAACAAACTTGGATTCTGATGCAGCCTGCTAGTGAATTCCTACTTAGGCCTGATTATAGCAGAAGCAATCTGATGGAAGTTAGCTTTGGCCCTCAGCTATTGAAGGGAAACCACCAAGATACTGTCATTGATTGTTCTGCTGTGAATCTTAATCTTAGCTAGTCATACTGTTGGGACAGGGGAGACCTACCCTCTGGCCAGTAACCTCGAACGAGCGCGACCGCCGTCTCCTCCTCTTGGCCTCTAGTGATTCTTCCCTCTTCTCTATTTTCTTGCTTCCCTTTTGGTTAACCTGGAGCCAGGGACCAGGGGAGCGTCTGGGGACGTGTCTCCCAGGAGCAGTATCCCCGGTGCTGCTTGATAGATTGTCCTCGCTGATGGCATGTTGCAGGCTGGGACTGGCGGGCTGGCAGAGGGCAGGGGTTTCCCGGCAGAGGGTATCCTCGCTTTCACTGAGAGAGTGGAGGGAGAGGTTGCTGAGCTCCTTGGTTGGCTTCAGCAGGTTCAGCCTGTCGGATTCCAGCACTCGTGAACGGCGCCGGGCAGCCTTCACTGCAATGTTTTTGATGCCGCTCGCCATCTCCTTGTGGTCTGCCAGGGGTGGAAGCATGTGGCAAAATTAAAAGCTTTTCCTAGGTTCCCTTTGCTAGGGTGCCAGCAACCCGGCAGAAAAAAGGAAAAGGCAGAAAATGCCGGAAAGCAGCTTACGGTCTTTTCAAAGTGGGTGGGAGGCCCTCATTGCGTTGTCTTTTTCTGATTTGATGCAGAGGTAGTATTCAGAAGGTTCTGACCAGTTCTGGAGAACCGGTAGTGGAAATTTTGAGTAGTTCAGAGAACCAGTAAATATCACCTCTGACTGGCCCCACCCCCATCTATTCTCTGTCTCCTGAGTCCCACTGTTCGGGGGGAAAAGGAGATTTTTCAGTAACTTTCCCCTGGGGTGGGGAGGGAGTGGAGATTTTACAGTATCCTTCTCCCCCCACGCCCACCAAGCCACACCCACCAAGCCACATCATGTCCACTAAGCCACACCCACAGAACCGGTAAGTAAAAAAAAATTGAATCCCACCCCTGATCTGATGGGTAACTGGGAAGAATGAGGAGGCAGTAAGAGTTCCCAGTAAGTCAATAAAATAGGCCTCAGCTGCAGACTGTTAGCAGCCTAACTACTCATGGAGCTCCATGAGGAAACACAGAACCTTTACATATTTAATGATAGGATTTGCATCCTGCCTTTATTTTGTACAATTCAAGGCAGTGTACCTGATGTCCCCGCCTATTTTTCCCGCCTATTTTTCCCACATGAGCTGAGAGAGAGTGATTGGCCCAAAGTCATCCAACTGGCTTTCAGGTTCAAGGGAAGACTAAAACTCATGACCTGGCTTCGTCTGGTACCTTAACCACAATGTCAGCTTGGCTCTCAATAAATATCTTGCATACGCTGTATCTCACCTCCATGCATCAAGATGCCATCAGAACAGTGATCGCTGCTGTCAGGGGAAGAATTCTGGTGGCTGCCCAGGATAAGCAAACTTTCCTGGGGTGTATACTGTGAAGAAGAAAGGAGGCAGGCCATGTTAAATTATACAGAGCTTTCCCAGAATGTTATAGGTCCTCTGCTAGTGAAGTGGTGAGATCATGTTTGAAGCAAACCACCAAATGCATGTCAACCCCCCTTTTCTCTACTCTTCATACCTCTTGAGTGATCATGCCATTGACATGGATAGGGGGTGGATTCATCACGGCTGAATGCTTCATCTGCCGAGCCCGAGAACTCGCCTTGAACACCTGAACTGCTTCACTGTTGAGAAAAGAAAGATAAGTATCTGCTGATTCCAGCACAGCACTAGGCAAACAGTCCTCACGTAGCTCCAAACTCCCTTTTTATGGGCTGCTGAACCTCCACCCCAACAAATTTAACTGCCAAGACTGCTAAAAATCAACAGCAGGCTGATTTTTAAAGGGAAAACTCACAACAACCATGCTATAAGTTCTAACAAGGCTTGAAGAAACAACTCTGAAAATAAAATCCCTCTCCTGTATGTGTATATGATGCACTCCTATCCATTGGGAGATCTGGTCTGAATTAGATCTGATGAATATCCCGATATTGTGACTGAATGGGCTTGGTTGGTAGTTGTTTTTAACCCATTCTCCCAACCTTAAAAAAAGAGGAAGTGGGTCTTCACGACAAACCATTTCAAGAGAAGTGGGGCTGCATATGGGTAGAATAGAATAGAATAGGAACAGGAACAGGAACAAGCATAGAATAGAATAACATTCTTTTTTTTAAATAAAAAATATTTTATTCATTTTCATTTTCATTTTATACAATCACTTATATACTGTGCATTTGCAAAAAAAAGAGCAGTAAACACAACTCATCTTCCACCATGGAAAACCAACATAGCACTTCCATCCTCCATACACCCTTTCTTCTCCCCCTCCAACTTTCATTTCTCCCTTCCAACATTCCCTTCTTCTACTTCCCTTCCCCCTCAAACATTCCTTTCTCCCCTTCCCTCCATCTCGCCCTCCTTACATTCCCCTCTCTCTCCCTCTTTACTTCTCCCTGTTCTTTCCCTCTACTTCTCACTTTGGTGTATTTCTCTATTCATTAATCTATTCAATTTATATCTTACACTAAAATTAAAAAAATGAAAAAAAGGGGGAAAAATAAAAAGAAAAAAGAAAAAAAGAAAGAAAAAAGAGCAACAGTATACGAGTGCATTCTTCTTATTCTATAAGTTGAAACTATATTTCCACCCTCCCCCCCTCCCCCCCATAAACCCCCCTCCCTAATCCCCTTCCGACTTCCCAGGTCCCATACCCGGCATAACTCTTTATTAAACACAGTCTGGAGTATATTAAGACCAAATAGATTAAAAATTAAAAAATAAAAGATAAAGGAAAAAAAAAAGAATAAGGAAAAAACAAAAATAAAAAGGAAAACAGGAAAAAATCAATAAACTCTCTACATTAAGCTCAGCTTCCCATCATTATTAAAACTTAAACAGTGTACATCATTCCTAATTTCATTTCATTTATTACTTGCAGGATTTCAAGCTATGTTGAAACCAAGTAGGTTAATCAAATGGAATTCTCTAACTAGGGGCCTTGTCTCTTTATCTAAATGTCCAAACTTTTAATTTGTCCCTTATAAAGCAACTTAAACACCTCAAATATTTCTCTCGGTTTCTGTTCCAACTCCTCTCATCCTGCCTCTACCCTCTAAATAAATTCTTTATTGGCCAAGTGTGATTGGACACACAAGGAATTTGTCTTTGCTGCATATGCTCTCAGGGTATATAAGGAGAATAAAATAGAATACATTAATGAAGAATCATAAGATACAACACTTAGTGATAGTCATAGGTTACTAATAAGCAATCAAATCATACTAGGAAACAAACACAACAATCTAAATTGTAAAAATGCAAACAACATGATTATAGTCATAAGTGGGAAGAGAGAGGTACTAGGAAAGAGATAGGTACTAGGAAGGATGAGTAGAATAGTAATACAGTGTTAATAAATAGTTTGACAGTGTTGTGGGAATTATTTGTTAAGCAGAGTGATGGCATTTGGGAAAAAAACTGTCCTTGTGTCTAATTGTCTTGGTGTGCAGTGCCCTATAGAATCATTTTGAGGGTAGGAATTGAAACAATTTATGTCCAGGATGTGAGGGGTCTGTAGCAGTGGTGGATTACAGGCAGTACTCTCCAGTACGTGTGTATGGGAGCCTGTCTGGAGCACCAGATACTGTTTTGGTACAGGGCTACAGAGGGCCCACCTGCCCGCCTGAGCTCCTTACTGGTCTTTTAAGTCTTTGGTGCTTCTGTACACGTGCATGGCCCATACAGCACCTGCGCAATGCTCCCTGAGCAGCTGGAGCGTTGCAGAGGCTTGTGGAGGCAGTAAAACGCATATGCGTGCTGCACACATGTGCGCATGCGCTACGCGTGTCCATGTGGACGCCGCCGGACTTGTTCCAACTGTACTGGTTGGAACGGGATCTGGAACCTACCACTGGTCTATGGATATTTTGACAGCCCTCGTTAAGGGATTGAAAAAGAAGGAAAACAATGTTTAAAACAAAGTAAGAGCAGGGAGGCCGAGAGCAGTGATGGAGAGAAACTTGAAAAGAAAAACACAACAGCTAAGAAAATGAAAGACAAAAGAGGGTGGAGAATATCTGAATGCCTGTGGAAATTTGCACTCATTCTCTTAACTTGGCTTTGGTTCCAGGAAGCCTTTCACGCCTTTCACTCCAGAGTTTTCAAAGCCCCATGTTTCATACCCGTAGTCCTCATCTTAACAACAGCTCATTTAGTGACCATTCAAAGTTAAAACAGCACTGAAAAAAGTGACTTATGGGCATTTCCCCACTCTTACAACTGTTGTAGCATCTCCATGGTCCTGTGATCAAAATTCAGCTGCTTGGCAACTGACTCGTATTTATGAAGGCTGCAGTGTCCCTGGGAGTGTGCGATCCACTTTTGTGATCTTCTGACAAACAAAGTCAATGGGGAAGCCACATTCACTTAAAGAACACTGTTACTAACTTACTAACTGCAGTTATTCACTTAAACAACTCTGGCAAGAAAGACTGTTAAACGGGGCAAAACTCACATAAGAACTGTCTCACTTGGCAACAGAAATTTTGAACTCCACTGTGGTCATAAGTCGAGGATTACCTGTATTCTGTTGCGCGTAATCCGTCAAAATTGGAATGCCACTCTTCTATCTCCCTTTTGAAGAGTATCGAACAGTTCTTACCTGTCTGATGCTGGAACAAGGGGTGGGAGGGTAGTCTTCCGAGAATCCCGCCAAGGCAGCTGCTGACCCTCAGAACCTAACGTCTTGACGCTCTCTTGGTCCGAGTCCAGAATGTTTTCTGCAGGGAGCGGGGGAAGCTTTGGCACAGAAGTCTCCTGCATATAAACATTTTCTTCATTTTAACTGTTTTTATATTTATCTTTTTACCATTTTGTCAGTCACCCAGAGGTACCTTATTGATGAGTTGGGCAGCATATAAGAATAGAATAGAATTCTTTATTGGCCAAGTGTGATTAGACACACAAGGTATTTATCTTTGGTGCATATGCTCTCAGCGTACATAAAAAGACAAGAGACGTTTGTCATGAATCATGAGGTAGCAACACTTAATGATAGTTATACCAGAGTTGGGTTTGTACTGGTTCGGCAGAGTAGGTACTAACTCGGCCTGCCATGTCCCCAAACCGGTTCTATCGGCAGTGGCACCAACTTGATTTTTAGTTCTTCCCCATGCGCAGAACAATCTTCATTGCAAAAATTAATTTTTTTCCCGTTTTCTAACGTGCGCATGCGCAGAACTTTTTAGGTGCAAATGCGCACACACGCTGAACTGTCAGTAATGCCAGTAGAAACTCACCCCTAAGACATAGGGTTTAAATAAGCAATCAAATCATACTAGGGAACAATTACTGTAAATCGTAAGGATACAAGCGACAAAGTTAGTCATACCGTCATAAATGGGAGGAGATGGGTGATAGGAACGATGAGAAGATTAATAGCAATAGTAATGCAGACTTAGTAAATAGTTGGACAGTGTTAAAGGACTTACTAAACTTACTAAATTAAAAAAAACTACCGGTAAATAATAAAACAAAGAAATAAGTGAATAACAATTTGGAATGAAATGAAAATGGGTCTAATGTAGAAGAAGTATTTTGGAGATTTTTCTGGGAACAATAGTGAAGGGTGGAATTGAAACGAATGCTACAAAGGTTAATGTCCAAGAAAAAAGATGGATGAAAAAGAAGTCACAAATCCTGTGAGAATGTTGAAAAACTCTACGGCTCCAGGTGTAGATAATGGAAATGTCAAAATAAGGAAATGGTTTGTTTATGTGCAATAAACACATAATGCGATTATTATTGTTCATTGTGTGTGTAAGAAGACCCATCTGTTCTTGACCATGGGAAAATACTGTCCCTGGGGAAAAGTTAGCAGCTGAATGAAAAAAAAATACACAAGTTTATTTGTTAAATATGTCTAGGAAGATGTTTGACAGAATTCTAATCAAAATGGTAGGAGAGGTAACAGTGTGATAAATCCAGGAAGTCTAATAGGGCTTTATGCAGGGCAGAGGGTGCACATGCCAATTTTTTATTTTTCAGCAAATCACTGAGAAATGTATGAATGCGAGAAAGATTATTGTACAATGATTGATTTAGCAAATGCATATGATAGGTGCCTTAGGGCTTGGGCCTCTTCATCGCCTCTTCTCTTTAACATCTACATGAAACTGTTGGACAAAGTCATTTGATGGCAGGGGTGTAGTATTATCAGTCAATTGGCATCCTTCAGTCTAAAAAGACTATTGTATCGTGCTCTGGAAAGAGGTCCTAACGCAGCATCTGGTGTGGCTAAAAAGTCTAATCTGGGAGTGGCAATCCCTTCCACACGGAGGGAAGATACATTCTGAACCCTGCCCAGCCCCCAAATTTCACTGGTTCCAGGACAGCCTCTTTGCCTCAGCCTGCCGAACAAGTGTCTCTTCGAATTGGAGAAGGCCATGCTGTGTCTTTAGCCTTGACATCTGAATGATCAGAGGTCAAGGTTTCCCAGCTGTTAATGTCTATTCTCAAGGTCTTTTGATCTCTCTTGCAGATATCCTTATATCTCAGCTGCAGTCTCTCTCTGGGGTGCATTCCCTGCACTAATTCTCCATACAGGAGATCTTTTGGACTCTGACCATCAGCCATTCTCACAACATGCCCAAACCAGCGTAGATGTCACTGTTTCAATAGTGTATACATGCTAGAAATTCCAGCATGTTCAAAGACTGCGCTATTTGGAACCTTGTCATGCCAGGTGATGCCAAGGATACATCAAAGACAGCGCATATGAAAGGTGTTCAACTTTCTCTCCTGCCATACGTAAAGGGTCCAAGACTCACTACAGTACAAGAGTGTGCTCAGGATGCAGGCTCTGTAGACCTGGATCTTTGTATGTTGCGTCAGCTTCTCGTCTTTGTATGTTCTGGAGGCTGGGAGGGTTTGAATGGGAAGGAACTGGCTCCAGCTCAACTCTGGAAAGATGGAGTGGCTTTGGCCCTCAGGGTCTGGTCATAAGTCATCTTTCACAATGGGTGGGGTTACATTTCCCTGGGCCGAACTGATCTGCGATTTAAGGTTATTGCTAGTTTCACAGCTCCTGCTGAAGGAGCAGATGACTGTCAAGGCTGGGGAGGGGGAAATCTGGACAATCAAAAAGCATCTCTTTTCTGAAACGTCTTACCATTCCCTCTTACAGAACAGTAAGAAATTTATCATGATTCCTTTCTTGTTATATCATGTTTTCCATCTCGTTGGCTCCTGTGCTCTCCATAACGTTGCTTATCTTGAGAGGGATAATTGAACATGATAGACATGCATCCAATAAGGGGGAAAAACAATTCAGTAATAGTTTTTGTGTCCAACATTCATAGAAGATGATATGAAGAGATTTTCAGGGTGTTTTAACAGGATTTTTAAAAATCTATACACTCTTTGTTTTGCCTTGCCTTTTATTGGAAAAACTGATTGGTTTCTTGATACTCAGGAGGTTTTTTTTCCGGATGCATCGTTAAGTGCAATAATAGGTTCAAGAATAAAATGAGAAGTGAAATTAGCTTTTCACTCAATATTCAGAAGAAAAAAATGTGAGACAGACAGTAGAAGAATGAATGAACTGTAAAATTGATATTTATCACGGAATCTAAATGATTTACGGGAAAGAGTGATGGGCAACTTGGACCCGAGGGCCTTCCCTTTTCTTGATTTAAAAATCTACCCTGACCCCATACTGCATTTTCTCTATCCAACAAGGTTGTAAGAGCAATGATGGCGCAGTGGTTAGAAGGCAGAATTGCAAGCTGACTCTGGCCATTGCCAGCAGTTCGATCCTGACCAGTTCAAGATTGACTCAGCCTTCCATCCTTCTAAGATGGGTAAAATGAGGATCCAGATTGTTGGGGGCAATACACTGACTTTATAAACCGCTTAGAGTGGGCTGTGAAGCACTACAAGGCGGAATATAAGCCTAAGTGCTATCCTGTCTCCCTGAAAATAAGACCTCCCTGGATAATAAGCCCAATCGAGCTTTTGAGTACATGTGCTAAAATAAGCCCTCCCCCCCAATGTAAGCCCTTCCCCAAAATATTGCAACACAGCAGCAGCCATGAGGTGACCACGCTCGCCACCTCCTTCACCTCAAAAATAATAAGACTTCCCTGAAAATAAGGTCAAGTGCTTATTTCAGGGATCAAAAGAAAATAAGACTCTGTCTTATTTTCATGGAAACACAGTATTGCAATTGTCACTCTCTGCATAATAGGACGCCTAGGTTTCCTCTGCTGGTGCAGACAGTTTGGTCTAAATGTGGATACTGCTGAGGCCCAAAGATATTACTTTTGGGTGAGGTGAAAGGATTTCAGCAATGAGAACATCAATGTACCTTAAGAGCTCTAACAGTTGCTTGATCCATGACTGCCATTCGATCTAAGGCCCCTTCTTCCAGCTCATGCAAGTAAACCTGATACAGTTCCTCCAGATGGGATGGCACCACTAGGTGAGACTCTGGCAATGAGAAGGGCAAGCAGAAATGAGGTCACATAGGAGAGGCAAACAGACCACAGAAGCTTCAACACTGGTCTACAACTGAGATGGCAATCCCTTGTAGTATGAAGGGAATGGGACAGATGCTATGGTTAGGAAGGTATTAGAAAGACACCAAATACTTTTGATGAGAAAAGCATCAATGCCATGATTGAATAAGCTAAGACAGGGTGACAAGCTGCAAAATAATCCTTGGGTCGCACACTCATGACTTGTACGTGGCCTTCAGGATGATTTTATACAGCCAGCATCAATAAAGATAAACCAGAAAAAAAACCACCCCTTGTTTACATATAGACAAGTACAGCAACTAAAATGCTCCATTAAGTTCTATACTGTTTGCTCTTAAGGCTACTTACTCACTAGAGATTTGAAAAGACTTCACTACTGCAATTTTCAAGTTAATGAACTAGTGTTGATGCTTCTCCCATTAGGTTTTGAGTTTGAGACTCCTGAGCATAATACTATGGGAGGCCACAAAATTATGAAGCAAAAAGGTTTTACTATTACGTTTGAGAGAGGCCATCAATAGATTATAAGCAAAGGTAAGGCATGTGAATCTGAAAGAAAGGATAGAGACCTCTATTGTACCTCAGAGAAGTCTGGGAAAGTAGATGATTATTATATAACATCTTTTATTTTCTTACACACAACTTCCTCGATGCAAGAACTGGGATTACAGAGCCCTGCCTCTACCACATTATATCAAGAATGTATGTGTGTATGTGTGTGTATCCCTGTGCCCATGACATGCATGCATGCATGCATCCATCCATCTTCCTCCCTCCCTCCCTCTACCGACCTATCTATCTAATCTACCTATCTACCTAATCTACCTACCTACTTATCTACCTACCTATCATCATCTGTCTGTCTGTCTACCTAACCAACCAACCAACCAACCAACCAACCAACCAACCAACCAACCAACCAACCAACCAACCAACCAGTAAATCTACATCAGTTCTCCTCCACTGGGTATTAGAATCCAACACCTCTGGAGGGCACTAAATTGTGAAAAACTGATTTGCAATAGGCAATGTAGGTAGTCATACCATGAATTATATGTCGTTGTTCTTGGATGATGCGGTGACAAAGGCTGCGATAGCGCTCAAAGCGATGCACAGCTCTCTCCTGATGACGGATGAAGTTGTCCTTGAGAAACGTACTCGACTGTATGGTTGTATTCTCCACTTCCAGTTCATGTACCTTACACAGCAAACTCAGAACCTCCCTCTGCTCTTCTGAGCTAATGCACCACGGCAAGGTCTCCTCTAGCCGCTGCCCACGCTGCCGTATTTCCCAGAAGCGCCTTTCCAGCTCTGCCTGGCACAGAGAAGAGGTACAGAGTCACAGAGCCAGTGAAAGCCATGGATAGCAGATGGGAGGAATGTTGCTGATTGCAGACTGCTTCACTCTATAAAGTTGCAACATCCCCATTCTCCCTTCCCTCCCTTCCTTTAGCTAATATTCTGTTCACCCCACCGGCTTTTGACACCTTCTGCTTATGAAGTTTATCCTGCTCCCCCAGGAGAATAGTGATGTGTTCCCGAGCTGCTGCCACTTCCTGTGGCTCTGGCACATCCGAGAGTTCATCCCCAGTGTCAGAGTCCTTCTCGTTTTCATCTTTGTTGTAACTTTCTTTTCTTTGCTCCTCTCGCCACTTTTGTGCTCGACGTGTCTTCTCCTGTTCCCAACTGCAAAGGGGGGTGGGGGGGAGAGAGAAGGGAAGGAAGAAAGGTTGAAGAAATGCCTCATGATCAAGAGCCAGCAAATGACAGGCAACTGGCACATCTGGTCTAATCTCTCAAAATAAGCTGATGGAAAACAGTGAATTGCACAACCAAGGTCCTAGGAAGGGGTCCTGTTTGTTCTCTACTGTCTGCTTACTCAGCAATGGTGAGGAGATGGCGAGAGCTCTCAATCTGTATCTCCATGTAATTATTCTCCAGCTCCATGAGGTGGCGACGCACATCCATCTGTTCCCGAAAGGTGTTGATCAGCTGTTCCCGGAGCTGATCCATCTCCTGCCTCTCAAAGTGATTCCCACGGAGCTGTACTTCAGCTATACAGAAGGTGGAGAAAAGAAGTGTAACTGATACGGGAAATCCAACCAAAGTGTTAAGAGACAAGAAGCTACAGAATAGCCAAGTTTTTGCTCCCTTTCTTCCATGCCTTTCTATTTCAACCATGTGTCTAATTGCCTGCATCTGACTTTTACAAAACTTTCAGATGCCTCATCAAACCAGGAGATCCCTTTGCAATCTGTAAGACAGAAATATCAACCTTACCCAATCCATGACCCACCCACACACATACATACATATACACACACATACATATTTCATATTTCCCCTTTCTTCGTTTTCTACAGGTGTCAAGATGCCATGGCAGTGATATTTCTGGAATGCTTGAGGAATGGGTAATATAAGACTTTAAACTAAATTGTGCTTGATCAAGTGAAAAGCCTGTATCTTTTAGTGTCCAGTTTATCATAGTGGCCAAGCAAGTATCAACAAGGACAATCACAAGCAGGATGTGACCAATGGCATCTCTTGCTAATGTTCCTTAGCAATTAGGCATTATACAAAGGAACATCACTTCTAACAATAAAAATAATGCATAGCTGTGCATCAAAGTGATATGCCTCTGTATAATGCCTAATTGCTAAGGAACATTAGCAAGAGGTGCCATTGGTCACATCCTGCTTGAGGTTTTCCTGGTGGATACTTACTTGTCTGTAGGATTCTTGGAAGATGAAGCTATCCACACTTCATATATGGATAACATCATCTTCCAGGCATCTTCTACAGTTATCTTCATGCTATCGCAGCAACTCAGCCTACCTTGAATACTCCGGATGTCCGACCGCATTGGACGGGGCTCTTGTTGCTCAATTTTGCATTGCAACCGGTGAATTTCACGATGGAGTTCAGCAATGATACTTGTGTACTGAGCAATGTGGTAGGAGACGTTCAGATGGTTGCGCTTCACCTGTCAGGCGAGAGTGAGAGAGAATTACACCGAACAAATGTTGTGTGTGCAAGGAGACTCTGACAGCATCCAAGACTGGTTAATTATTTAAGGCTCATCAATCCAGAGTCTTACAACAATTAAACACTTCATTGTAGTGAGTAAAGAGAATGGCTTTGAAGAATAGAGAAAAGATCCATGACCAAGGCAACAATCAGATAAATAAGACTTAAAACTCAGGCTAGAAAAGTAAGTTTGAAAGGATCTAAGAACCGGTTCCACCACAAAACCGCGTTCGACTAAAGGGCGCTCGACGAAACCGCGTAGCTGACGTCATCACAGGGCGACAACAGCACGGAGACAGAAGCACGCTGTAAACGCTAAACCTAAAATTAACCCCTAAACCTAAACTTAACCCCCCTAAACCTAATCCTAAACCTAACCCTAAACCTAACCCTTAACCTAACCCTAAACCTAACCCTAACCCTAACCCTAACCCTAACCCTTACCTTAACTTGAATCGGCTTGCTTTCAAAGCGCTATTTAAAGTGCCCTTCTTTCTCCGCGCTCGCTGTTGTCGCCCTGTTGATGACGTCAGCGACGCAGTTTAATCGGGCGCGCTTTAGTCGAGCGCGGTTTTGTCGTGCCATGCTAAGAACCACCATCACCACCCTCTCTTAATTCTCATGAAGAAGCACACAAGACTTGCAAGATGTTTGAATACAACTTTAGGTCTGCACAGTGTTTCTTAGTGTTGTCTACTTTATAGGGCTGATGCTTTTCAAATACTAGATCATTCCATAAAATAGTAAAGATGCAAGAGTCAGAATCAATATATAACATAAAAACATTGGTTAGAAAATCAACTGTTTAATTAAGTAGAGTCAGACAGATCAAGACTTTCTATTATCTAGTAAACAGGCCAGAAGAAACCAACTAAGTCTCAAAGGGCAAATAAGTCTGTAATTTGATTGTAATTATGAGGAGGATTTTTCTTTTCTTTTCTTTTTTTGGCAACTGAATCTGAGCATAAAGAAGGATTTCTTTGTCACATTTTTGCTGCAATTATCAATGGCATCCTCCTCAATCAACTCCATGAACCAGGCAGTGTTACAATGAGTTTGCTTAAGTCATTTTAAAAAAAGAGAGATTGCAGGTTGATGTCTAGAATCTTGTTGTACAATATCTTAAGCTATTGCCATGTCTCCAAAGCTATTTCACGTTTATGTGTTCATGTAGCAATAAATCTTGACTCCTAATTCTCAATCCTATACTTAGGAACTTGCTTAAAACTTGCTCAAACTGGAGACCATATACAGTGTAGTGATATACACACAGCTAGATAAGTTGCTTTATCACAGATTAAGACAGATCTTATATACATAAGATCTGTCAATTGCAGAACATAGGAATCAAGTTCCAATTATATTGTATCTGCTCTGAGATTTCAATTTTAGACTTTTTCCTCCTGCCTAAAATTAAATCTCTTCAAAATTGGCCATTAATTACTTATCCTTCTAATTGGAAGGCATTTCTTCAATGGTTATATAATGGAGTGCCCAATTTTGGTTCCTGCCTTACCAGCTCCAGCTCCTGCATTGATTAGAAAATATATTGATGATAAGGCTAAATTAATTAATGTTTTGATGACCAGATGTGAAGGCTGGAGAACCGTCTGGATTCAGGGTGAAACAAAATGTCTTATCTGAGCAACTTACAAGAGTTGGAATTGTAGACAAAGCAGAAGAAGCAATAAAATGCTAAGAATGCAGCATCCTACCGTGGTGCGGATGTTCTTAGCACGTTCAGCATAGGTCAAGGTGCTGCGTGACTCCTCAAAAGCACTACTTGCGGGGCTGATGTGAGCAATCATGACAGTACGGCTGTTCCCACCTAGAGAATCCTGGAAATAGAAACCACAGGAGTGAATATATACTGTTTGCCAGGAAGCCATACTAGACTTTCAGCTGCAATCAGAACTCTGTCTGCAGAAAAGGAGGAACCATATATACCCAGGTACACCATGATGATTCTAAATCTAAGCTCTATTACAAAAACTGATCTGACTAGCCAGGCACCTTCCTTCAAGCCCAATCCCATCTTCAGCGGACATTTTTAAAGCCAGGTTTGCTTAGGGAACCACACTCTTCATACTAGGTATTTGAATATTCAGCTTTCACCTATGGACTTTTTGGGAGTGTGGATCGAGAAATATAAAAGCTTTAACTTGAACTCTTAAGTTTTAGCCATAGTTACCAGTATCTGCTTGGAACTCTCCAAGGTCCTGAAACTGTAGCTTGACCCATCGTATCTGTACTGCACAATAGGTAAGCGTGAACATTGCCTTGTCTTACACAGGTCCACTAGATCAACTCTTATCTCTTCCCCATCTCCCTCAGTTAGTTTAAATTATTCTTGCAACACATGTTTCCTTTTCTCTGTTCTACCTCAGAAGAAAGCAGGCTGTACCAAACTTATGACCAAACAAAATAAACCAGATTGCTATTTTGTTCATTGGAACTTTTTTAAAAATATTTCTTTTCCTTTATTTTAGCTACATGACACTTTAATGAGGAACAATATTATTTATTTAACAACATTTTTTAAAAAAATACCATCTATACAAAAAATACTGATGAGTAACTACATAAAAAATAAGAGCAATACCACATAATACATAATATAATATAATAATAATGCAGATTCATCAGCAACTCTACACTCAAATGATGCATATTTCTCTCATTGGAACATTTCATTCAACTTTTAGGGGAAATATAATTAAGCACATATTGATCCAAACACAGTCCCCCACAAAAAATCTTTCTATTCTGTTTTGCCTATATTGAAAATACATAGCTTCGTTTAGGCTATTTACACTCTCTGCTTATTTGCCAAACCTGCAAAGGAACAGCCTACCTTTAGAAGGCGAGTAAGCTTGCTGTCCCGGTAATTAACATATTTGACGCCTGTCCTGTCGCTGAGAGCATTGATGCAATTGCCAAGAGCCAGCAGAGACCGGTTGATGTGAGCGCCCTCCTTCATACGCTGCCCACGATTCTGCGTCTATGAAGGTGGGAAAAGTAAAATTGACATCAGAATGAAATTGGTGTTCCAACACAGACCACTCTTGAGGCAAGCCCTATTTTTTTGAGATATAATTCTGAGGTCAGATTGAAATATATTTTCTCTGTCATCATTCTTCTGGCACTAACATTTAAGCAGCTTTCACCAAAGGGGAAAAAATGATGTTATCTGGAGTAAAATTAAGCTCCTGATTTAAGACAAAATATGGTGAGCCACAGAGGACATTGAAGTAAAATGGTCTTGATCCAAATATTGGATGGATACTATATCACTAATGACATTCCTATAAAGCTCTATGATTCTTTTAAATGACTAATAGTGGTGGCACAGTGGTTAGAATGCAGTATTGCAGGCTAACTCTGTCGATTGCCAGAGGTTCTCTCCTGGCTCAGCATTTCCATCCTCCTGAAGTGGGTAAAATGAGGACCCAGATTGTTGAGGGCAATATACTGATTCTGTAACCTGCTTAGAGAGGGCTGTAAAGCACTGTGAAGTGGTATATTGCTAGTGCTATGCTTGCATATAGGAAGCCTGTGTTCACTGAAGAGAGACATGAATGTTCTACCAAGTTCTCTGTCACAATACAGTTCTCAGTCCCAATACAGTTTCATTAGTATTTCTCATTTCAAACTGGTCATTTAGAGGTGTCATTAAAAAGATAAAGGTTTCCCTCACACATATGTGTTAGTCATTCCCAACTCTAGGGGGCGGTGCTCATCTCCATTTCAAAGCCAAAGAGTCAGCACTGTCTGAAGACATCTCTGTGGTCATGTAACCAGTATGACTAAATGCCGAAGGTGCATGGAACGCTGTTACCATCCCACCAAAGGTGGTTCCTATTTTTCTACTTGCATTTTTACATGCTTTGAAACTGCTAGGTTGGCAGAAGCTGGGACAAGTAACGGGAACTCACTCCGTTATGCAGCACTAGGGATTCGAACCGCTGAATCAATAATAATATCGCACTTATAGGACTTAAAGCAAAGTAATCATATAAACCCACCCCCCAAATGGGAAATTAGCCAGTTTCCAGTTTGCCATTGCAAAGGCTGTTTCAATACTGAGGTTTCATCACCAAGCGCTTCCTATCTCACTGCTTCCCTAATCTCCCTCTTTTTCTCCATAGGAGTGTTTTCATTTTTGAGGTGACTGGTCTTTTCTCCTCCACATCCATACCTGAGAAGCCCGCTCTGAGCCTGCTAAGTCAATCATGAAGAGTCGGCCTATGCGCACCTCCTGCATAATATTTTTGATGCGGCTCTTTTGGCGCACTGTGACCTGCAGCACTGCATGGGAACGTGAGGATGTTCGGTTGGCTGCTGTCGGCTCCTGTGTCCGTTGCTTATTGCCCTTCATCAACAACTGCATTATCTGCATGAACAAGAAGAATGTAAGTCTGACCAAAACTGTTTGGTGTAGGTTAAGAAAGTTGATGTGCCTCCAGTAAGCACCAAGGGGAGGAACAGAGCAAAAGGGCAGGTTTAGTATAGTCTTCAAACTTTCTAAGCACGTGAACAAAAGCCAAAGAGTCAGACATCTATTGGGTGTTCTTTGGGAATATGCATTTTACTTCTGAAATTTTTATAGCAGTAGACTTAGACTTATATACCGCTTCATAGGCCTTTCAGGCCTCTCTAAGCGGTTTACAGAGAGTCAGCATATTGCCCCCAACAATCTGGGTCCTCATTTTACCCACCTCGGAAGGATGGAAGGCTGAGTCAACCCTGAGCCGGTGAGATTTGAACCGCTGACCTGCTGATCTAGCAGTAGCCTGCAGTGCTGCATTTAACCACTGCGCCACCTTGGCTCCTAATTATCATACCTTAGTATCTCACAGCATATTATTTTCCAGTGAAATGACAAACCTATATAGTCTCCTGTCTTCTCTGCTTTCCAGAAAGATCATCTATCTCTTTTAACCTTACTGGATTTACTGCAACAGATTTTACCCTGGTAGCAATAGTTATGTAAAGGGACAATTCTGAAACACCTTTTTCCCTTTCCTCAGTGAGGGCAGGATATGGGCTAGCGTATTGAAGACCTGATAATGGAAAGTAGGTATTTGTGGGCATTGATTAGGCTTTAGTCAGCAAAAGGCCTTCTATCTCCAATAAAATTTCAAACCAAAGTGACTTCTATCTATAACTGGGAGCTATGGGTGGAGAAAGACAAACACACATCACCACCAGGAAAATACAAATGGGAACTTTGAGTCCCAGAATGGGGATTTTTATGGAAGTTCATTGGGATTCAAAGTAGAAGAAAATGGACAACTGAGCAAGCTAAGCTATGCAGAAGAGCCACAGACACAGAATAGCATAGATGGAAGCGACCTTGGAGGTCTTCTAGTCCACCCCTTGCTCAAGCAGGAGACCCTATACTGTTCTGGACAAATGGCTGTTCAATATCTTAAAAAGGTCCAGTGATGGAGCACCCACAACTTCTGAATGAAAGCCTTCCCACTAGCTAATTGTTCTCACTGTTAGGAAATTTTGCCTTAGTTCTAGGTTGCTTCTATCCTTGATTAGTTTCTATCCATTGTTTCTTGTCCTGCCTTCAGGTGCTTTGGCAAATAGCTTGACTCCCCTCTTTTTTGTGGCAGCCCCTCAAATATTGGAACACTGCTATCATGTCTCCCCTAGTCCTTCTTTTCACTAGACTAGACATACCCAATTCCTATAACTGTTCTTCATATGTTTTATCCTCTAGTCCCCTAATCATCTTTGTTGCTCTTCTCTGCAATCTTTCCAGAGTGTTAACATCTGTTTTATATTATGGTGGCCAAAACTGGATGCAGTGTTCCAAGTGTGGTCTTACTAAGGCTTTATTTTATTAATTGCTAAGAGAGCAACTTTAATATGTTTCTCCCAAAAGCCTGTTGCAATGAAGTGAATACTAACTAAACAAATCTGGTCTACAATGCCCATTATTTTTAGTTCAAATGGCTTGGGGAAGGTTGCCCAAAACAATTTTCTTTAACTGAAGAGAAGCTAAGTTACGGGATTTATAGCAGTGTTTTTTGTAACTAAATCAGTTAAAGCTGCACATTTGCTTGGGGTTACTACTTGTGAGATGGACTTTTAAACAAGCAAAAATCACACTTTGGCTGTCTGTTCTTTGAAATGTCTGTGCTACCAGTTGCTAGGGAATACTGGTCTGTTTTTAATTCCTTTCCCTAATATACAGTGAAAAAGACTGGATTTCTTGTTCCACCTCAATTGTATTTCTTCTTCTGCCTCCAAACACGAAGAAGAAGCCCAGTCATATTCCCCAGCTAAAAACGTGTCTTATATCCCACTAAGTGACAAAAAAACAACAAGTGAAGTTCCCAACTCTAGTCACAGAGATATAGTATGAGAATTAAAAAGGGAAAGGAAAGAAGAGGTTTTGATTTTATTTGTGGGACATTAAACAGAATGCTTTCCGGGGATTCTGGGTTGACAATGTCCTCCAAAGACGAGTCAAGGAGTCACAGTCATTGTGAGAAACAAAAAAACTGGGTTAGGAACTGTTACTATAACCAAATTTGCTAGTTGTTTAAACCAAATGGACTGATACGGATTTTCAATCAGAACAGACTAGCTTAACCATGGTGACAAAACCATGGTAGTCTCTTGAACAAAGTTAAAGTAATAATTAGAATTACTATCTTGTAAGACTCCATTTGACAACAATGATTTTTTTCTTAACCTTTGCAGGGTTTATGAGTCACAGTGTGCAGTGGTTAGAGTGCAGTACTGCAGGCTACTTCTGCTGATTGCTGCCTGCAATTTGGCAGTTCGAATCTCACCAGGCTCAAGATTGACTCAGCCTCCCATCCTTTGAGGTGAGTAAAATGAGTACCCAGATTGTTGGGGGCAATATGCTGACTCTGTAAACCACTTAGAGAGGGCTGTAAAGCACTGTAAAGCGGTATATAAGTTTAAGTGCTATCGCTATTATTCCAGTTCACCTCCTTAGCATTGATGGTTGAGACTTCTGTGATTCCGGCCACTTGGATGAAACCTTTAGCATCCTCACGCAGATCCAGGTAGCCCAAGGAAGGGTTCAGGAGGTCTCGGATCATCTCATTATAAATCTAATTAAAAGAAAAAGAGAAAAATATCCATGGTAAGGGCTGGGGAATTATAAGCAGCTTGGAAAAAAATTATATACTGGTAGGCTTCAGAATAGATAGAAATTGGTTCCTTGGTCGCTGCCTTCTTAGATTCATCCTTCTCTTCTCAGAAATGGGGGGGGGGGAAACACCTTGTTGGAGGTGAAGGGAAGAGCTCAAAATGTCAGTGCTTAAACACTGTATGAAGCGAAATCACAAAATAGAAGCATCTCCGCATTCGAGTTCCATATCCTAGTACCAAACATCTGGAATCCCATAGCTTACTGCCGTGATGGTGAACCTCTAGCATGCATGCCACAGGTGGCACGCAGCACCCTCTCTGTGGACACATGGGCCACTACCCCAGTTCAGCTATGCTGCACATGAGCTTGTGCCTCCTGCCGGCCAGCTGGTCTTCGGGTCTCTGCCGCGCAGGCATGGGGAATGGGGCTGCATGAACATGTGCAGGGGGCGTGCATGAGGGGTGGGGCACATATACAGGGGTCACATGGGCTTTGCATTTTGGGGGTTCGGGCATGCACACATGCATTCACATGCACGCACACTTTGGGCACTCGATCCAGAAAAGGTTAGCCATCACTGGCTTACTGGATCAGAGAGATTAGCTGGCAATCAGGCAGCACCACCATTACTTCTTCTGTGCATTGAATGCAGCCTGGATTTGGTATCTGAAATGCTGCTGAAAATGCTGAATAAAGGTCACAATCTGAATCACATCATCAACTAGATTCAATGTGGTGCAGCATGTGTAAACACAAGAAAGTTGATTCAAAAGAGAAGAAGATAGAAAAGACTGGATTTCCAAAGTATAGTGGAAGCAAAATGGAAAGATGATCACTCCCCTTTCAAACATTTGAGCAGACTTGAGGAGAAGGAGAAAGAATCCTTCATTCCTTCAGGAAAGTCTTCTTGTGCTCAGGGTTTCCTTCCAGACACTACTTCTTGCCTTTCCTGTTTTGTTGCTGAGTGCTGCTTGTTCTAGGCTGCTAATGTGAGTCAATATTATACTAGCATGAGTCCTAATGGGTTGCTATGGAAATTATCTCCACATACCATATGTATACATCAGCCATAAAGGCGGAAAGGCTGAAGAGGACAGGATATATTGGACAAAGAAAACAAAAATGGCAGGGTCCCTTATAACCTTTCATCATTCAGGCAAAACAGAAGGAAATACGCACCACTTAATGTGTAAATACCATCAATACGCGGACGATACACAGTTGTATCTGTCCGCCCCGTGCCAACTCAATGAAGCGGTGGACGTGATGAACCGGGGTCTTGAGGCTGTTAAAGACTGGATGAGAGCTAACAAACTGGTACTCAACCCGGACAAGACTGAGTGGCTGTTGTGTTTTCCTCCCAACAATTTGGCCGACGTTCCATCACTCAGGCTGGGGGGTCAAAATTTATACCCCTCAGACAGGGTCCGCAACTTGGGAGTCCTCCTGGACCCACAGCTGAGTTTCGACCATCACTTGTCAGCTGTGACCAGGGGGGCATTTGCCCAGGTTCGCCTGGTGCGCCAGTTGCGGCCCTACCTGAACCGGGAGGCCCTCACAACAGTCACTCGAGCCCTTGTGATCTCTAGGCTGGAATACTGCAATGTGCTCTACATGGGGCTGCCCTTGAAGAGCATCCGGCGACTTCAGCTACTCCAGAATGCAGCCGCGCGAGTGATTGTGGGCGCACCACGGTTCGCCCACATAACACAGATCCTCCGTGAGCTGCGCTGGCTACCTGTTGATCTCCGGGTGCACTTCAAGGTCCTACTTACCATTCATAAAGCGCTCCATAGTAGTGGATCTGGCTATTTGAGAGACCGCCTTCTGCCGATTACCTCCCTCCGTCCCATCAGATCGCATAGAGTAGGCCTCCTCCGAATTCCATCCGCCAGTCAGTGCCGACTGGCGACTACGCGGAGGAGAGCCTTCTCAGTTGCAGCTCCGACGCTATGGAACAATCTCCCCATGGAGATCCGCATCCTCACCACCGTCCAGGCCTTCCGCACAGCCCTCAAGATCTGGCTATCCTGTCAGGCCTGGGGATAAGACTTTACTCTCGCCCCTCCCGAATGTTGAATGAATGTTGTGTTTTTACTGCTAATTATTTTTACTCACATTTTCTTTTTGTGTTTTGTCCTGCACTCCCCTCCCCTATTATTGTAAGCCGCCCTGAGTCCCCTCAGGGAAAAGGGCGGCCTATAAATGTTTAATAAAACTAAACTAAACTAAACTAAATAAATGTGAATTCAATACATGCCTGACTAACTACTGGGAAGTATGTCGCTTGGTATACATGTCCCTTTGTACAGAGGTAGTCTTCAACTTATGGCTGCAATTGGGACCAGAATTTATGTTACTAAGGAAGGCAGGTATTAAGTAAGTCACACCAGATTGCACAAAAATTAATGGTAAAGTCCTCAAACTTAGGAGCATGTTAAAAACATGCACAAAATTAACAGAAATTGCGAAATCAAACACGGCATAAGTAAAGGATTGTCTCTCTGTTCCTTGGGAAGATAACTGAGCAGTTTCAGACTTTTTTATCATTCATTCATTCATTCATTCATTTTCCTTTCTCACCCCTTCAAAGTGACCTACCTCCAGATAGGACATGGACACTTCATATTCCATGTCATTGCTGGTCTCCTCAATCGCATGGAAGAGGTCATTGAGTGTCTGGACATAAATGCCAGGCTCATGATCAGTGCCAAGCATGGTGTAGGTCTTTCCACAGCCTGAGATGTAAGGAAAGAGATGAGAAAAGAGATGGTTGATAAAATGGGGGAACATTTCTATTCTGGGATGATCCAAAACTATCATTACATTTTCTTTGAAAGGAGCCTTGCATTCTTTTTTTAGTTTTTATAAATTCTGTTTTTATTATTTTTATAAATTATTCAAGACGGTGAACATACTTAATACTCCTTCCTCCTCCTGTTTCCCCCTCAACAACAATCCTATGAGGTAAGTTGGGCTAAGAGAGCTTTCATGCCTAAGAGAGGACTAAAACTCACAATTTCCCAATTTCTAGCCTGGTGCTTTACCTACTACAATAGCTGCTAAAAATGTGTTTTCTGAGGTCGGCCAATCTATGCATGAAGGTATGGAACAGAATAAAGGTTGAATGAACAAATGACTTTGTTTATGAACAGACATTTATATCTCTGTGTTTCCAGTTATCCTGCAATTAATCAACTAGGGAGTTCAGTTTTCAAACAATATTGAGTTATCACTGTAGCACACAAACCAATTAAAGACCTCCAAAACATCCTAAGTAAACCAAAAGACCCAGCAGCCCTAGGAAAAAATCCAGGAATCATCTATAACAGCGGTATCCAACCTTCCTGGACCAACAGTGGCGGCAGCAGCAGCAGGGGAAGGGCGTGTTTTAGCGCAGGTGTCTGCCACTTGTGCAAGTGGCATTTTGCATGCTCACCCGCTGCTTGCATGCCCCAGTTCCCAGCAGGCCACAGACCAGTACCAGTTCACAGACCAGGGGTTGGGGATCCCTGATCTCCAATATACAGGACTGTAACAGCCACTACATTAGACAAACAGGTAGAAGACTAGCAGAACGCATCCATGACTACCAACTAGTAGTCAGAAGACATGGTGAAAAATCCTTAATTTCACAACACATGGACAGACTTAACCATAGTTTCAACTGGGAAATCATGAGCATCCTAGATCAAACCAAATCCAAAAACTCTAGAGAATTCCTGGAAGTCTGGCACTCAGACAAATTGTCCATCAAGTTACATAGAGATAAATAATATCTATGTGCCATTCAAAAATGACAAAAAAGCTAAAAAGGAAACAAAAAGACCAAAACACCTCACCAGAACCAACACCTAGATGAACAGAGATTAACACCAAGAGTAACAATTGACTAACAATTAAGAAGCAAAGAATACCCCAATCAAGGAACTACCAACTCAGACAAATGTTAATCATAAGCAAATAGTCCAATTAAGGAACCACCAATACCACTCTCGTTGACAGTAACAAACAATGGTGGGATTCAGCCAGTTCGCACCTATTCAGAAGAACCGGTTGTTAACTTTCTATGCAGCTCAGAGAACCGGTTATTGGAAGAAATCTCCTTTTGTTTTTTCCACACTTTACAGGGCTAATCCTATAAGGAAGGCAGGAAGGAAACATTCTGGTGTTGTTTTTAGCCTAATCTTTATTGCCCTGTTTACAGAAGCCCTCATTGCATTGTAACAGCTAAGGCGAAGCGCCCACAAAGTGAGTGACATTGAGTTGCCTATGCCCACCCAGTAACATGACCACCGAGCCACACCCACCCAGCTGGTCATTAGAACTGAGAACCGGTTGCTAAATTATTTGAATCCCACCACTGGTAACAGAGCAAGCTACCTGTATATAAAATGAGAACAAACTTCACTCTCTACTAGTACTGATAATGTTACCTTGTCTGGAAATGAAACATCTGCAAAAAAACAACTGAGCTGATAGAGCACCAAGGACCCCACAGTTCAACCCTGAACTACAAACATTCTCTTCTATGAATACTGGGGTATGCATGCCTGAAAAAAGCCACAAGTTAAAACACTTGGTCCAAATATGTTTTCTTTTTGGTCCTCTTCTATTTCTCATGCAAAGAATATTGCTCTGCATTCATCACCACAGAGGAAGCAGCATTTCTCAGCTGAGTCCAATTGCTTCCAGGACTACACAGTCTATGCTTGCAAGACTACAACAGCCCACAGCTATAGCAACCAGAGCTTGGTTGTTACCAACTCACTGGAAAATGAAATAAGACATCTTCAATCAGAACTGAGCCCATGTGTTTTACCTGTTGGGCCATAGGCAAAAATGGTTGCATTGTATCCAGAGATGATCCCTTCTATGAGTCCTTTAGTGGTGGCACGATAGACCATTTCCTACAGGGAGAGATGAAGAGGTATGAATAGATGAAAAACATGAAATAACTTATTTTTAGGGACGAAGTAATTGCCCTAAAGATAAAAGGATGGATGGCAAAGAACCTTATCAGAGGCATCTACAAAAGGGATAGGAAAAGTCAAGATGGCAGTTACAAGTGCACAGTTGAATACCTGTGTGTGAAATTGACACATGTATAATAGAGGTGAGGCTTCAACTGCACAGTCATGATTGCCAACTTGACTTTTTAAACTCCTTACTATGGATATCCTTGAACTTTATCTATTCCTCCTTTGCCAGCAGCTCTTCAGTTTGGCTTTGCTACTGCCTTGCTATCTGGCGTGCAATCTAACCAGTCTGCCCATGGATCATTGACTGAAGAAGCTGGAATGTATCTTGAGATGCAAATAAATAAATAGCACACAGAGCAACTACTTGGGACAGTCCCACATGTCAGATTTATTGTGTCGGGCTTGACAGTGGTTAAGCAGTCCAAAATGAACTAGATTTATAGATCTGAAACAGCTGAGTTAAAACAAGTCAATCTACCCACATTTCCCTTTGGCTGGATAGGCAGTATGCTGAAACTCTGCTTCTGAGCTAAATCAATAAAATAAAAGGGACTTGATTCTTTCTCCCCCTTGGTACTTGTCGGCTCTTCTCCTCTTCAAGTTTCAAGTTTAATTTTATTTATAGGCCGCCCAATCCCGGAGGACTCCGGGCGGCTTACAGCGAGGGGAGGAAAACAATAAAATAAAATAAAAATAAAAATAGACAAGTTAAAAACAACACAAATACATTCGCTTCAGTCGGGGCTGGACCTCAACAATGGGGTCAACAGCCCCAGGTCTGCCGGAATAGCCAGGTCTTGACAGCTTTTCTGAAGGCCATGAGAGTGGGCGAGGTCCGGATTTCTGGGGGTAGTTCATTCCAAAGGGTCGGAGCAGCCACAGAGAAGGCTCTCCTCCGGGGAGCCACCAGCCGACATTGTCTGACTGACGGCATCTGAAGGAGGCCCACCCTGTGGGATCTTATCAGCCGCTGGGAGGAGTGTGGCAGTAGGTGGTCTAGCAGGTATGCTGGTCCTAAGCCATGCAGGGCTTTAAAGGTAATAACCAATACCTTGAATTGCGTCCGGAGACCAATAGGTAGCCAGTGCAGCTTACGGAGGATAGGTGTAACATGGGTGTACCTAGGTACACCCAATATTGCTCACGCGGCTGCCTTCTGGACTAGTTGCAGTCTCCGAATGCTTTTCAAGGGTAGCCCCATGTAGAGCGTGTTGCAGTAATCTAGCCTTGAGGTGACTAGGGCATGAGTGACGGTCTGGAGTGCCTCCCGATCCAAGTAGGGCCGCAATTGATGCACCAGGCGAACCTGGGCAAAGGCCCCCCTGGTCACAGCCGACAGATGGTGTTCCAGTGTCAGCTGTGAATCCAGGAGGACCCCCAGATTGCGAGCCCTCTCTGAAGGGTGTAAGTTTTCACACACACCCCAGGATCAAGGATGGACTGTCTGAACTATCCTTCGGGGGAACATCCATAGCCACTCAGTCTCTTGAAATACTCGTATCTCTTCTTTAACAAATTCTTGGTTTAAGAAACACGGCTTATTGATATTGGCTATATATACATCAACGGAAAGTGGCCCAGGATGACTCATAAAAGGAGAACCACATCTTCTCTTCAAAAACATTCTGAGAAACAATGACCAGTGGTTGCAAAAATATGTTCACCCAAAAGGCAAGAGATTTTTGGTTCTGTATTTCCAGTCATCTTTATCTCACAAAGCGCTTCTTACTCTACTCCTTCTCTGCTCCCCTCTGATTCTCAGTCCATGAATAACACTTGGCAGAGGAGAAAAAGATCTCACTCAGAAGCTTCAGTTTTAGTCTATGTGCAAATTACTTCAAAATGGAGCTCACAGTTCCATCCTTGCAGTAGCAGGCGTTAAAGCAATAAAGTTAAGCAAACGGAGTCCAAGACAGAATTAGGGCTAGGGCATCCTTTGCCTTGTTTTGTATGAATCCCCCCCCAACAGAAATATGAGATTAGAAAAAGAAGAGCTGTGTGAGAAACTGTTTATGTGTTTTTCTTCTAGCAATGTCTGGATGTGCTTCTTCCCATCCCCACAACTGAGTGGGCCAAAGTAGATGGGACTTCCTAAATGTTTCTCAAAAAGAGAAGTGTGATTTGGCTGGAAATTAATAACCTCCCCACACGAAATAACAAGCATAAAAATCCACATATTGTAAGGGGGGAAAATATGGCCCCTTTCTGACCTTTAACTTCCAGAATTCCTGACCATAGCTGGCTCAGGAATTCTGGGAGTTGAAATCCACAGGTCTTGAATTCGTTGAATTCGCTCTCTCTGTCAATCTGCTGCCACAAGTTCTTGGCCTCTTGACACTGCTTTTCATCTATATATTTTAAAAAGACTGGGTTAAAGAAAACCCTCTTCTGTTCTGAATACCTGGGGGCAGGCCTCACCTGAGTAGCAGCAAAATCAAAGGCCGCATCGAACAGATAGGATTTCTCTCGTGACCGGTTGGCACGGAGTACATCATCAGGATCATCCAATGGGTCCATTAGCACAATCATCTGCAGGAATGGATGGGGATTTTGATAAATTATGTTAGGTGTTTTTACTGAAGAGGCAGGAACAAATCTTAACAAGGAAGATAAAGAAATGAAGAGTATTTTTTTATCCAAGGGCAACATTTTGCAGTCACATCCCATTTTCAATTCCTTTTTCTTGCCCTTCTGTTGCAAGGGAGCAGCAGGTAAGATGCATGCCAGAACTCGCAAACAGCAGACAGGAATCAGGCAAAAACTTGGGACACCAAAGAGTAAAACGGAAGGAGATGTAATCACAGCGTTATTGCACAAGATAGGATGTTTGTTAATAAATTCTCTTCCACCTTTGTCCCTGGCCAAAGGGAACTGGCAGTATTTCAAAACTCTGCAAATTGGTTTACCACTAGAAAAGAGAAACAGAGAAACAAAGAAAGAGGCACATTATATTGGCAACAATGCTTCAATCATAGATCTGGATTTTATACTATATTCACCTCTGGCCTTATTTTAGAAAGATTCTGGGCAAAATGTTACCTTGCTTCAGGACTCCTTATATGTAACCATGAAATGTAATACCCTCAATTGCAAGATTTTCCCCTCAAGCTCAACGCTAGTTGCCTAGTAACTGGTTTGCTAGCTCAAAGGGAAGCAATTTAATGTACTTCAGTAATTATCCATCACCTATCACGTTGCTAGGGATTTATGAAAGGCATAATCCAAAACATATGGGGGGCAAAACCTGCCTACCTTTATGTTAATTCCTTCTAATCCAATACTAAATATACTCTACTTTAGGAGTCTATATTTGTTCTTTAGACTTTATGATCTCAAGGTGAAACAAGCCAGTAACTTAAAAAGTAGAAATTGGAAAAAATGGCAGGGCAGAAAGGTTGCCAGGATTGTAATATGTGTTCCAAAATGGTCTGGAGTTGCCACAGGGTTATTTTATCTCTCATCATCTCAAAGGTATGTACAGGTACAGGTGGTCCTTGACTTATAACCACAATTGAGCCTGAAATTTCTGTTGCTAAGCAAGGCAATTGTTAAGTGAGTTGTGCCTCGTTTTATGACCTTTTCACTACAGTTTATAACTCAGTAATAGTATCCTATTTTCTTCACTTAACGGTTCAGTAGCGGGAGTGTGCGTGCGTCTGGGCATGCACGGAACCTTCTGCGTATGTGCAGGTCCATGATGATGTCATGGTGGGTGGGCGGAGCCTTGCACCACTGCCACTACCGGTTTGCCTGAACCAGTCTGAACTGGCAGAATACCATCTCTGTTATAACTACTATCTAGTTTTTAACTGTATCATGGTGAGTTGGCCACAATGGGTTGTCCTAGACTCATGGTGATCAAATGGGCAGAAACTGGGGAGGAGTTGGCAGATGGGGGGGGGGAGTTGAAGGCAGTCCCTTGCCATGGAAAAACTGAGGCTTGAGGCTGGGAGGGGCCAAGTCAGAAATGGCTTGGGTTGGGGTGGGTCTTTGCCTACCGACCATGTGGGTTTTGTTCAATGATGGCAACAGTTACTGCCAGAACAGCTGTCCCTAAGCGAGGAATGTAATGCGATGTTTTGCTTAATGACCACTTCATTTAGCAACAGATTTGCTGGTCCCAGTTAGAGTCATTAATTGAAGATTGCCCGTACTTCTAAGAGAAACTTTCTGTCTAATCATTTGCGACTCTAGGGGGCGATGCTCATCTCTGTTTCCTAGCCAAGGGAGCCAGTGTTGCCTGAAGAAATTTCTGTGGTCATGTAGCCAGCATGACTACACGTCAAGGCACACAGAACATTGTTACCTTCCCACCAAGGAGCTCTGACAAGGAAGGGGAGCTCACCGCATAGCACAGTGCTCAGGCCTCAAACCGGGCTGTCAGCTTTCCAGCTGACAAGCTCAATGTCTTTAGCCGCTGAGCCATTGTGATTCCTTGAGGTCATAAAAATAGAGTAATCTTCATTTACCAACGGACTTGTTTAGCAACCATTTGTCGTTACAATGGTGATGAAAAAGTAACTTTGCAGCTAGTTCTCGCATTTATGACCTTGGCAGGTCTGTAAAGCAATGTAAAGAAGGAAGATCATAAGCACAGTCATGGTTTCTCTTAGCAACCACTTCACTTAACAACCAAATTGCTGGTCCCAATTATGGTTGATAAATGAGGATTATATTTATACTAAATAAAAATCAAACAAATCATATAGACGACAGCCAGTTTGGTCTGGTGGTTAAGGCACTAGGCTAGAAAGAGGGAGATTGTGAGTTCAAGTCCCACTTTAGGCATGAAAGCTGGGCCAGTTAGTCTCTCAGCCCAAAGCTCAAAATGAGAACCTAGCTTCAATGCAAACTTTGATATTAAGTTAATTTGGGAATGTGATGACGTCCTATTCATTGCAGCTATATAACTTACATCCTCTCCAGTAACTACCCGTATTTTCTTTGTCTTTCTTCCTGACGTCATCCCCACAAGGTATAAAGGCTATTAATAGCCAGGCAAAGGGCCCATGGATCTCTTGGGTACTCAGTCTGTGGCTGTGAATTGGCTTATATCTAATTAGACAGCCTAGCTATAATAGGGGAAGGTGTGCTGGGAAATACTCGGAGGGAGGGAGGTCAAGTAACTGGAAGCTGGGATGATATTCCATTGCACCTTAGAACTATGGGTAATGTTGAAGATGCTTATCCTCAGTTCAAGGACAGATCAGGTCTCAGATGAGATTATTTTGATTGCGGTGTGTTAACATCCATCCCTTATCATAGACAGATCACTATTTCTTTTATCCAGAGTTCTCTGTACCTGTTCCTCACTTCAGGGAGGAAGGATTTAAGCTACTCCAGGTGTTTGATAGATCCAGTAACGTTTCAGAGGGGCATTATTGCTGAATCTCTGGCACAAGAACTTAGTTGCAGCTTGGAATGAGTATGTAATGAGGGCCTTATATTGGATCACACCTGTACAGATTCTCTGTGATCATGGATCCTAGCTAGCCTCCTGATTTATGAACATCTGGGAGATGATGTGATAGACATCTAGAACAATGCTGGAGAAAAACAGAGTGAAATCAACCGATCATATTTGTGATGATCAGAATGCTTGCTTTTCTGCTTATTGCACCCACAGACAAAATAGCCAGAGGCCTTGTTCCTTCTGTTTAAGGAGTAACAAGACAAATTACTCACAGAATTGCTGTGAAAGTTATTCTAGGTTTCTGTTGGACAAAATCACCCAGTTTCACTTCGAGTTTAATTTCGTTGGGCATGCTCTAGCTCATTATCTAGGAAGGGTTTGATCTGATTGAGCTTGAAGAAATAGCATAGAGTCTTTGTTCTTGTGAGCGTAGCCACCTGTATTCCCCAGAAGGTTGTATGAA
Organism: Thamnophis sirtalis; assembly: GCF_051295495.1. Lineage (NCBI taxonomy): Eukaryota > Metazoa > Chordata > Lepidosauria > Squamata > Natricidae > Thamnophis > Thamnophis sirtalis. The sequence continues at coordinate 134,279,745 of NW_028261383.1, forward strand.
GTTGCGTCCAAGTAGTAGTCAATGCCTTTTTGTGGGAGAGAGTAGTTCTACTTGCCTGGAAGAAAGTGGTGGATTTCCTTCTCTAGAAACCATTCTTGGACCTGACAGTATTGAACAACTTTTTGTCCAGCTCCAACTGGAGATGGTGGTAAGTGCTCTGTTTTATATGGTCCTGGATGACACAGGTATCTAGACCCTTTTCAATTAGGGTTCAGTTTTGGTTATAGCATTGAGATAGCATTTGTCAGCCTTTGAAGAGATTGGAATGAAGATGGTATGTCCAATTCTGGCCTTCCTGAATTTAACTTTTGTAATATTGACCATGGTATCTTTCTGGATTGGTTTCAACGGTTGGAAGTGGGGAGTATTATTCTGCAGTGGTTCTTTTTTCTCCATAGCTGGTTCCAATCACTGTTAATTGGTCTACCTCTAGGTCCTTTTATGTGGGATGCCTCTGGGCTTGGCCTTCTCAACAGTTCTATTTATCATTTGCATCAGGGGTCCCCAACCCCTGGGCCACAGCCCACTACTGGGCAATGGCCTTTTTGTAACTGGGCTGTGCAAATGGCGGGCCGATGTGCACACATACGCAGCTGAACTTGTGCAAGCAGCAAGCTGGTGCACATGCACATGTGTGTGCAGCTCAACTTACACAAGTTGAGCTATGCATGCATATCCATGTGCGCCAACCCACAGCTTGCACAAGTTCAGCTGCACCTGTGTGTGTATGTGCATTGGCCCTGTCCCAACCCACTCCACTAGGCCACCAAGCCGCAAAGTTTAGGGAATGCTGATCTACATGAAACTGCTGTGTGAAATCAATCAAAAGCATGGAGGCGGCATCATTAGTATGCAAGATATACTTTATTAAATATCTCCACCCAGGCCAGGCAAGTGATGCTGTTGAAGTGCTTGCTTAGTACCTAATGGCTGTAAGGGGGTGGGTGGGGGGTTACTGACTGCAATTCAACTCCAGCAAGGTTGAGTTGTTTTGCGTTTTGGGCACCCTAAGCTCTAGTGACTTCTTACTTTGTCTCTTAAAGAGGTAGGTTTCCCCCAGAAAAAGTTGGACTGCAACTTAGGGGTCCTCCTAGAGTAGACTCACAGCTCCTGCTCAATGAGTAGATGGCAGCTCTGGCCAGGAGGTTTTTGGTATAAGTTCATCTTGTGTTCTGTACCAGGAGGTCTTGCTCACAGTCACTCCTGCCTTAGTTACTTCTCAAGTAACTAAGATTATATAACATTATCTTCATGGGACTCCCCTTCAAGACCATGTAGAAGCTACCACTAGTCTAGAATGTAGCAGACAGCATAGTCACTCCCTTTTAGTCCAATCTATCATACAGCAAGTATGAATTGAGGGAGAACCCCATGTAAACTGTCTCAAGTTCTGGAGTAAAAGTAGAATATAAAACAATATATACTGTAAGAATGTTAGTTTCCATTAGCGTCTTGAGAAGGAGTTCCGTTATGACACCATCTCAAACATCTGTAAATACCACTTAAAGTCCTCTCAAGAGTCCTTCAATCATAGCACCCTTATACTGGATCAGATTTGTCCATCACTGACAGTGGCTTTCTCGGTCAACCCTACCTAGACATTAACATAAGGCAGTAAACATCGAACACAGAATAGCCCGTGAGCTAATTATAGCCAGCATTAACGAATGGATTAATGAGGTGTCCACCCATATAATCCTTTTAGGGATAATTAATTTTCTTTTGTGTTGCTCCGATTCCTGTCAACTTTAATCTGGAATGACAGAAAGGACAGGTCCATACTAGCCAAGGGACGCTACTGATCAGGTGTCTCTTTATTAGGTTTAACTCCCACAAGATCAGCAATGAGAGTAAGAGGGGGCAGGAAGATGAGGGCATGCGTTTAAATTGGGGGGTCAACAGTGTTGCCATGGGACACAACTGACTTCCAGCTGCACAGTTGGGGTTTCTATCAATGCTGCATATTTACTGTATGTTTTGTAGTGAAACTTCAAAACATACAATACAATGTAATTTTTGATATATTTGAATATTTTTAATGCTTTTTTAAAAACACAAATAATACAAACAGTACATATGCAACTGAATACAAAAAAGAAAGACAAAAGAAAAACAGAAAAAAAATCACAATGCACTCCCATCCCCTGGAGACCTTCCCCCCACTTTATATTTCTTAAGATATACAATATATTCCATTGTGCCCTTATACCCTCCAAAACAACACATATATTTAAGTAGGTTTATTCCATTTGCCCTCCACCAACACTGGTTTATTATTATGGTTTTTATGGTTTTACACTGATTTTATTTAAAAAAAACCATATTTCATTATAATTATTTACTTTAATCATCCCTTTTTCAAGTTTAATTTTTGTTGTTAATTTATCATTTGTTGCCATACTCCAAATTTCATTATACCACTCATTTCTTTGAATATATTTGGATCTTGGGAACATTTGCTGTAGGGTTGTGCCTGATCTTTTGGATAGAATTCTTAGGTTCTTATCATAAGATTTGTTCCAGTAATAGTTGTTGAAATCGATTCTACCCCTATATTCAGTAGATGCTCAGTGCTTTCACTGAGGATTGAACAGTGGAGAAGTAGAACTGGATACCTGCTATAGAAGCAGCTACTAAAGGCATAGTAGATTTCAGCATGTCTTCCCCTCCTCCTTACACCCTGTGAGCACAGGCTGTTGCCTTTGTGTATGCAGAGATCAGATTGCCTTTGACAGCAACATTGGGTTGGGTTTCACCATTTCCAAGAGGCCTTTAAAGGGACTCTGTGTAAGGCCATCATTAATATCAGGGAGCAGAAAGGCTGGTTTAAAAAAGCACAAGAACAAATTAAACAGTGGGACAGAGTGGTGAGATCTCAGAATAGTATTGTAGAAACCTGAATTCATGATATTATTTAGTCTTAAAGATATCTCACAAGGGTTCTCAATTCTTATGAAGATTCAAAGTCAGATATGTGAAGCAAATGATGAATAATGCCTTACACCACCACCCCAAGACAGGTGTAGCTAGTAAATTATGTAACTGGTAAACTATGGAGGATATCCTGGGGCTTCCCCAATATATTATAGTCTAATAACTGCTACAGTCAATAATCACTTTAAATAGTCAAAAGCTCCACTTTATTTACACTATGAGCTACTGAATAACATTTCAATAACTGTGAACTGATTTAAAGTATGAGAATGAATGTATGTTACAGGAGGGAGGTAGAACATTTGGCTGGGCTGAATACCGCTTGTTATAGGTTTTTGTGCTACAAAGGCAGTAATAGATAACTTACAGCCACCACCTTTCTCTTTGAGTCCCCACACCCCACAAAAACATGCTGTTAAATTTTGGCAGTAAGCAGCCCAGCTGAGTTTTAGAGAATGGCTGAAAATCCCAACCAATTATTATTATATAACTGGTCCCTTTGGCCATTGGAACAGGGGAGATGGAATTGCACAAACTGACTATAAACGGGAAAGGAGAGAGTTGTTCTTATTAAAGGGGTCCAAGGCTACTTTAGTTTTCATATGAAGCCAAACATTGTTCTGTTAGGTTCATATTCATTCTGTCATCACAGGTGTGCCAAGGACAGGATTTCAAGAGCAACACTGCTGCATGAAAAGGAATAATGCACTTCTTTGTAATGAATAAAAAGCTCTGTTAAAGAGAAGCAAGAGCCACTTGTTGTACTGGTTAAGGCATCAGGCTGGAAACTGGGAGACTATGAGTCCTAGTCCTGTCTTAGGCACAAAGCCAACTGGATGACCTTGGGCCAGCCATTTTCTCTCAGTCCTAGGAAGCATGCAATGGCAAAACACTTCTGAAAAACCTTGGCAAGAATTTGACATGATTTAATGGAAGGAAAAAAAGAGAGAGAAAGCATCTTTGGTAGGGAATATATTGCTTAACCCTCAAACAGGTATGGCACCTGCATTTCAAAAACAAACAGTAGGAAGGAACCAAAGAAAGGGTTGAGAAACTGATCTTTTCATGTGAAGGCTTAATAACAATTGCTTCTATGCAGAGAAAGTAGAATGACTTAATTTCCATTCACTGCATGTAATTCAATTCTCATGACAATTCTCTAAAATGATAGTAAGGACACAGGAGCAGGCAATAAATAAAATGAAGCCAAGGATTCACACAACTACTTCTGTTCCTCCTTCCCACTTCAGCTCATTTACACTGCAATGTCTCTTGTCCAGTAAGTCATAGCAGGCAATTATGAGAAACCAAAGGTTCCATATGCAATCTACAAACTTCAAAAATCTGATGCGGCTTTTAACCCATATAAACAACTTTTCAAAACCAAGCAGATTATATATTTATAGATTATATAATTATAACCGATTAATCCAGTGGTGGGATTCATTTTTTTTTTTACTACCAGTTCTGTGGGTGTGGTTTGATGGGCGTGGGATGGCATGGCTTGGTGGGCATGGCTTGGTGGGTGTGGCAGCAGGATACTGTAAAATCTCCATTCGCTCCACATTCCAGGGGAAGGATACTGCAAAATCCCCGTTCCCTCCTGATCAGCTGGGACTCGGGAGGCAGAGAATAGATGGGGGCAGGGCCAGTCAGAGGTAGTATTTACCGGTTCTCTGAACTACTCAAAATTTCTGCTACTAGTTCTCCAGAACTGGTCAGAACCTGCTGAATACCAGCTCTGGATTAATCTTAATATACTAAAATTTACCCACATAAACCTACATAGACAGGGAACATAACTGATAGCTCACATTGATACTTGTGATATAATTTAATATTGCATTCTAGCAATGCAGCCTTCTTGTCAAGCTAACTGAGTTTTGAATGAAGTGTCATTATTGGACAATTAGGCAAGATTTCATCTCTTAAATATGGTAACCAGAGACATTCACAAGCTCTGCCCTTTGGTATGTATGTTCATGTGATGTCATGATGCATACACAGAAGAGGAGGAGTTTGCAATGGTATAATGTTGCTTCTTCTTTTTTATCTTTTGCCCTCCTCTGCAGATGCCTATAATATATTTTGCAACTCCCAAAATGTCCCAGGGTTATGCCACTGCAATCTGATAGCAAATCATTGTAGCTTATTTGGTCAGTTATTTGTTATTTATGCAGATGTACATTGCCCCAATCAATTGATATTAAAACAGAAAACAATGATCCACAGTAAAAATCTAATCCTCCATATAAACAGCTGGAAATGGCTACCCATTCATCATCAATTCAGGGGGGAAGTGATCACTCAAAAAGGAGAGTTTTCAATTTGGGATTTCCTAATAACAGCCATGCTGGGGCAACCATGAAGAAGGCCTTCTGGTCTGCATTTTCTTTATCTGTCATAATCATAAGAAGTTGACTAAGCTTGTTAAACACCTTGCTGTTGTTCTTACCATTTATTATCCTGTTTGGTTGTGGAATCTGCTGATTTTGCACTGAGGTTAACTAGTCCTTATAGTGAAGCTCATCAAGGCATGTTGCAAGGCTGAGTTTTTTCAGTCTACTAATTTGGGCTGAGAGGAAGTAAATGGTCCAAGAATGCACAACTTGTTTTTGGTGCCTAAAGGAAGATTATAACTAGGTCTCCTTGTTCCCAGGCTAGCACATTAACCAATAGACCGACCTGGCTCTATCTTGTTGGAAGATTTAATGTGCTTAATTTTGGCAAAAAAATAATAATCCTTCAATCACTCATATTCTCCAAAGTTGGCTTAAACATTGGCTATCCTTATATGATCGGTTACGACTCTGCAGTCCTTGGGGGCCAAGAAACAATTGAGGCCAAGGCAACACTTATCCATTTCAGTCAGCTAAAGTATCTTTTTGCAGAGTCCAAATTTTCTGGTTTCTGAAATATCAGATGTACACACTTTATACTCAGCTCTTACAGGATGCTGATATGAATAATTCTTTAGCAGAGTCTGTATATCTCTGTATTTTAGTCTCAAAGGGGGATTTGTACAGATAGATATACACTATTATATCTCAAAAAGAATGCTACCAGTCTTAAACACAATGAGGGAAGTTATTTAACATTATCAATTTTGGATTCTAAAGTGGACGTAATATGCTATAGAGCTTTCAATTAAGTTGAAGGCAAATATCCTGGGGTAGACCATCTGTTGCCATGTAGGATCCAATTTATACCTCCCCACCCCCTGCTCCCCAGCATGCAGAGACAGAATCACCCAAATATGGTGGCAAAATAACCAATTTCTGACTGTATAATACCTCCTCATAAAATCAGAAATAAAAGGTGTCAGCTTCTGCTTTGCTGTTGCTTCAGCTGCCATGAAACGGGGAGGGAGGACACGGTATTTTGGGTGGGGTTACTCATTGTGCTGGAGGAAGGTTCTGGAGTTCTCTGGATGGACAGACTACGCATGCGTGGGGGTTTTCCCGCTTAGACTAACGGCACCGACATTCCATCTTCATGATGCCTTTTGAAGTTATCTCACACCTGACACTTGAAGGACTTATGATTGGACTGGGCCTATGATGCCAGGGGGTGTGGAAAGGGCTATTCTATATATCAACTGCTTTCGCGCCTAATTAACCAGACTTTGCTATGCAACCGCTCTCTAGCCATATGTAATTAGTAAAAGTACTTTTGATTTCCTACACATGGAATCGTTGGGTCTTTCTTTCCTAATTATATTATGGAGGGATGCTGACAAAAGGTCTCCAACCCATTCCCAAATTGCCTGAAATTGTATTGTGATAATTCAGCGGCAAAATCAAAATGCTGAGCCTTTGTAAACTTTTCAGTTTACAAGGTAAACTTTGTAGACTTCAGAATTGTTGCTCTGTTTACTAGCCCTTTTGGTGCATAATAGTGCAAACAATCTTTTTTAGATCCTGTTACTGGAAGCATTCCTAAGAAATTCGTACCATTTTCACAGCATTAAATTAACCAAGGATCAAAATGTGGAATTCCACAATAATATATAGCCTTCTACTTACATGAATAATTCTTACTTTTATGCCTGAAAATCAATATAACTTGCACACTAGAGTGAATTTGGGCATCTTTTCTGCTATTGGGGATGGGGAAAAGAATTTGTTAGGTTTGTATTTTGATATTAACTGATGTAGTTTGTGCTTCTAAAACTAATAAACTATTATACTTTGGTATTTATACTTCTTCAATTGATGTGATTTCATTTTTTGATTTAAAAGTATTTTAATCAAAAGGCTCAGATTATGGACAATTGTCTACCAAAATTAAACAAAGTATGGAATTAGCCATTTTTGTATATATAAAAATGAATACAAAATGACCTAGGCATATTCATGGACACTAATACATGTAAAGAGCTGAACAATTGAGTTAATCTTACCTGAGGCAAACAGCGTATTTAAAAAATGCATGTTTTTATATAATCATAAATTGAAAAGGGCTAATTATTCTTTTTATGTGGATATAATGATAAAATAAGCAACGGAAAGACCAAGCTGAGGAACGCCCAACATATTTTCTTAATTTGGAAAAGGGAATCTGATACTATTTGACTGGAAATAATTTCTATTGTGGATCTAGTGTTAAGTGTGTTCTGACACTTTGGAATGAAGCTAGCAAGCACCAACAAAGACTGCTTGGTAACTTTTACTTTGTGGCCCTGAAAATTACTTCTGATTAAAATGAAGTCCTGGCTCACAGCCAGGCCAAAAAGCATTAGTCTTGAGGAAATGCATTTCAGCTCCAGATTGGGATGTGGTTGTATATCTACTGCCTGATATCAGGTCCGGAAGCAATTCTGGTGTTGTTCCTTCTTACTGCTTAATTCCAACCCTGTTTTGAATCCAACACCTTATTGTCATGACGACAAATCACTCCTGTAAACAATTTGCTGGCATGGTCCATAAAGCATTGTCCTCAGCTGGATGGGGCAGTGAGAAAGCTGTCTCCATGGCAACTTTAGTTCTAAGAAATAAGAAGCCATCCCTTCACACTGTATTAATAGGAGTACACAAATTACTATAGTAATCAGTTCAAATTTGCCTCTTTTTTAAAAAAAAACTACATGCTTCTGTTCTTAAAACAACAACAAAGATCTACATGGTTTCTTTTCATAATGTTGTCACAGAAACTCCCTCCCCTCCTCCACATACACAGGTCAAAGAGCCAAGGAAATAGTACTGTAATGCACAATAATTGAATACGTTGGAGGAATTGTTAGATATGTGCCGTTTATCTTTGATTCCTTATTTTCAGACTTGCCCCAAACTTTGGGCTACCTCAACAACCATCAGTTTTGCTAATTATTTCCTAGATGAATATTATTTTCATGATAGCCCATACTTATTTGTTTCACCTTAGGCAAACAGTGTGGATGTACATAGGTAGCTATAACTAATCAGAATATTTTGCAATCTTCCAATTTTTTTTAAAAAAACCTTGAATACATCAATGTGGCTGAAACATGTTATAAACATGCCAATTAATTTTAAAACTGTATTTTTTCTCATTGTCTAGAACTGAAACTTCATGGCAATTTTCTATTTTTAATTTCTTCCGTGGTAGTTTCATTATGAATAAATCAACTATCTGGATGACATCATTTAGAACAGCTGCTTTTTTGATGACTAGACATAAATTGTAACTTTGGAAAATGATAAAATAATATAATAAAGTATTCTGCTTCTTGCTAACTGCAATTAGCTATCTTTTGAAAGCATTAAATCCAAGTCACCTAACACATCTGCACCATTTTAATCTTTTTCAATTGCTAGCATTTTTATTTAATCCACTGTTTATTTGTTGTTGTTGTTGTTATTGTTTTTATTCATCTACTTTCCTTATTAACAGATTGCCTAACTAAGAGTATAGAAAGGACTAATTTGTTTGGAGAAACTGGAACTTTTATTGGTATCTTTTAGATTTTTAAAATGCTCCCTTTGCTTAATTCCATTCCATTTTTGGTTATTTTGTGTACAGTATATATTTGTAGTAAAACGACATGCTGCCTCTACGAGACACACATTTAATCACATAGTTTTGACCTGTAAATCTTAGCAGTCGCAGATTATTAAAATGCTTCAGCTCTCTTCAGTGGACAATGTATCAGAAAATTACCCTCACTCTTAAATAACAAGATTTAGTTCAACTGCCTAACTCACTTTTTCTTCTACAAGGAACTCAATCAGCATACACAATATTCTTTGTTTTGATCTGTCACTGCACCTACAAAACCAGCCAAAAGTTTAGAACTCAAACAAAATCTATAATTTAATCTCAATTATTAAAATTATAGTTTAGTCTAATTTTCCCTCTTCATGCTAACTGGGTTTCAGCTTGTCCCTCCTCCCTAAATACTGGGTCAGAATTGCCCCATTTTGCTTGCTAGATATGGGGAAGGGGGAAGGCAACAGATTTCCCCCAAGAGATTAAAAAAGACCACCCCATGGTTTAATAAAATGCAACAGTGGCAGTTGACACTTGTTTTTAAGAGTTTTAGAATTAGCATACCATGGCACACACACAACAGGTTTGTCTGTACAATAAATACAAAGTAGACTTACAAAACTCATTTCCCCAAACCGCAAAAACTATCTGTCACAAATGTTGAGCCATGATGTAATTTCTCCACCCTAACAAATATAGCATGTAGATACAACATTGTGGGTCCCACAGGGGACTGTCTGGGTCTCAGGAGTCAGACTTGTTGGGTCAATCATAGTCAACTCTTCTCATTAGTTCTCAAGAGAAGAGAAAATATATCCTTTTAATCAACATACTAATTTCCCTCCTGACTTCAGCAAATGGGAACTGAGCAAGGCTACTTAGCAGTTGCTAATAAGATATATTTCCGAGAGCTTTGATGGCCAAGAAGAGCCTCAACTAGCTAAGTTCAATTTTGGAAGAAAGTGAGAATCAGCCTTTAGCATCCATGCTCTGAAGAACTTCAAACAAGCTTAACAGCCACCCAGAGCTAGAGGAAAGCTACGTAGAACACATCACTTGGAAAAAGTAAACTTTCTCAAAGTTGCAGATAGCAAGTTATTTTCTTCAAACTCCAGTTCAAAGGATCAGACTTTGATCCATTATGTGCTGTTTTTTATTTGCCTGGTTGCTGCCAGTCAGAGTATACAACAGCAGGTTAGATGGATGCATAGTCTGAGATCTATAATAAAGGCGTATTTATTTCCGTGTATATGCCAAGATCGGCAATCTAGTATCAGCCTTTGGGCTCTGTTCCATTAAAGCCTTGCCAGAATAGACAGCTGCAAAAAAATTATAGACTGTAACTTTGAGCTCTGAATAGAATAACTTTTTCCGTGGATAGAATATCTTTTATTTCCTCGTCTCTAGAATTCAGGATAACTTTCGGATGACGGGGTACTGACCCAACAAACTTTCTTTACATTAAATGGTAATTCCTCCCCTCGCTACTGGCTCCTGTATAAAATCTGAACTTGAACGTCAGAATTGCATCATACTGTATTGATGTGTTTTTAAACAACTGAAATGTATTTCCGCCTCATGTGAGAGAGGGAGCATCTCCTGAAATTCATTTTGATTCTAACTTCAAAGATCAATTCACAAAATGAGGTCTCAACTAAATTCTACTCATTTATCAGAAAGGGTTCTCACAATACCTGGTCATCCACTTTGTGAGCAATGAGTGTGGCTCCTTCTTCCAGCTCTGCCATGCTGATTGGCCGTATGCGAAGTGCCACCTAAAATACAGCAAGATGGATGAGTGGCTGAGGTATCTCACAATTTGTGAAATAGCCAAAGAACAAAAGAGAGAGAAATCAGCACCTGCATGGAAGTTCTCAGTCTCCGTGCCCTGGCCATCCAAGGCCCAAAGTGTAAGCAGAATTTCTTCAGCTCCCAAGTTCTTCCCTGCTCAGTGTGCCTCACCTGAGTCCTTCTATCACCACAGAGAAAAAATCATCTGTGTCTCTCTGAGGCTCTGGCAGGTAGCCGCAAACAGACAATGAGAGGCTTTTTCCTTGGGAGGAAAGGAAACACCACCTGGATAGCAGCATTTCTGGAACAACATATCCAGCTACAGCCACGTCAGCCTATAAGATTCATCCCATTCAATCTTTAAAAAAGCATCCAGAGATTTAGTGACTTCAGTTCACTGCTTCCCATACAGACAACAAAGGGGTGAACTCCAAAGCACAACTCCCTCGTCCTATCAGCAGGGCTTTTATCTGTTATCCTGAGATGAATTTTAACACAGGATCTCAACCCATGGAAAACATCTTGCTTTCTGTTCCTCATGCTGTTTGAGTAGAAACTTCTGGCCATCATCCAAAATTTGCTGAACCACAACTATTAATTTCACTCACCATTGGCAATTCTATAGTCTCTGTTCAGAGTTGTTCAAAAATTGCAATGAAGGGTCCAGACAGTTTCCCTGCTCCGAACCTAGAAAGTACATCCCGTGGCATTGTTGATTTTAGAGACAATTAAACTATTTCTTGTGAAGCTAGGCAAAATTTCTCTGATGAATTCATTCTTCCTTGATGTACAAATACTTTGGCATCTCTGAAAGGATTCTTTAAGGAGTCTTCTTTTACTTTTGAAATCTATTTCATAGACTTTTCTCCACACACACACCCCTCATAGCAGTCCCAAAGGTGCTTTTTCAAGAAGCAACTGAACTTTCTGGCTTTTCTTTGAAGACGTTTTGCTTCTCATCCAAGAAGCTTCTTCAGCTCTTCTGAAGCTTCTTGAATGAGAAGCAAAATGTCTTCAAAGAAAACCAGAAAGTCCAGTCGCCTCATGAAAAAGCACCTTTGGGAGAACCATGATCTGGATGACTGAGAATCTCCATAGATATCCCCCATCATAGCACTGATGATAAAAGTAATCACTTCCAATGCTCCAATACAATAGCAATAGCACTTAGACTTATATACCACTTCACGGTGCTTTACAGCCCTCTCTAAGCGGTTTACAGAGTCAACATATTGCCCCCAACAATCTGGGTCCTCATCTTACCGACCTCAGAAGGATGGAAGGAAGGATACAATACATTTGTATTCCAATGCAATATATTTTCAAAATAGTTTTACAAATGTTGTCCTTGAACTGAATGTTTAATTGCACATTAATGTGTAACATTTACTTACACTTTCATTAAAAGGTAGCTGAATGATTTAAATTATGCAACACAAGTTACAAACCATGTTTGAAAAAGTTATACACATCCTCAGCAAGAGAGAGCTATTTCCAATTAATACTTTTTTGTTTTACTCTAGTGAGCAATCAAGACACATCCTTTCCATTCATATTTCTTCTGGATTCTGCTGTCTCCGACAACTGCTTTATTTTACATTGGAAGCTCCAGGGAGTGGAAATCTTTTTTTACTTTTCTTCATATTGCTCAACTATATGTACTAAAAATGCAAAACATAATAAACTGAATGACAGCAACACTGAATCTGACCAGGAAACCCCTTTCTTATCTGAGCATCAATTTATAAAGATAAAATTGTACAATTAACATTTGTGCTTATAACATACATTCCATGAACACAGAATTATGATCTGAAAACACCTACTATTTTTGTAAGGCCCAGCTAGGGAAAACTTTAAAACAAAGAAGCTGAGCGTCACTAACTCCCATTTTTGGGGGCAGTAATGACAGAGATCATTGATTAGCCATACAAATCCAAACAACTGTGTCTAGGTAACAAAACATCATAATATGGAGAAAATGTGAATATTGTTCTCTTGAGCTGGGCATTATTTCTAGTGCAGTTCGACCACTTCACTCTACGGCATAAGATTTAATTGAATTTTATGTATATTCCTATTTCAATTTATGGGACAGATTATGTTGATGGAAACAGGTAAGGCCAGATCCCTCTTGAGATGGGACAGGTCCCTTAAATCCAGAAGACAGCCTGACAACCATCTAATCTCTTAGTTTGCGTACTTATTAACAAACAAATCAAGTAATTTCATTCTTCTGCATTTGATTGTTTCTTCTTGCCATTAGAATGGAAGAAAACAGTTTTAACAAAAACCCTATTAAATGTTCCTCTCCGATTTCTAATACAATTCCGCCCGCTCTCTTTCTCAAGCTACACTAACTTCTTGCTTTTATTGATCATACTGGCTGGGAATCCTGAGAATTAGAGTCCGACCCTTTGGGGTCTCACTCTCCAGGCTACTTAGCTTTTTTGCCGCCCGAAAGAGGCGAGGAAGTCACTTCACTCACCGTGAGCTGCTGATCCTTGGACTCTCTGGTCTCCTTCATGATGGTAACTAAGTCGCCCAGACAAGGCAGGCTCGGGCAAGCGAAGCTACAGCACGTGTGGATCCCCCCTCCCCCGCGCACTCCCAGATTCCCGGGACTCCTGGATCTCGTCGGGTGCGGGTTCCGCTCTGCGCTAGATTAAATCTCCCCGCGAAACCAATGACAGGTGTTTGGGCGCCGCCATTCAACGGGTACGGGAGTCGTCCCCCACAACCCAATTACATCGCCCTCCCTTTGGAGAGACAGCTGGCAAGCGGGAGCCTGGGCTTGGTCTCCCCTCGGAGACGTCTGCCGCCGCCGCTCTCCATCTGGGACCTGTGTGCAGGGAATCTGCCAGTGGCCGGCCGCCGCCTCTCCTCGCCTGCCTCCTGGTGTTTCGAGTCCCCTGGAGATCTTTCCAAACTGTACACAACAACCGGGCGCGCGGGAGGCTTCCTCCGACTCATTCGGTGGCGCCCCATTGGCTGAGTTGGGATTTGAGCGGCTCTCCATCGCTCTCTGCCGGCCGGCGTGGAAGGGGAAGGGAGAGATCGCCTGGTCTCCGACCCGCGACTTTTGCAGTGCAGGAACCAGAGGCCGGAAGGTTTGACGGCGCCGTCGATACCATAATTATTACTCTCTTAACCTGCACCAGGACGCCCTTATTTCCCCCCATAAATCCAGAGGAAGTTTCCGGTGAAGGGATGAAGGGATGTAATTGGCGTGTTGGAAGAAATGTCCTTCTGGGTTCGGCTCCAAGTGGGGGAAAAGACACTGGAGACATGGAGGCTGCTTGGAAAGATGGTTTTAATGGTGGACGGGACCACATGGCTTGAGTCCTGAACAGAAAAGGTGATCACATGCTTCAATGTTGGTGGAGTAGGGAAGGGAAGGAGAGAAGCTGAGTCCCTGGTTTTATGCCCTCTCTGCCCTTTAATCTTGAGCTTGTATTTTGATTGGTTATCAGACTCCCATGAGGCCATGCAGGGGCAACTGTCTAGGCTGCGTTTTGAATCCAGGTTTGATTGAGTTCTCAGATGCCATGTGGTGAGTTGGATAAAAGGTCAATATCATCATGCCTTAATCCCATTACTCTGGAGCTGAAGGGGAGAACTCCTTATTATGTAAAGTGGACTAGCTCAGGCTTTAATGGCTCATTGACAAAGGGGGATGGGCAGGAAGCTGCAGGCAGCTATTCTGTCTTTTAAAATATGTTTCTTACTTTTCACATCCAGAGAAATATTCTGCCTTTTCAATATTTCCTATGATATTTCATTTTTCTGGCAGAGAGCTGGGTGATAACTTCCTACAGGCGCAAAAATGGTGAATGGTTTATAATAGTCCTTTTTTTTTGTTCATTAAAAATAATTTCATTAGGGATGTTTTTCCTTTGATGCATTGTTTCCCAAACTTTCTTCGGTTGAATAAACTGAATAAACATTTGGGAATGCAGGGAACATCCAGTGATGCCAAGAGTCCCCTTTCTATTTTTTTTTGTCTTAAAGAGCATGGGAGTTCACACTCTTTGGTGTTGGAAGAAATGTCCTAGGTTCAGTGGGGAAAAAGACACTGGAAACACAGAGGCTGCTTGAAAAGATGTTTTTAATGGTGGACAGGACCACAAAGTGGTCACATGCTTCCAGATGTTGGGTAAAGAAGAAAAAGAGCCAGAGATGCTGAAAGTCCCTGGTTTTATGCCCCTCTCTGGCCTTTGAACCTGAGCTTATATTTTGGTTGGTTGTCAGACTCCCATAGGGCCATGCAGTGGCAACTCTGTAGGCTGTGCTTTAAGTCCAAGTTTGGTTGAGCATTGCTTCATCCCAGGTGCCCTGTGGTGAGATGGGTAAAATGGCTAATACTATCATGCCTTAATCTCATCACCCTGGAGCTGAAGGGGGGAATCTTTGTTATGTAGAATACACTGGCTGAGACATTTTAATGGCTCATTGACAAAGGTGGGGACTATTAAGAGTGTGTTTCCTGCCTAAAAACATGTTTCTCCATTTCTTATCCAGAGAAATATAATATTCTGCCTTTTCAATATTTCCCAGGATATTTCATTTTTCTAGGAGAGGGGTGGGTTTTAACTTCCTACATTGAAAAATAAGATAATTATGGTGGCATATATGTACGCTTCCTCTAATTTAAAGGCTTTTTAAAATAGATTTTATACCCAAAATGAAATCTAAAATTAAGTTTATATAGTTATTTTGAATTTGAATTATTGTATGTAAGGGACGTGGTGGCTCAGTGGCTATGATGGTGAGCTTGTCGATCAGTTCGAATCCCTAGCATCCTGTAATGGAGTGAGCTCCCGTTACTTATCCCACTTCTGCAACCTAGCAGTTCGAAAGCATGTAAAAATGCAAGTAGAAAAATAGGAACCACTTTGGTGGGAAGGTAACAGAATTTTGTGTACTTCGGCATTTAGTCATACCAGCCACATGACCATGGAGACATCTTCAGACAGGGGCTCTTCGGCTTTGAAATGGAGATGATCACCGCCCCCTAAAGTTGGAAACAACTAGCACATGTATGTGAGGGGAACCTTCACCTTATGTACCTCTTGGTATAACAACAATATTTGTTAGAGCAAACTTGCTGGTCATGAATATTCTTTAACAAAAGGAGCCAGGGGCAAGTGAAATCATCATTCATTGTATTTCATATTTGTACTTTTTGTAGTGGTTGTGGAATAAGGATGCTATGGAAAAAACACTTAAAATAAACACCTGAACAGTTTCACTTGAGAATCCCTGCTCTAGTAGTTTAAGGTATACACACCATAAACATAATTCTGATTTTTCCCTCAGGTTGAGATGGGTTGGATACAGAGAGATTTGTACTTAGTCTAAAGTCCCCGTACTTTCCATGGGTGAACCTAGGTCTCCCTATCCTAGTGCAAGAGGTCCAGTGGGAAGCCCCTCAATTTATGCTAATTCAGGGAAAAGAAATTTAAAACAAGAAATGGATACCCGAGGAGGCAACATGGCAATCTGACTTAACATCTGACAGAAAAGGGTGGTGTAATATAATCTAAGGAGACTCCTGTTCCACCACACAGAAGATCACACCTGCTATACTAATAATGAGATTGTGCTCAAACACAAAGGTATTCTGTAGTGTGGTGAGATGTTCCCATTGTATCACACAGTGGACATATAATAGGCACAGTCATCCATTAATTGGGCTAATCCTCTTTCAAAGCCAGGTCTAGGCACAAGAAACCAGCTGAAAAGATCCAGACACTCCCACTGGCCAGAATAGTCAAGGAAGGCTATGTGCAGGGTCCAGAGAAAAAGGAAGCTGGCCATTAGGAATTGGGATGGTGCTATCCTGACCTCATTATTGATAGAATCCCATGAATTATGGCAGATTGCATCCATGGCTAAGGAGGGAAAATGCTAAAACAGTTGGAGGACATAAGGAAGGCAACATTGTAAGAAAAAACTTGTAGCAGCATTTTGTGTCATTGGATACAACTGTGGGAAAATATGAGAGCTAGGGTGATATAGTTATTCATTTAGAATAAGAGTTGGAAGGGAATTGGAGGTCTTCTAGTCCAACCCCCTGCTTAGGCAGGAAACCCTATACCACTTCAGAAAAATGGATATCCAACATCTTAAAAACTTCCAGTGTTGGAGCATTCACAACTTCTGGAGGCAAGCTGTTCCACTGATTAATTGTTCTGTCAGGAAATTTCTCCTCAGTTCTAAGTTGCTTCTCTCCTTGATTAGTTTCCACCCATTGCTTTTTGTTCTACCCTCAGGTGCTTTGGAGAATAGTCTGACTCCCTCTTCTTTGTGGCAACCCCTAATATATCAAACACTGCTATTATGTCTCCCCCAGTCCTTCTTTTCATAAGACTAGACATATCCAGTTCCAGCAACCATTCTTTATATGTTTTATCCTCGAGTCCCCTAATCATCTTTGTTGCTCTTCTCTGCACTCTTTCTAGTGTCTCAATATCTTTGTAGTATCATTAACATTAGATCCCTTTTCTTAAAAAGGGAGCCTAACCTATTTGCAGTACTCAAAAGACTTGTAGAAATCAGATGTCTGGTATAACTCAGTTATGAATAGGTGGAGAAAAGGGGGAAAACAAGGAGGTGTGTAACATCAAAGGGCTAAAGGAGGACATATTTTTACCATTTCTTATGGTCTGTAGAGATTCATCCAGGACATGGTTGTCCCAAAGGTGCTTTTTCAGGAGGCAACTGGACTTTCTTGTTTTTTCTTTTGGAGATGTTTCGTTTCTCATCCAAGAAGCTTCTTCAGCTCTAACAGGATAGTGGGGAATGGAAAGATTTATATTACTTGCAGACAGCTGGTCATTTGCATCCTTTTAGAAGGTTATTGAAATACTTGGAGGTTTATCTGTGTCCTCAGGGTCACCTGAGTAGTGCTTCTAGTTCCTGTAGTCTGCAATTTTTCCTCAAAATTCTCTTAAAAAAAAAAAAAAGGAAGTCCAGTTGCCTCCTGAAAAAGCACCTTTGGGGCTACCATTTCTTATCTTTGAATAGAGTTATCACTTTTTTTTTTCAATCGCAGAAAGTCTGATGCCTTTTAGAATTGAGTGTCAAAAAATATTACTTTCTTGCTCATTATCATCTCTACAGTATTTAGGCCCTCGCTTGGTGAGTATATGTGCTTATTTTAAAAGTATAAGAGCTTTGTCATTGTAAAACATGCGCATAAATATAAGAAAAAACCTGGAGCATGAAGGGAACAAGGCTATTGATATGATCAGCTAGCAAATGAGTTAGTTCAGAATGGAGAAATGGATACTCTAAAGTAGAACTTTCCAAACAGTGATACTAAGATTTGGTTTATTTTTAGAAGACACTCCAGGAATCTCTGTATCAGCCAATGTCAAAGTATCTTTTAGCTATCCTACCATCAACCAATGAAAGAGAATAATGGCTTGAGTTGACTTGGCTAATTAGCAGTTTGAAGTTGGCCTAAATTTGTCTATGTTTATTTTTTTGCATCACCATTGGCCTGTTAAGGTAATCAATCTGCTGCCAACCCCCTCCCCAAAGGGGGATTTATAATACTATGCTGGCAGGGGATGTTGGGAGCAGAATTTCAAGGAGTTATACCACACTGGTATTCAGGGGAAGTTTCCCTGTGTGTTTTATAGTGGGGCCACAGATGCCTTTCTGGAGCATCTGATGATATTCAGGATCTTCTACAATGAAATATCCTTACATATACAGAAGAGGCCAACAAATCCCATATATTGCCAAAAGCCAATAGTTCCCATGGCATTTCTAGATAGTTTGGTGCTCACTGGAGGTAACTAATCAAATATATACTTGAGCTTTTTACAATTCACTCCCATGTCCATGAATGCTTAGGTGAAATTATCCAGACCAAATGATGTAACAATAAGATACGCCAGTGAAATAAGCATGGAGCTTACAGGTTTCACACTGCTGGCTAGAGCTACTGGAAATTGTAGTTCATTCGGAGACTCACAGGTTTCCCTACATTCAGTTACTTGCTTGATAGGTTGTATGATTGTCACCCCAATGCCTCCACTGTGGTATTTTACGCAGAGTTTAATTGCCATTATCATTACTCCTAGGCAGAGTGCTGATTGGGAGTGTTTCCCTCCAAGCATATTTTATGGGTGGTAGAGTGAGGGATGCTGTCTGTTCAAACATTACTTTGTCCTTTGAGAAAATGGTGTTTTCCTGTCATTTTGAAAACAATAAATATAAAAGTGCAGATGGACCAGATGCTTTAATATAGTGGTGGTGGTGGGAAACTTTAAAAAAAAATACATAGTATAGGAAAAGATACTGTCTTTCCCAAGTACTGTTGATACTGTGATAGATAGTCCTGTGAATGGGAAAAAGAGAAGATAATTATTGTCTCCCCAGATTCTCATTTTCTGTGGTCAAAACAAAGAGAAATTGTACCCCTTCTTCTTGGGAAAAAAGTGTCTGTAATGCTGAAAAGAAAACCTATCTACTGGGAACATAATCATCAACCAGGACTTTACGTGTCAATCTTTCAGGTTAACATTTATAAAGCAACAGATGGGCACCATATAGATTGCCAAGCTACTCCTCTCCCCATTGCCCTGTCATTCAATCCTAGAGAAAAGTAGAGATTATCTTTCTCTTCTCATTTCTGAAGCTGTGCTCTCTTTATAGAAGTTTAAATACAGTAATAATTAATACAAAGAGAATAATACAAAATAATAAATAATACAAGCATTTTTCTAACACTCATGGGGAGAAAGATTCACCAGCTCCACATGTCCAGCTAGCAGAATCCAAAATAAATTTAGGGGGCTCAGAATGGGGATATGGGCAACTAGCAGTCATTCTGCCTTTCAAAAGCTGTTACTCTACCTGTTGAGAGAATCAGCTCTGGAAAGAATAATATAATGTACAATTGGTGGAAATCAGTAAGGGGCAAATCAAATTCAAAACATGGCTTGCAGTTACAGTTAAGAGGGCAAGCCCAATTTGCAGATTTCCGGTTTGGATGTGATAATAAATTACAGTTTGCCACAAGCAAAGAAGTACATAATGAAGCAGAGATAAGGGGAAGCATTAGTCATTAAGTCAGACGGGGGTTTATGTATTACTCTAATTATGAGATTTGTATGGTTTTAGGGTAGCTGTGTGTGAATACACCACTATGGCTTGTAAGCCATGATTTATGGCCTCTTTGCTCTAAAGAATAGAACATGAGTCCTCTAACTATGGCTACATGCGGTCCACCAAAGCCATTACTCCAGCCCGCACAGGACCACGAGACTGCCCCATCCACATTGCTCCACCCATCCTTTGGCCGAGCGCTAGACTTGCCTTCATGATCCCTGTAGGCTGGAACTGAAAGGTAAGGCCAACAATTTTGGCCTGCAGAGACGTTCTGGAGGTGGAGAAGGTGAAAAATGGGATGCATGGATGCCCCAGGAGACCATAAAACAGGTGAAAATGGCACATTTCTGGCCAAAAAGTGGGTCTTTTGCCCATTTTTTTGCCTACAAAATGCTTCTGGAGGTGGGGGAAGTGAAAAACGGGGCACACAGAAGCTCCAGGAGGCCAAAAACTGGGCCCATTTTTCACCTTCCCCACCTCCAGAAGCATTTTGTAGGCAAAAAAGATTTATCTAGAAGATAGATAGATAGATAGATAGATAGATAGATAGATAGATAGATAGATAGATAGATAGATAGATACTGACAGACAGACAGACAGACAGAGACAGAGTGAGAGACAGGGAGACGGGAGAGAGAGACAGAAAGAGAGAGAAACAGAGACTTGTCGGTTTTAAGAATTGTTGCAAAACTGAGTTTCCTGAGTTTCCACTAGACTCCTAAACAACTGAAAAAACGATCTAGTAAAAAGAAAAGTCAACCAAAAGAGCAACATGCAAATAAAAGCAAATAAAACACCCCCAGGAGCAAAACAAATTAAAGTTTAATTTGTGTGCATTGTTTAATGGACTGTTAAATTGGCCACACTCACCTAGTCACATGACCTAGTCACGCCCACCCAGTCACATGACCACCTAGCCATAACCACCCACCCAGTCTGCCCCAACAGTCAAGGGACCATGAATTGGCCCCGTTTAAAAAGTTTTGAGGATCCCTGGAATAGAAGGTCTGCTAGACCAATATAATCACATTGCTGACACATATTCAGCTTGCTCTTTTCTCCCACCCCACCCCAATTCAGAAGCGCTAGCTTGTTTTCCTATGTTGTATGTGTATGAATTTGGACCAATGGAGGGGGGGTGTAGATTCATGTGGATGCTTTCTGATCAATTGACTAATTACGGTTTGTTTTTATTTTTTTTCCCTTTCAGATTAAGAATTACAGTGTGTTTCCCTGGTAGAGACATTTAAAGCTAGGTTTGCTGGCTCCCATAAAGAGTAAATGGAGGAGAAAAAGAGTACAAATGTTATTACTTTTATTGAGTGTACTTTTTATGTAGAAAAAAAAATAACGAGAGAAAGTAAAGCACCAAAGGAAATGGAAAACTTCATGCAGGTAAGACAACATTCACTCCTTCTCTTCTTCCCTGTCATCCTATAGAGGAAAAACAGAATTATTTCATTTCCCAAATTTTTACTAATCATAATGACCTATCAAAAGGAAATACCGTGTTTTGAGTTCTAGATTAGTCACAAATTTTTCTGAATTTTCCATCATAAAAAAACTCATCACAAAAAGAAAATTAGAAGCCACAAATGGTTTTTATCATCTTTTAAGTGAGAGTTTCCAAATAAAATTGTTTTAAAATGTGAGCAGCAATACACTGAAAAATGAAACACCCGGAGCCTTAGATAATACTATCTTTGATGTTGTATAGGTAGTTTCACCTGACTTAGCTGAATGTGCTGTTCAGACTTGAATGACCACTGGGGCTATATTAATAGGCAGAATGGAAACAATACTAAGTATAGGTAATCCTTGACTTGCAACCATTCGTTTATTGACTGTTTGAAGTTACAATGGCACCGAAAAACACGACTTATGAATGTGTTTCACATGGCCATTGCAACAACCCCACGATCAAAATTCAGGTGCTTGTCTATTTTAAACGTAAAAACAATAAAAATATATTACAAAAAAATTCAGGTGCTTGTAACTGGCAGGTATTTATGATAGCTGCGCTGTCCTAAGATCATGTGATCACTATTTGTAACTTTCCCAACTGGCTTTGAAAAATCAAGGTCAGTGGGGGAAATTAGATTCACTTAATGACCAAAAGATTCACTGAACAACTGCAGTCTTTCAACTGTGGCAAGAAAGATTGTAAAATGGGGCAAAACTCATTTAACAACTGTCTTGCTGAGCAACAGAAATTTTGGGCTTAATTGTGGTCGTAAGTCGAGGACTACCTGTAAGTTAATTCATACCAAATTTCCAGAAATGAGAGAATAAAAGGGCATTCTCATCTAGTGTAACTGTTAAGATATTGGGTCTGAACTGTACACACAAACCCATACATGTAGTATATGCATCTATGCCCACATGTAGCTGTATAAGCCTGTATATACATATGTGTATATAGACATATCAATTTTGTACAATTAAATGGCACTCTTTTCCTCCCACTTACTCACATGCCTAATCTCTCCCCTTGCTTTGAGAAATCCTGGTCCTGCCTATTAACATAAAACTTTAAGAAGTGTCAAACCTACTAATAAACGGTTGTCTCCTGTACCAATAAAGGAGAATATTTGCAGCTCAGAGTGTGAAATGAGGGGTCCTTAGTGCTCTCTGAGCTTGCTTGTTTTCTTGCAGACCTTTCATTACCCAAACTAGGTAACATCATCAATGCTTGTTGTCTCCTGTGTTCTAGATACCCACCAACTGATACAAATCTGTATCCTAATCAGGGTGATACATAGTGTATTGATTCTACTTGAAGTAGTTTTTATTATTTGGTTAGTCGGCCTATCTTCTAAAATTCTGTAGTTATTTTCTGTAGTTATTTTTTGTTAGAAAGAGCCACAACATAGTCATACTCCACTTTGTATCAAGGCTGCAGTTGTGGAGGTGGTATTAGTATCTGGGGGTGTAGATAACTAACAATCTGACTTGGTCTCTTCATACATTATCTTTAGTGAAGTGTGCAAACCAGCATTTGCCTGAGGTGGCGCAGTGGTTAAATGCAGCACTGCAGGCTACTTCAGCTGACTGCAGTTCTGCAGTTCAAATCTCATCGGCTCAGGGTTGACTCAGCCTTCCATCCTTCCGAGGTGGGTAAAATGAGGACCCGGATTGTTGTTGGGGGCAATATGCTGACTCTGTAAACCGCTTAGAGAGGGCTGAAAGCCCTGTGAAGCGGTATATAAGTCTAACTGCTATTGCTATTCCTGTGTCGGATGAGGAGAACATCCTGTTCTGGCCACTTTTTACAGAGGCACGATTGAGAAGGTTTTAACAAGCAGCATCACTGTTTGGTTTGGTGGCAGCAGAGCCTCAGACAGAAAGTCCATACAGAGAGTGGTAAGGACAGCTGAGAAGATTATAGGAAGCTCGCTTCCTGTCATTCAGGATCCTGCTTATAAGGGCTATGTGCTTAGAGTTTTATTAGAGACCCTACACACCCACTTCACAATTTGTTTGTTTCTGTACTCCACTCTGGGAGGAGTTTCGAAGTATTCCTAGCAGGACTATTAGATTCTGTAACAGTTTTGTTCCCCATGCCATCCATCTTGTAAATTGACAGGTTTCTTTCTTTCTTTTTTGGGGGGGGGGCATGGGTATGTGTTGTGACTCAGCAGAAGTCTCCTGTGAGTCTTTTCGGGATGCAAGAATAACAATGCAGCTGGGGCTCGTTAGTGGCGTCTTCTGGTGATAAAAGGACAGATGGTGCCACGCCTTGGTTGCAGGAGTCAACGTTCATTCAACGTTCATTGATCATTGGTCGTAGTTTGTGAGAGACACTTGGAGAAGTGATTTGCTTTCTGTAACCCTGATTCAAGGAGACACTTGGAGAAGTGAATTGCTTTGTAAGAGTTTTGTTTTGTATTCTGTTATCTTGTCAGAGACTTTATTTATGTTTATTTTTGGGCTCGCAGCCAGTCAGAGCTGAGGACTGATAAAGTTCTTTCCTTTTAAGTTTGTCTGCCTGTCATCTGTTAACGAGCAAAGAAGTGGGGACAGAACAGGTATGTATACTTTCGAACGAAACTGTGATGTTTCTCTTTGTCATATATGTATGTGTATGTGGGTATTTGCATAATGGTTATCGTTTGAGAACTGAATGCAATGAAATTTCATTTTAAGGTTTGCTGATTACTGTACATTTAAAAAGACAATAAAGTATTCTATTCTATTCTATTCTATTCTTCTGGAGATTTGAAACTGCATGAACAGAATCTATAATCTGCTTCAACATAATGTCCTTCAGAAGTTTTGGAGTGATCTCCAGGGAAGGTTCTCAGTTATTAGAAGACTGATTTGTCACAACATATGGAAAAGGATACCAACCTTAGGAAAAAATATTTCACTGTCATCATCTTCAAACTCCCGCTCCTAAAACATAAAGAATTTTCAATACATGAAGTAACATGAAACTGATCCATACATTTTTCTTCATACACAGCACTTTGTTACCCCTGAGCTGCCAGGAACCTCACTGCCTACAGGAATATCTTCGCCCACATGAACTTGCTCAAATTTTAAGACTGCAGTCCCTCCTGTTTAATCTCCAGTTAAATTAGCCCTGTTTGGTGAGACCTAAAGAACACATTACCCAGATTGCAGAACTAACTCTTTGGGAAATCCAGCCAATCCATTATTTGGTGCTTTTAAGCAGGCATAAATTTAAATAAAACTCCCAAAGATGCCAAGCATTAACAAATGAACAAAGAAATAATTGAAGATAAAGTATTTCCAGTTTTGCTGAGAGAGATGAAGTTTTAGCTGATACATATTGATGCTTTTTATAAACTTTATAAATTCTTTGACACTGAGACATCATCTTCTCTCATATGAAGAGTTGCCAAAATCATCAGTGTAAGCTGTTCATGTTTACAGCACAGGAGAGTGCCTACTGGAAACCTGATTTTTTTTTCCTAAGTGCATCCTGATATTAGAATTCTGTCCAAAGGGAGATTTGTTAGATGCTATATTTTGCTAACGGACAAAACACATCCTGTTTTTCTGAGCTTTAAAGTGATTTATTGTGTGATTTGAATTACAAAATGGTTTAATAATAATAATTTAATAATTTATAATAATTTATTTAAGCAAATGCCACAGCCATTAAGTTAACTCATTGTCTCCAATGAGTGTTTTTTTTGTCAGAAACTGAATGTTAATGTTGGGTTTTGGCAAAAAATCTATAATAAATTGTGGTCACATGATTGTGGGATGCCACAAATAGCCATAAATGTGGGCTGGTTGCCGGGTGCCCAAAATGCAGTCACATAATAGTGGAGGAACTTTGATTCTGGGTTGTTTGTACCTTATTTTTGGCTCCGTTGTAACTTCAAATGGTTATTAAGAAACCAATCATAAGTCAAGGACTACCTGTATACAAATTCTCATCTTTCCTCAAGAATATATTTAAATAGTTATCATAATTATGACTATCTTTAGAGTTCTACCTTTTGCTTTGCAAAAATGCTCCTGTATCATACAGTAATCTACGGCAGGGGTGTCAAACTGAAGGCTCAGGGCCACATCCGCCCCCCAAGGTGCTTAGATCTGGCCCGCCCTGGAAACAGCAAAGGACTGGCCCACAGTGCCTCTGGCAGTGAAAATGGTGCTCAGCCCAAGCTCTGTTTTAATTGGCAGAAGGTTGCAGGAGGCTGTTGCAGCTGGCAGTGGAGCTCACGAGAACTACAAGCAGCCCTCCCTAGCTCCGTTTTCACTGGCAGAGGGTTGTAGGAAGACATCACAGCCATAAATGGAGCTTGGCAGCCTGTTTTTGCTGGTGAACGCTCGGGCTGCCACAGGTGCCCCTGAAACAAGTGACATTGAGCTGGCCATGCCCACCCCAACCCCCCAAGTCCAAACAAAACCATGATGCAGCCCTCAATGAAATTGAGTTTGATACCCCTCATCTACAGTATTGGGAAATTGCCTTTCCCATTTTCATTCTGAGATGGGATTAAATACATTATAAGTACCACCCAACAAATATTTTTGTAAGACTCTCCTTCTTTTTTGGGTGTTTTGATTTGTACCAGTGGTGGGTTTCTACTGATTTGGACCAGTTCGGCTAAACCGGTAGTAGCTTGACGGCCTGGGTTGCTGGAACCGGCAGCAACCCAAGCCTGCCACGACCCTGAACCAGTTCTCCTGGCAGCACTGTAGGTGCCGCCATCTTGTTTTTTGCTTCTGCGCATGCGCAGAGCCATTTTAGTTGCACAGCATGCCTCAAGCATGCATGTCGCATTCCTGAGCAAACCAGCAGTAGTCTCTGCTGTAACCCACCCATTTTGTACCCATTACATCTGCCACTCAGAAAGGCCTCCTTTCCCCACATCCCACCAAGCTTCCTGTTACCAGTTGCACAGTTACCTTTTCTATTTTTAATTTGGCTTGAGCTCGCTCCCGGCGCCGGAGTTCTCCTTCAATTACTTCAAAGAACTCTCTATGCACTCGTTTCAAAACTTCCTGTGGCTTTTCTTCCTCAACATCTTCTTTGGCCTCTTCATCCTTGCCTTCCAGCTTGGTTTTCTCCTTAAGACGCATTTCACGGTGGCGTGCCTCCAGAATCTTCTCTCGCTTCGTCTCCCGTTCAAACATCTGAGATGCACATTGTTACGGATAAAAAGCATTCAACTAAATTCTGCCCATACTTCTATTCTACAGGGTACCAACGAAAGGTAGATAGTGGGAAAATTGCCTGTCTCAATAATATATTATTGAATGTTTGTATTCCACCAGCATCAGCACTCGTATCAATGGAAGGGATCTGCTGCTCACTTACTGCCTCATAAAGCAATAATTTGATGAAACACTGTTGCTTGTATACAATGGCTTAGTTCTTTTGAAGTACAGTGTTAACAGACTACCTTGGCCAGTTTATATCAGTAAAAGTAAAGGCTTCCTCAAGCCGAACTTGATACCTGATAGCCACATAGCATTTCCCCCCCCTTGGGAGCAAGATGGAAATGTTCATTTCTCTTCCAAATATCAATCAGCTCTGACTCTGTTTAGCTTTTTTTTTTTTTGAGATCCAATCCAGATTGGCTAGGGACTATCATATGTTATGGCATTTATGCTAACAAGAATATTTTTTTAAAAAAAATATGGATATAGAATACATAGATGGAAAACTAGAATTCAACCCAGAGAAGGAACAATCTCACTCCAGTTCTCAGAGGTTTGCTTGCCTGGCACTTTGCCCATTTGTGACAAGCAGGAGATACTCACTGCTGAGGCCAGGTTCTTCTCATTCCTTTGCAGAGTACAGAGGCCAGAAGAAAATTCCAGAAGCGTTACGGTGCCCAACTTGGATCCACAGCCAATAAAACGCCCATTATCTTGCAAACGCAGACTGAAGAGAGGCTCATCGCAAACCTGGTGGGGGGTGGGGGGACCAATCCAGGAAGCAAAAATATATATATCCACGTCAACTCTTTCGCATCTTTAAGACAACATGCAGATTTACCATAAAATATATGTACAGGGCGGGGCATAACCTTTTTCTAGGGGGTCACAGCAACACTTGTAATAACAACACAAATAATTCATACACCATTCGAAAGCCCATCAAAAACTGAGTTTATTGACACGATTTAATAGTCAGTATGACCACCATTAGCCCTTCGAACAGCATTCAAACGAGGTGGATAAGAACATAACAAATCTTCAAACAGTTCCGTTCGATTTTCCAGATTTTTCAACACAGTTTCCAAATTCATTCTCAAAGTTTCAACCGAAACAAATTTAACATTTAATAGCTCATTCAATTCAGTTTTTTATGGGCTTTAAAATGAGGTGTCGCGGAAGTTGTAAACTGCTGTCGATCTTGCTGTGACCCCCTAGGAAAAGGTTATGCCCCGCCCTGAAAATCGAACGGAACTGTTTGAAGATTTGTTGTGTTCTTATCCACCTCGTTTGAATGCTGTTCGAAGGGCTAATGGTGGTCATACTGACTATTAAATCGTGTCAATAAACTCAGTTTTTGATGGGCTTTCGAATGGTGTATGAATTATTTGTGTTGTTATTACAAGTGTTGCTGTGACCCCCTAGGAAAAGGTTATGCCCCGCCCTGTAATTCTCATTAGAAGGAGTCACATGGGCCATTGAGACCAACTTCCTACTCAGTGAAGGAATCCTAATTAAAATTATCCAGGCTCTGTTTGTGTCAGACCTGGAAACCATCTTTTACATTTGGACCTTCAGGCCTGGCACATTTTCTACTGTGGGAAAATGGGAGGGGGGATTATAAGGAGTATGGGGGATATACAGCCATAATAACATTCTTTCTCAGAAAGTCAATGTCGACTGGCCCTGCAGATGGTGCCTGATTGGACCATGTGATGGACATGTGGGTGCTGGGAAAACCTGGAAACTTTCAGATTCGGGTTTTCCCAGATGTGCCGATATGACATTTCTAATAAAATGGAACTTTGAAGAAACTCAAACCTCAGAGTCTTCTTTCATTGGGGGTGTTGCTTAGAACCATGACAGTTTCGAGATATCCAGCGAGGGATAATTCACCACCTTCTTAGGTAACTGACTTGATATTTGAGTAGAATTTGACTTTCTGTTAACTTTAGTGCACTGAGTACTAGAGTGCAATTTCAACCTGTTTTGAAGACCTCGGATCTTATTCTAATTCAATTGTTAAACAAAAGGGGTTTCCCTCCCCATATCTTTCTTCTATAAAGTTGTTTTTTATATTATCTTTTGATAGTAAGATGAGTGGCATATACACTTAATAAATAAAATAAATAAAAATAAGGAAAAAAACCCACAGATTTATAAATTGACATTTCTATTTCAGCAGTGATTATTATTCTTTGCAAATGGTCTTACATTGAAACTTTAAAGCACGCACACTAAAATATGGATTGGGGCTAGTTTCAGTTATGATGATGCCCACTGGGCTGCAAAATTTTCAGGATCCAATTTTGCTGGGACCGGAAGGTTAGTCTTTTGAGCTTTTGCACTTGTACTGGAGCCCATCTTCAGAGTCTGAAAGATTGGAAGACTACAACTTGAGTCCTGGTGACTGACCAAGATAGGATCCTGCAACATTATCCTGGGACACATATATTTGCCTTCATTCGTGCAAAATTTCGCGTCAATGAGAAAGTGGCAAATTGTATGATTGACATCCTAGTACAGCAGCATCAAAACAATTGTACTTGGTATGAATCCCTACAGAGCCAGCAAAGTGACCTCAGTAGTATGAGTTGATACATCAAATCAGAGAAATCTTGTAATTAATGCAACTTAAGAGACAAGATCTTACAACAAAAAGATCGGGATACAGAAACTTGTGGGACAAGGCATGTGTCATTGTTTCCATGTCCTTAAATTACCTTCAAGTTGAGTGTAGGATCATTTTGTTTGAAAAGGAAGTCCCAAACATCAAGGGTCCCATCCATTTTAGTAGTGAAGAAGACAGCTGGTCGAGTTGTGCTCCAACACCCATCTGTGAGATAAGCCATATGGTATCTGCCGGAAAACATATTGTGTTTTTTTTGTGTGCTAGTCTCCCTATGAAGATCCTACTTTGAAAGATGGCCTAGAAATACTCAAAATAAGTAAATGTTTGTTCTCTTCTGTTACAAAGGATTCATTTAAGATAGCTGCAACTTGTAAGTCCTTTTGTACAAAGTACATAAATGTTGAGGTCTGAGCTTGAAATACCTGCATATTGTCCTTGACTTACAACAGTTCATTTAGTGACCATTTGAAATTACAAAGGCACTAAAAAAGTGACTTATGACTGTTTCTCACACTTAATGACCATTGCAGGATCCACATGGTCATGTGATCAAAATTCAGACACTTGACAATTTACTCATGATTTTTGCAGTGTCTCAGGATTTATATGATCACCTGACAAGCAAAGTCATTGGAAAGCCAGATTCACTTAACAACTGTGGCCAGGAAGGTCGTAAAATAGGGCAAAATTCACTTAACAAATGTCTCGCTTAGCAACATACATTTTGGATTCAATAAGTCGAGCATTACCTATACCAAATACTTCTATAGACATTTCTTTATTTCTGATATTTATAGCTCTCCTTAATCCTAAGAGACCCTGCAGCAAATAATGGCAAATATACATTGTAAAAACTAAAAAGGTAAAATTTGTAACCAAAATCAACTATCAGCCAAAAGGCACATTTAAACAAGATGGTTTTAACTTGTTTATAAAAAGCATGCAGGTTTGGGATCATCTGCTTTCCCAGGAGAAAAGTGGAAGATATTCTATTCATTCTTCCTTTCATCTAACCAACCATATATGGTACGTGCATATGTATATCATCTATCCGTGTGGATATGAGAAAAGTGAGAGAGAGAATGAGGCAGATCATGCTAAATAACAACCACTAAATTCTGTAATACCAAGTGGGAGCAGGGAGGAGAGAGGTTTGGATAGAAGGGCAAACCATTACTGCCATTATTTCTTCCTAATTGGAAGTGTTGAAATTTATGTAAAACAATAGCCTTCCATGTGTTTTCAGTAAACAAAAACATTTCTGATGGAATAGTTGTAAAAGTTCTTCATCCAAAGCAATGAATGTCTGTAACCCGAGTTTCAATTCATGAAATCAGCCAAATGGTTAGCTTTGATTTGAAAGGAAACACCCCCCCCCCCCCCCCCGTCAGCCTGGATTTCTGGTTTCTAAATAGAGGATTGAAAAAATGGTTGCCATAGGGATTAGGTTTCAGTCAACCTATGAGACAATGGACCAGTGTGAAGAAGATACAAAGTTGGAGACTTCTGATGGCTCTGAGCCCAGAATGTACTCTGATAAAAAAAAAAAGAATTAGGATTATATGGCTACTGCTCAGACAAAAGGGAAGCTGTTTTGGGGCAGTGAAAAAAAAGAGATATGATACCATCTCCTAACACAGGACCTTCTTTTTAGTTACTGTAATACAGGATGAGGGGTGGGAGTAATGAAAAAGCAGAAAGTATCAGAAATAGAAAGAAATTAAGGAATGTGAGAAATAGAAATGATCTCTTCTTTACCAGCTCTTTTCTCACTATAATTAATGTGTTAATTACTTTTGCAGATTTCACTTTGTTATTGTAACACATGCTTGTGATTTTTACTTAAAGAAGCATTTCTTTATTTAAATCTAACTTGGCAGATAGAATCCATCTAAATTTAATTGCCAGTCTCACTGTTCCATTTCCTACCCATGAAGAATTTTCAAGTGAAACTCAGAATTGACTATTTTTTTTAAAATAGTTTCTTCATTTGCTACATGGATTAAGCTGGATACTTTGCTTTGAACCTCCACGTAATGCCCCTTCTTCCCTTTAAATAGGAATATATGTAAAACAAAGTTATGCTATCAAGACAGTGGTGGAATTCAAATTTTTTTACTACTGGTTCTGTGGGCATGGCTTGGTGGGCATGGTGTGGCTTGGTGGGTGTGGCAGGGGAAGGATACTGTAAAATCCCCATTTCCTCCCGATCAGTTGGGACTCGGGAGGCAGAGAATAGATGGGGTGGAGCTAGTCAGAGATGGTATTAACTGGTTCTTTCAACTACTCAAAATATCCGCTACCAGTTCTGCAGAACTTCTATTAGATGCCTCTACTATCAGAGCTGGAAACCCCAAAGGATGAGGAACTAATGAGGTGGCTGCATTACTACAGACATCCTCCATTTGTTATTCCCATTTAACTGTTTTTATAGTTTTTAAAATGCTTTTAATATTTATTGATGAAATTTATTTTAAATATTTATTGTTTTAGCTTTGTTATATGCTGCCCAGTGTCACTTGCACGTGAAATGGGCAGCTCTATAAGTTAGATAAATAAAGAAAATGTAAGGACTACTTCACTTTGCTCTTCAGTGCAAGCAGTTCCCCACTTTTTATTTAATATCACATTACATTTTATATGAAACACATTCACATATGAAGATGCTAATAACACCTTTGTGGTTAAAAATGTGTCATTACATATGTTTTTGCGAATGAACTTCAATCCATTTTATCAGATGGGCTGTGATCCACAAAAAACTATGCAAGAATAAAATGTTAAGACCTCTTTGATATTCTTATAGAAAGTACCGGTATATGAAACAAATATTTTACTTGCCTTTTTGCTTTCTGTTATCAGTATTATTGACAGGATCTAGGAAGAGGGCCTTTTATGCTGCTGCCCCTGCATTTTAGAATACCTTGCCCTCAGAGGTGAGGAAAGCCACCAATTTCTTGGCCTTCTACAAAGGGGTCAAACTTTGGCTGAGTAGCCTTGCATGGGGGACACAGTGGCCCACACAACCATAGGGATGGTTGGCCCCATGAGAACACCTCCCCCAAGTACCTGTATTCTAATCCCCCATCTTGGAATACTTCATCTTTTAAATGTTTTAAAATGTTTTATAATTAAAAACAATAATAATCCTAAATTTTTCTGATTGTAATGTATAATTTTACTGATTAAACTATACATACCCAGAGCCGTTCTTCTAGGAAGAGGGTCGGTTAAGAAATATGAACTATAAATAAATTAAATGAAAAAGAATGGCTTTGCAGAGTTACCTACTTAGTCCACATGATGCATGATTCTTTACTCTCTTCTGACCAAATGCGTGCTGTCCAATCCCCAACGGTCAAAAAGTTCTTGGGGTAGAAAGGATTTCTTGACAGAGAATAGATGGGGCCGTGGTGGCCACTGAACGTGCAGACAATTTTTTCAGCAGGTGTCTTTGCCTTGCGGTTACAAGAAATTACAATCCCTTGCTCTGTTCCCACCATGAATTTGGTTGGCTGTGAAAGGCCAATGAAACGTTACAGATTATTTACATGTTTGGAACTTCTATTTGCTTGACAAATAAAACTTCCTAAAAAGGAACAAACTGCCCATCTAAAACCAATATAAGCAATGAGATATTGGTGGATAATCAAAATTTGAGATGACTGACTACTATATCACACTGCTAATATATTCTAATACACCTTTAAAACCTTAAAATACTATAAGATATTTCATACTTTATAGTCAAAACATTTTTTCTATTGAGCTTTAAGATATTAGTACACATATTGCTATCCTTAGTTTCTGATGCTATAAACAAAAAACTTGTGGGAAGGACCGGGCCTGAGAGATTTGGATTGAGTAAAGACTGGACCATACAGATGTTTAGATTTACTGGAAGTCAAGTGTGCTATAAAACAGAACCTTGCAGGATCTGAATAAAATAAAGTTGAGATGAGGCCTGAATTGGAGATTTATTTAAATGAACTTGAAAATCTTTCTTTGCAAAGTCAATGTCTAAACCAGAAATTGCTGTAAAGACTCCATATCTTGTTTCTGTCTACTGAACAGCAAGATCACAGCAATGTAAATAAAAGCATGTGGTTTATATTCACATGAGGATTTGGTAGACAATATTTAATCAGAGAAATATATATGTTGAAGTCTGAAGGTAACATATCTGCCTTTCTTTATAATTAAAATGAACAAGTGAAATATATTTTAATTTATAGTACCTCCATCTGACCATGGATGAATACTACATTTGCTACAATATATTGGACTATACAATACTAACAGACAGAATGAATATTAAGAAGAATTTACATTGCTGTTGCTAAATTATGTTTAATGGTGTGTCAACACTGTGAAATTACCTTTTTCATATTGTTCTGTAGGACTCTAATATTGTGTTATTTAATAGAACATTAAAAATACAAGTGTAATTTTATCTTCCTTCAATAACTTTGAAAGCCTCAGCTTTGCAATACTTCTCTCATAAGCAATCCATACCAGTTCATTGGGGCATTGTTCTATCCTGCACTTACGTTATTTTTAGTTTTAACTATCACAGTCCGAACAAGGCAAATTGAATGAGGAGGGTTTGGAAATCAAAGACAAACCAAACTAGATTGCAGTGCTTCTTTTGATTAATCTTGCTTTGCAAGATTACACAATATTCTTTATTGTATGCATGCTATTCTTTATTATGAACACAATATTCCTTATTACAAAATCATGATTTTCCGTGACTTGCTACCAGTTCATATATTTTTATTTTATTTTAATCTTAATTCAATTTTATTTTTTTTCAAAGGAAAAAAGAACAGAGCTTTCATTATTGCAATTTCACTCAAGGTTGATATATATATATTTCCTGTTCTAGTCACCTATGCTTTTACTACAAACTAGGAATTATGATGGATATTCTACTGGCATCCAAAGCTTAAGAACCAATGAAAGATTTCAGAGAAAACAGAGAATATCCAACAAATACTTACCATTGTTGGCTCAAACTCCAATGCAATGGCTCCTAAAGCATTTTCTAGGATGCCTTTTCTACTGATATCCATAACAAGTGTCTCAGTGGGCTCAGATAGTTTACGAATGTCCCACCACAAAACCTGGCCAAAGAGAAATGCATGTTAACTGCTATTGGATTTCTTGAATTGGCCCATGTTTATGTGCGTAGCTTAAACTGAGGCGGCAACAATGTGATTGCATGAGAATTGTTTGCTATCCTGTACACACCTATTGATTTACTCAATTTTACACCTGGAACTAGGTTGAAAGCTGAACTTATTGTAGCCTATTGCTTTTAAGGTTGGTTTAATTATTTTCTACATGACTATCATCATAGATATATTTAAATTCACATTTTCAGCAGTCTAAACTTTAAGGAATATCGACTGTATAAAACTATGTCCTAAAATGTCCAATGTGGCTTTATATCCCACAATTATTCTAGAGTATTTTATGTGCTTAACAATTACCCTAGTTTTTACTTTAATTCTAAATTCTGCTATTATTCTCCCAGCTCAGAGCTTTGTGTGAAAATTTAATGTTTCATAGCTGAATAAATATGTGATGGATAAAGACACAGAAACTTTATTTACTGCACTTGGTGTGTACAAATCAGCTAGATTCTCCTAGACACTGGTATTGTAGGTAATTTATCAAATTATAATCAAATGCTGGGATCAAATTATTAACAAATGTCATTTGTCACCGAGTTAGCCAAGACTATGTAATGAATAATAAGTGCACAAGCTATTTTTAAAACAACAGAGCAAAGAGTCAAACTATTGCAAAGCAAAATGGCTCTTATTTCTCTGAGCTCTGGAACCATTGTTGCACATATTTTCTGATTAAAAGACTACCAATTACGTTACAGGTAATTATGACAAGCCACATGATCTATGCCTAGCTTTCTTCATTGTAACCTGTCCGTCAGTGGAGCCTGAGAAGCAATCGGTTCCTGTTTTTGATTGCAGCCAGATGGCATTATACACAGGATCTCGATGACTAAGCTCAACTGCAGTTAATTCCACGGGTAGTGATCCTTTCCGTGTGTCCCAGTAAGCTGAGGGATAATGAAAAACAATTGAGAAACATTATTAGTGTTTCATTTTTATTTTATTCATTGCAATTATTTTTAAATAAAAATAATTGAAAATTGCTTACAAGTAATACAAACAATTGCAGCTAAAATTGCAGTAAATAACACAGTAAATAGCAATAGCATTTAGACTGATATACTGCTTCACAGTGCTTTCCAGCCCTCTCTAAGTGGTTTACAGAGTCAGCATTTTGCCCCCAACAGTCTGGGTTCTCATTTTACCGACCTTGGAAGGATGGAAGGCTGAGTCAACCATGAGCCAGTGGGAATCGAACTCTTGGCATTGAGCAGTGAGTTAGCCTGCAGTATTGCATTCTAAGCACTGGGCCATCACGATTCCTCACAGAAAGAAAAATCCTGGAAGCGTCCTCTTCACACAGCTTTGAAAATAGCCTGATGGATCAGTAGCAGTGATGATGGCATGAAGAGCTCAGCTGAGCAGACTCCAGGAATGATCTTCACCTTTCTTCTCTACTCAATCCTGTTATTTATTTCTTAAATTTATATGCCACCCATCTCGCCAAGAGGCGACCTGAGGTGGCTTATAACCAAGTAAAACCAGATAAAACACTAAATATTAAAATAAGAAATATCAACACTAAAATTTATTTTAAATTAACAAAGATTGCAAGGAAGAAAACAGGGTGTAAAAAAAGCCGTATTAAAGCTGCCTCTCAGCTATCTTCCTTTAAAAATTATATTAATACAAGTGTCAGGGCTGGAAGCCATCTTTTGCATTGGGCCTTCAGGCCTGCCACATTTAGTTTGAGGGAAAATGGGAGGGGGGATTATATGGAGTATGGCAGATATATAATCTAAATAACATTCCTTTTTCAGAGAGTCAAGGACATCTTGCCCTGCACCTGGAGTGGTGTGACTGGGAGGCATCTCCAGTTGGGGCAGTGCCTGATTGGATCATGTGATGGACATGTATCTATTGGGCAGGGACTTGAATTTTCATTTGGGTGAGGAAAACCTGGAAACTTTTAGATTCAGGTTTTCCCAGATGTGCCAATATGACATCTCTAATAAAATGGAACTTTGAAGAAACTCAAGCCTCAGAGTCTTCTTTTGTTAGGGGTGTTATTTGGAACCCTGACAAGAAGTTTATTGCATCTGATTATTTCAGAATAACTACATCAAAACATGGAATGAAGTTAAAAAAAAAAGTCAAGATGGGACGGATAATTGTCACTGTTGGAGAGAATTTATGTGATCAGGTTGAATATTTTACCTAGTATATTACTTTTGTTTCAGACAATACTTGTTTTGATAACTGATGTACCATTTAACCAATGGCAGAAGGAAAGATCTATATTTGAATGGCAGTGGAACAAATCCTGACTTAAATATAAGTTACTACAAGTTGCAAAGGAAAGAAGAAGATTGTAAAATTTTTGCATTAGAGGTCCTCTTTTCTGATGTATGTAGGCTGGGTTTCTGCAGATGCATCGTTGAAATACTTTTGCTGTCTGCAGCTTATATGGCATATAGTTTGGCAACTGGAAGCGACAGAAATCCTTCTCATTGGGCTGTTACTGATTGTGTGGGGAGATCTATGAAGAATGAAGTAAAATCATCTCTCTGTTCCTAATGTCAACAATAACTTTATAAAATGTGATGGCAGTTGAACATGGCAAACATAGGAGCCATCTTTAAGTCAAAAGCCACATGTAAGTAAAGAATTGGATTGAAATAGATACCGTATTTTTCAGAGTATAAGACACATCTTTTTTCCTCAAAAAAGAGGCTGAAAATCTGGGTGCGTCTTATACATTGAATACAGCATTTTTTTACCTCCTGAAGCCCCGCTCCCTTCACAAAAATAGCCGTGCATATCCTGATGAAGGCTTTCAGAGAGCTCCTGGGGGCTGGGGAGGGCAGAACTGAGCAAAAATGGACTGTTTTTTGCCCCCCCCCCAGCCGCCAGCAGCTCTCTATAAGCCTCCAAAAGGCTATGCATGCAATTTTTTTGACAGAAAATGGGCCCGTTTTTGTGAAAAATGGGCCATTGTTTGCTCATTTTTGCCCCCCCCCCCAACGCCCAGGAGCACTCTGCAAGCCCTCCCTATGGCTATTCATGCCTTTTATTTGAAAAAAAAAATGGGCCCATTTTCACAAGAAATGGGAGGTTTGCAGAGTGCAACAACTTTTTTTTTCCTTTTGGAAAGCTCTTTAGTTAGAATGGTTGATGAGAATTACATTGCTCAAGTGCTGTGCCAGCAGAAACAAGTCTTAGGTGCTGCAGATTGTCAGTGATCTCCTTCTCCAGCACATGGATAAATACACCTGGAAATATCTACCTACCTACCTACCTACCTACCTACCTTCTCTCTCTCCCTACCTACCTACTGTATTTATCTCTCCCTCCCTCCCTCTATCTACCTACCTACCTACTACTCTCTGTTTCTACCTACCTACCTACTGTATTTCTCTCTCTATCCCTCTACCTACCTACCTACCTACCTACCTACCTACCTACCTACCTACCTACTCTCTCTCTCTCCCTACCTACCTACTGTATTTCTCTCTCTATCCCTCTATCTACCTACCTACTTTTTTAAAAAAATTGCCTCTTCAAAACCTTGGTGTGTTTTATACTCTGGTGCGTCTTATACTCCAAAAAATACGATACATCAAATAGGGGGCAATTCATCCTGTTTTCAGCAATTCATCAACCAAGGGTACAATTATTTTTTTCTTTAAATTCATTATCAGACTTTTCTTACCGATCTGTCCATTGTAACATCCTCCAATTAGGATATGTGAATCTTTGGGGTTGTACTCTAAGCAAACCAGAGGTGAAGCAGGCTGGATAACCATATCTGGTTTATTGGGGACTTCTAATTAAAGAGAGAAAAAAGATAGATATATGAAAAAAAAGAAACAAGCATAGCATAGTTGTCTCTACGTTTCCAATTATCATGAAATGGGGGATGAAGTATCTATTTTAACTTCCTCTTCTCACATTTCATCTTTCCTTCCTAGGTGTTATAGGCAATCACCTCTGTTCCCCAGTCTGCTTGCACAAGAAAATAGGGAAAAGTCATCTGAAAAATGAATGTACTTCAAAAGGCAGAAAAGAAAGGGTGAGACTGGTTTGCATAGCTTATTAGATGAGTTTTTACAGTACAGGTAGTCCTCGACTTACAACTACGATTGAGCCCAACATTTCTGTTGCTAAGCAAGGCAGGTGACTTTTGCCCCCATTTTATGACTTTTCTTGCCACATTCCTTAAGCGAATCACTATAGTTGTTAAGTTAGTAACATAATTGTTAAGTGAATCTGGCTTCCCCATTGACTTTGCTAGGAGTGTGGTGGTTCACGTGGTAAGGATTAGGAGGTTACCAAGCTTGTGATGGAGACCCAAGTGGTGCTGTGTGGCGTGGTAAGCTCCTGTCACTTGCTCCCGCTCCTTGATGGGGACATATAAGGAGCCCTCACTGGCATCCCCCAGAAAACAGTGATGTCACCAGCTAATCTTTTCAACCCAGAAGCACCTCAAATGGTATCTCCAACATGATGGGATGGAGATTGACTTTGCCTGTCACAAAACAGGACACTGCAACCAATATAAATACATGCTAGACCATAGGGATGCTGCAGCGGTCATACAGTAAGTGTGAAAAATGACCATAAGTACCTTTTTCAGTGTTATTAGATGGTCACTAAACAAATGGTTGTAAATCAAGGACTATCTGTATATACAGCCATAAAATCAATAGCTGGTTGAGAAGTAGCATGCATTTCTGTACAAGCAAAAGAAGTATCCAATATGGAAATTGGGATATCAGCCTCTAACAGGACTGTTAAAAAACTGCCTTCTCCCAATGGAGCTGTGAAAGAGGGATGAAGTGATCCAATCCCTCCTTGCCTCTTCTATTGCTTTTTGGAGCATTGGTTACAAAGAAATATTTCCCCCTGTCCGCTTTC
This sequence comes from Thamnophis sirtalis, assembly GCF_051295495.1. Lineage (NCBI taxonomy): Eukaryota > Metazoa > Chordata > Lepidosauria > Squamata > Natricidae > Thamnophis > Thamnophis sirtalis. Next base: position 134,318,895 of record NW_028261383.1, read on the forward strand.
TTCACACCAGGTAGGGTGACCATAACAAGAAGACAGTATTCATTCCTGGTAGCCAGAGGTACTACTCAGCAGGTTCTGACCAGTTCTGGAGAGCCGGTAGCGGAAATTTTGAGTAGTTCGTAGAACCGGTAAATACCACCTCTGTTTGGCCTGCCCCCATCTATTCTCTGCCTCCCGGGTCCCAGCTGATCAGGAGAGAATGGAGATTTTGCAGTAACCTTCCCCTGGAGTGGGGAGGGAATGGAGATTTTACAGTATCCTTCCCTTGCCATGCCCACCAGGCCATGCCACGCCCACCAAGCCATGCCCAGAGAATCAGTAGCAAAAAAAATTGAATCCTACCACCGCTGGTAGTGAAGGAATGGCTCAGTAAATTTAAAATAAAATAAAATAAAAAAGCTGTATAATTTTTTAAAATACTGTATACAAATCATAACCGCAGTGTTTTCACCACTTACCAAGGTCCCATATATATGAGTCATAGGACATATCTTTTGAACTCCGTTGGAACTCAAGGTTGGAATAAGCCACAGCCAACTTCCGGCTTCGGTCAGGGTGCCAAGAGAGGTGAGTGGCAGTTCTTTTAATTGGGTTCGGGTCCCTTTGATACAAAAGCCCAAAAAATACACACTGAAGATGCATTCATTTGGTAAGATAAATTGTACTGTGACATTTCTCTGGGAAATGTGTTTCATATACATCTGTCGTAGCAGATCATGCTTTAAAAAAAACCCCAGGAGTACATTCAGTGGGGAAAAATACATTAAAATGTCCTTTTAAAAGTCCCAAATGCCTATAAATTCTTACCCTGAAAAGAAATTATTTAATTACTTTAAGACCACAGGACTTGAACATAGCATGCTGCCATATAACATAAGAATATTGATGTATTCTTTTTGATATTTTCTATATGCTGCCAACAACTCTTTTATGTAGTCTACATTGAATAAATATATATGAGATTTTCTATTGCAATAAATTAGCACAAATAGGTGCCAAAATGGAAATTTTCAAAAAGCAGTAAGAGAAAACATTACGAATGGAGTTTAATATAATTATCTTGAACAAGGGAACTTTCCTTAGGAGATTATAGTGCAAAACAACTGAATCATAGTTTAAGGATAGAACAGCTGAAGTACAATTGTCCAAAAGCTTCAGCTCTGCATTCTAAGAGCTAAATTAAAATAATGCAGAGTTATCCCACTGCATGTGTCAATTAGTCTTTCATTTCAATACAAGACTGTAACAGGATACATGCTCCCACTACTGGCAACCAAATGTCAACATGAAGTTCTAAAGCAAGAAGTACCTTGTACCCTCATTTTCTTTTGCAACCAATATTAAAAATATGGCCTCTCCTACTTGGAGGTAATACCTAGGCAATTTGACCAGTAAGCTATTATTTTTCTAAAATGTGTGTGATCAATGTGCTTTTATTGATTATCACTATTAAACTATCTATTTAATATGCTACTATCTGTTCTTTCTATATTTCATTTTCTTCTGGCCTCATTCATAATCCATCTGGGTGGCAGCAACTAGCTGATCTTGACTGACCCGGAAAAGCTAACTTGGGTCAGATCTAGTAGTATTCGGAGGATGAATCACCAGGAATGCCCAGCTGGACTGGGAAATTGAAAAAAAAAAACATGGAAGAAGGCAGTAGATGGTCTATATCATTGCTAAGAGAACGACATGGATTAATTCATGCAGCCACCAGGAAGTAAGCTCAGCTTGAGGGAAGGTTTATCTCTCACTGTTCACAATTTTCTCCATCCCTCATACATTCTGCTGTCTGTTTGTATCTATAAATAAATCAGACTGTGAGAGCTCCATGCATCTATAAAAATTGACCTCACAAATGCTTGTGCTACTGTTTGTTCATCTGTATAGGGTCACTTTTTGGTTACAGTAGATTAGCATGGGGCTCTAACCTTTTAAAAGAAATAGCAGAGATTCTTCAACTTTATTTATTTTATTTTATTTATTTAGTTTGTCAAATAAGTACAAGATAACAGGTATAAGTATAAACATGGACATGAACACAGGAAATGGGTACAAATAAATGGGGACAATAGGGCAGGGACGGTAGGCACGCTGGTGTGCTTATGCACGCCCCCTACAGACCTCTTAGGAAAGTGGTGAAGTCCACACTAGACAATTTAAGGTCAAAGTTATGGTGATTTGGGGATGTAACAACAGAGTCGGGTAGTGCATTCCAGGCATTGACCACTCTGTTGCTGAAGTCACATTTTCTTCAATCAAGTTTGGAGCGGTTTACCTTGAGTTTGTATCTATTGTTCTATTTAGTTCTATATCAAAAGTTGGAAGAAGGATAAATGAAGAATCAGTTTTTTAGTATGCCATTTTTTTATCTTCCTTGGTTATTCTGAATTATTTGCTAGTAAAAAGGATTTCCAACTCACATATCCTTATGGCATGGCATTTCAGAAAACTAACAATTTGAAGTAACTCGCATTCTACGAAGAGTCTCTCTAGATAATTTAGTATGATCAATGTCCACTAACCATATTAGAACAACAGTCTGCTGCTTTTTTCATGATATCAACAGCTATAACAATCATTCTAGCAACAGCTTCTCTGATGGGATTAAAGCAAAATTTGAAAACATGTTTTTAGCCGTTACCTGAAAAGATTAACAGTTTTTGCTGATGGTGCCTCATCGGTAACTGCTGCTGTCTCCTCCTCCTCAAAATATTCCTCGTAGATATTGATGGCATTGTTCTGTTTGATGCAGTGATCCATCAACTATTTTAATAAAGCAACAGAATCAATCTATGGATGGCCGTGTAATTATTTGGTAAATGTAACAGGAACAAAGATGGAAAAGAGGATAAAATAAAAAAGGCAATATTCAAGGTTTTTTTTAAACAGAGCAATACATAACTAAATGGAATCAAAGATGCTTACAGTGCCAAGTTGTGTAATGACATTAATATAATTCTCATCCTTTTCCACTTTTTTCCGGAAACGAATGGTCTGTTCCATTTCTAGTGGGTTGACATCTTTAGGCCAGCCACCTTCCAAGTGATTAATACCTCGGGTTTCCATTTCAAACCTTTCTGTGTTAACCTAAAATGGAAGAAAGTCAAAGCTATTGGAGTTGTTTTTATATTTCATCATGAAAAGCTTCAGATCTAAAACTATTATAAATTATGTTAGTTAACACCACTAACATATTGCATATCTCCAGTATTTTTGCTTGCTTTTTTTACAGCAAAGCTTTACAGTGATTGTTATAAATGTTGCAGCACAAGTGGAACATCTTGATGGCTCATTGGATTTTCCATGCATCATACGTGGAGAAGGAACAGCAGTGTATAAAGAATGAATTATGAAGTATGTGAAAATATTAGATGCAACCATACAGCACATTGCAAAAATATAAAAACATCTGTTTATCAATGATTATCAAAACTACCTTTCATCTTACTTTATACTTAACTATTTTATACATACTAATATTCTATAGGCAGGTTTGTACCCAGAAATGGCTGTTTATTTTTGGAACCTGACTTTCCAAAATAATGTCTGGAAAGTGTTTACAGAGGGTTTAGCATGGAGTGTGTCAAATAAAGATTATTTCATTTCCTGTCTGAAATTCTTTAATAAGTTCTAGCACAACGTATATAAATGCCTAGTATATATTCGGCTTCAGAACTAGGGGTTCTCTCCAGAGATATGTGATGTACATGGCTATGGACAGCTATATGAATGAAAGGAATCTAATGAGGAAAACAAATAGTCAGTTCCTCCAAGTGAACATGTACTATATGCTCTTAAGAGGAATTTTATTTGTGTTCCTCTCTCTGTGTTTTTGTGTACAGTATCAATGAGCTGGTTAGTTCTATGAACAGACTAGAATCATCTCGCTTCTCAGATTTTAGTAGTTTTATAATGCACTAAAGTCCTACACTATGTACATTTGAAAATGGAATAAAGGACAACACAACAAATCCTCTCATCTTTAAATGTCATGAAACCATAGTCAGCTGTAAGAATTTACATGGTAAGGACTGAAAATAACACCTTTGATTGGATTTAATCTTTTCTATGACTGCATAAAACTTCACGGTATGAAAGTAAACCTTGAACTTGCTTCTCTATTTTTTCTGTTATAGATGGACAGTATATAATGATTATGCTTAACTATTAATACTAGAAGAGAAAATATAAAAGCAATGAAATCTTATGTGATTGCTTTTGTTCAAGCTATAGAGAAAAAAGGAGTATAGTACCTTGAGTTACTTATAAAAATAATCAAGTCGGATAATAAATAAATAATGTCTATATTATGGGAGCCTATTCATATACAGTATGGCAGATAAATTCAACAAATGGAATTCTTCTCAGTTCTGTGTTAGAATAAGCTACATATCTTGAAAGTATTTTGACCATTTTCTGTGTTAAAAGATATTCTTAATGATCATATAGGTAGCAAAATCCAGCAGGGCAAGTATATCCTTAACTTTCTCATCTTTTCTCTTTTCTACAGTTTCAAACGTTCTCAAATGGAGTATCTTTCTCATCTTCACAGGCCGTTTCTTATAGGAATAATAGCCACACCACCTACGGTAACAGTTACTTGCTGTTTTTGAGGGTAGCTACATGGCTTCATTATCATTGAATTCCAGTCTAGATATTATATCATTCCCATTCTTCCTGGAAAAGTGCTTCTAGATGAAAACTGTTTCTCCAAATGGACACTTCTACATATGTGGAACACCACTCTTACAATCTCATCCTACATTTAGTCTACAATATCTGGAAATTATGGAAAACCATCATATCTATGAAATGCCTAGATAGGGTTGATCAATGGCATTAAATTATCTCCACATTTATATCAGATGGAAGGTGGATGGAAAAACACATATTTCTGGATGATAATGTTGCAAAATGTTGCTATTTATTAAGAAGGCTAATAAAGGATTCGAATTTTCTGGTCCTATCCTTTGAATAATCCTATTGCTTAAAACAATAACAACAACAACTCACATTGTACTGTCGGCAGAGTTTACAGTGCATAAAAATCACTTTTTTAAATGGAGAAAATCTATCTACGTGGTCACTAGGAATTGAAAACAACTGGATAGGATATACTCAATCAATTTTACATGCATGGGTGAACAATAACCTTATATTTCTTGCTTATACAAATTATGTAGATGAGATTAGCTCTGGATCTTGTCAGATGATTTCCTTTGAGACAAAAAAAAGGGAATTGGAGAAGTTACTCATTCAAGATCAAGCAATTTACCTCATGTTCTGACATGTCACTAGCACATTGTACTCCCGTATCAATGGGATCTTTTTCAATAAAATTTGCTGCTAACACTGGATCTGGCTGAATGTCGACATTGATCTCTGCTGCCCGATCGGAAAAGCTGCATTGTCGACCAAATTCACTGCGCTTCTTCAAATAAACATAGACAATCTCCATGCTGCTCACTTCAAACAAAAGAAAAAAGTTAAATGTTTTCTGGTATTACTCAGATAATTTTCTACCTCAAAATTTGTCAATTACTGAAGTATAGGAAGCTTGGCTTCAGGTTATGGTAAAAGCTGGATCAGATATGAGATCAGTATAGCATGTTATCTTGACTATTTTTATGAAATTATTTGAAATGGTCACAACACAACTCTGAGCATCATCATCCAAGACAACATTTCTGTTAAAGTAACTTTGTATTTTCCCAGCAGTCAAACTACAATGTTTTGCTACTAGGAAACAGCTGGAGAACCAATTAATCTAGCAATTTCCAAGGGAAAAAGTAAGTTATTTGTAGGCATCACCTGGATGATGATTACGACTTCATTGGCAAATAATGATGCAATATCTTTAAAGATGTTCCTTGAATACTTACAAGAGTACAGTACTCTTGGGAAATTAAGAATTTTGATAGTAGCTGAGCAAGTTGATTTTTTAGTCTAATATAAAAAAGAGGCAGAACAGAAATAGCTAAAGCAACTAAATCTCCTAATATTCTTATCTTTTAACAAGATAACAAATGTAAGAAACAGTATGGTAGAACTTGGGGGCAGAGTGAAAAAAGGAATCAACCTAGAATCCCTATGTAGCCACAAGTGAACTAAGCCCAACCCTCTCCTCCCAGTGCTATTGACCCTTATATAACTAAGGTGCTGATTGTTAGTTGAGAAGATTCCCATGCATAGGTTTTTAGCAAGAAATCAGCTATTGAACCTACAGTGCATGCATGGACCTGGTCTTTTGCACCTGACAACAAAGGAAGAAACAATGAAAAGGAACAATGCTTTTTTGTCCCGGAGAAGAGCAAATCAGGCTAAAAGTCCTGGAAAGAAAAATTTCAAATTTGGACAGGTTTCTTAAAACAAAGCTTTTCAGAGAGGGTCACTAGTTTTCCTCTGTTAGCAATGGCAGTACCTACTTTGGAACTGTTACCAAAATAATTATATGGATGTATTCATAATTCAGGAGGAAAGTTAACTTGAAGATTTATTATAGTTATACTATCCAGTTATTAAAACTTCTATAATCTTCTGTTTATGTGCCATAACTTTTGGTGGATCACTTCATGGGATGAAAGTCCATTACTCCATTTAACAGACTGATCGTCAGAAGATTATTTCATACCAAAAGTAATATTTAAAAAGCCATAATATTGTACTTGGGTACAGAAATCTGTTGTCTAGTTGATTCAAACATTATAATGTATAGGATACAAAGCTAAACAATATTTAAAAAAATCATTGAAATGTGGTATTCAAAAAGTCTAACTTCAAAGACCTATGTCATATAAGTTAAAATTCTTGTAGTTTTGGAATTATTTTGTCAAAATAATTATACAAGATATATCAGGCTCAGCAGTGAATAAACTTTAAAAATGAAATATAAAAATATAAAATAAAATGATAAAAATTATGTCTATAAGCGTAGTTTAGTTCATCAAATTCATCATGATTCTCAAATACTGTGAGGAAGAAATACTTTATCATTATCTGAATGCAACCTTCCAAGGGAAAGAAAAAAAAGATAAACATTATATGGATATGTGTGTGTCTATACTGTGTTTGTGTGTATCGTCAGGCTTAGAAGCCATCGGGGGATAGGGCCTCAAGCCTGCCACATATTCAAACTTAGTTACTATGGGAAACTGAGAGGGGGGATGGTAGGGAGCTTGGGCGATGTGTAGCCATAATAACATTCCTTCTCAGAAAGTCAAGGTCATCTTATCCCTTGCACCTGAATGGATGTGGATGGGAGGAATCTTCATCCACGGCAGTAACTGATGGACTTGCGGGTGTTGGGGCAGGGTTTTGAATTTTCAACTGGGTGGGGAAAACCTAGAAGCTTTCAGATTTGGATTTTCCCAGATGTGCCAACATAGCTCTTCTAATAAATTGGTGTTTTGAGGAACATTAAAACTATGCTGCTTCATTTGCAATAGATATGGCTTCAAAGCCATTGCATAATGGCAATTTCCTATAGTGTACTGTTCGGTAATCAAGAACAATACAATATTTGAATTTTCAGAGGCCTTAGGTCCTCATATTTTCAGCTCTTGGAGCTTTCCAATATCATGCTGCCAAATTACCAAATAATAAAATTTCCTGCCAATTCCAGCAGGAAATGCAATAAAATTAATCCCCCAATAGATCCAATGCATCTTTTATATCATAAATAGGCCCCCAACTTCCATCCTTTGCCCATTCTCAAGTGACATCACATAACCTCATCTGCCCCTTTTGACAAATTTAAATGCACTCGAGGCCCAAAGGATAAGGAAAAGTGGCAAAATTAGTTTAACAATTCGATAGAGGTATGATTGCACAGGAGGAGGATTGGGATTTAAAAAAAAATATTGTAATCATAATATAGTAGTATCCTGTTTCCAGCCATGGTCTGTCAGACAGATGCCTTGGGAAATATACAAAATGGCAATGATGCAATTGCTCTGTTTTTGTTCATCAGCATCTGATGTTATGAGGCATAATTGCCTCAGCATGAAGTTCTAGTCATGATTCATATACGTGCTGTAGTAGGCAATCAAAGCTATTTTGAATTTAGAATATTTGATGAGCAACTCTAATAAAAGAACAGCAGAACAAGAAATGGAGGGATTAGAGAATTGATCCTGAAAAAAAATGACCGAAGGCTACTGAAGAAAAAAAAAATCAAGAGCGTAAACAAATGATTTGTTGGGTTTCTTTTCTTCAGAATTTCAATTATTATTATTGTTAAATGCCTGACTCAATTTTGAGATGGGCAACTATATGAATCATATATATATATATATATATATATATATATATATATATATATATATATATATATATATATATATATATATATATATATATATATATATATATATATATATATATATATATATATATATATATATATATATATATATGTTCCTAAGCTTCCTGTATTGTTTTCCTTAATTATTGTGGGTACTATAGGATACTGTCATCATGCAATGATCTTGAAGCTATAGCTAATGTGAATGAAAATATTATAAATCTTACAAGACCAAATCTAGGTTGGTCACCAGGACCAGAGGTTTACTCTTCCACAAATCTTAATTTGAGCTAAGACTCCCTTGAAATTGAATTCTGGTTATTTTGTTTGTTAAAGATTAGAGTTTATCTTTGAAAGATAAACTTTGATGTCCTTAAAGGATAAAGTATCAGATAAAAACAGTATCCCCTAAGTATATATGGAGATTCTCAGTCATCCAGGTCATGGTTACCCCAAAGGTGCTTGCCCCCCACTTTAAGAGGCAACTGAACTTTTTGGTTTTTCTTTGAAGATGTTTCCCTTTTCATCCAAGGATAAAAGAGTCAAAAATAGGGCCGTGAAAATATTTACAGACCCCTCGCATCCTGTACATAAATTGTTTCAACTCCTACCCTCAAAACGACGCTATAGAGCAGTGTTTCCCAACCTTGGCAACTTGAAGATGTCTGGACTTCAAGTCCCAGAATTCCCCAGCCAGCGAATGCTGGCTGGGGAATTCTGGGAGTTGAAGTCCAGACATCTTCAAGTTGCCAAGGTTGAGAAACACTGCTATAGAGCACTGCACACCAAGAGAACTATCACCCATCTCCTCCACTTATGACTTCAGGACTGTAACTTTGTGGCTTGTATCCTTATGATTTATATTGATATTGTTTCCTGATTGCTTATTTGTACCCTATGACTATCATTAAGTGTTGTACCTTATGGTTCTTGACAAATGTATCTGGTCTTTTTATGTACCCTGAGAGCATATGCACCAAAGACAAATTCCTTGTCTGTCCAATCACACTTGGCCAATAAAGGATTCTATTCTATTCTATTCTATTCTATTCTATTCTATTCTATTCTATTCTATTCGAAGCAAAACGTCTTCAAAGAAAAACCAGAAAGTCCAGTTGCCTCTTGAAGGGGGGAAAAAGCACTTCTGGGAATACCCCCTAAGCCTGTACAGAATCCACATCCTTCCATCACACAAAAACTGGAATCAGCATCCTGGGATCAAATTTTGACAGGAACAAGATCTGATCCTGGAGATCATCCCAGCTAGCAAAAACCCTGGAAGGAGGGAGGAGTTTTCGGGTGGAAGGAACCCAGTGGCAGAGGCAGCGAGAAGGTAGGAGCATGTTCCCTTCTCCGGGATCAAACCCTCCATCACTCCCGCCACCCCGGTTCCCGCCTCCTTACCCCGTTCTTCTCCCAGACAGTCCAAGTTTCCACCTCGGGGAGGTAAGCGTTTACTCGTCTCCTAGCAACGGATTCTTGGGGTCACGTGACAGTGACCATTCATTTTTCCTTAGAAGCAGGGAGAAACCATTTGCAAACCCTAGCAGGGGGGGGAATGAACGAAACGGAAGAGAAACAAGACATCACACACCCCCTCTTGCCGCCCAAATCAATCCTCTCTTCAAATGTGGCCATCGGGGGGGGGAGAATAGAGACTCCCAGATCCGATAGGCAAGAAGTTTGTCTTCTGAGTAAGTGCAGAATACGTTAGCGCTATAGCCCAAGCTCTTAACAGCAGAGAATGGGGAAATGCATAATCAGATTAAAAAACCCACAGATATTTTGTAGCGTTACCTTTAGCTTAGTGCCCAGGCTTATTGCAAATATTAGGACAACCACCAGTGTACAGGCTTTTTGTCTCACTTTTTTTTGTCTTTGCCTGGTTATTGCAGCCCCCCCCCCCACTCCCTCATTACGTTTTTAGAATAGAATAACAGTTGGAAGGAATCTTGGAGGTCTTCTAGTCCAACCCCCTGCTTAGGCAGGAAATCCTACATCACTTCAGACAAATGCATATCCAACATCTCCTTTAAAACGTCCAGTGTTGGAGCATTCACTACTTCTGGAGGCAAATTGTTCCACTGATTAATTGTTGTCAATGTCAGGAAATTTCTCCTTAGTACTAAGTTGCTTCTCTCCTTGATTACTTTCCACCCATTGCTTCTTGTCCTGCCCTCAAGTGCTTCGGAGAATAGTTTGAGTCCCTCTTCTTTGTGGCAACCCCTGAGATATTGGAATACTGCTATTATATCACCCCTTAGTTGTTCTTTTCATTAAATTAGACATACCTAGTCCCTGCAACCGTTTTTCATGTTTTAGCCCCCAGTCCCCCAATCATCTTTGCTGCTCTTCTCTGCACTCTTTCTAGAGTCTTACCATCTTTTCTACATCGTGGCTACCAAAACTGAATGCAGTATTCCAAGTGTGGCCTTACCAAGACATTATAAAGTGGTATTAACACTTCACGTGATCTTTTATTCTTTTCCCCTTCTGTCTCACAGAAATATGGAAGGGAAAAACAATGCCCAACAAAGTGGGGACAGAAGAGGGAGCAACACTGTGCAAAACTCACAATTAGCACAATCTTCCCACCTTTACAAAATTTATTAACAGCGGAAACCATCAGATTCCTTCGAGCCTCAGCAAGCGGAACGAATCGTGGTGTCTGATTATTTTGTCTCACGCTGCAGACAATTTTTTGGGGGTAGGGGAATGACAACTTTTGACAACTTAAGCAGTGAAGTTCTGCTTAATAGAACATCGCACTTGGACTGTTCTCTGTAGAAAGAGCCATTTCTGAAATAACTACTATTTGCAACAGAAGAGAATGTCAGAAGCTCAGGGTTGAAATATGGAGTCTTTGGTGCTTTCTGAGCTTGGTAATTCGCTTGCAGACATTTTGTTACCCAACAAGGTAACATCATCAGGGACTAAGTGCAGGACTAGCATTGATAATGTTATCTAGTTGGTAATGAAACAAACAGGCATGAAGCTCAGAGGGCACCAAAGACTCAACAACCCTATATATTCTTTTCTATATTGTTCTGGTACAAGCCAGAATGTCATTGCATTCTTATGCAATGCTATTGACAACTGCATTTGTTGAAGGATTGTGTGTGTATATGTTCGTTTTGTGATATGATCTGGTTGCAGGTCTATGTTGTCATCAAATCCTGTGAACAATTAATATAATTGTTGGAATGGACTACAGTTTATTACAGATCACTGATAAGTAACAGATGACTGATAAATCACCTTTTTTTCAAGAGTCTTTACATGTCCAACCGGGTTGAGCAGAATGGGCATGCTATGGATCCTATCGGGTCAGGCCAAAGAATGTCAGTTGGCTGTGGCCAGAAGATAAGCCTTTTCAGCAATGGCTCCTGCTCTATGGAATATCTTCCCTTCAGATATCAGAATGGTCCCAATTCTGTTAGCCTTTCATAAGGCCTTAAAAACCTGGCTATGTTTCCAAGCCTGGCGTGCTGAATGTGCCAAGAGTCCTGTTTCCTGGCTATATTACTAATTGGCCAAGCCAGTCACTGATAGAAATGGGCAGCCATAGAAATTGAATGATTGTATGTATGAATGAATGAATTTATTGGAGCTTTGTTTGGAGTTGCAAGGGGATAGATTTTGTGTGTCATGACAGAATCAATAGGTGGAAAGTGTGCAAAGCAGATTTTGGTTAATACAGTCAAACAAAATTCTTGTTGGGAACTTGATGTTTGTGAACTTAATTTTATTCCTGAAATGTTTCATTACCAAAGTAGAGAACGTTGAACAATGCCGACATTTACTTTTGAATTGTATGACCTAATAGATTGTCATCTCTACCTTCATCATCCCAAAGGATTGACTCATCCTGACCCTGCTAGTTTTTATTTTTAAGAAGGCTTTGAAGATGTGGCGGATCCTTTGGGTGCTGAGCTAGGATGTTTAATGAGCTTTTCCTGCAAGGTGTAGTACAATATATTGCCAAAAGTATTCGCTCACCTGCCTTTACTCGCATATGAACTTACTGTAAGTGACATCCCATTCCTAATCCATAGGGTTCAATATGACGTCTGTCCACCCTTCGCAGCTATAACAGCTTCAACTCTTCTGGGAAGGCTGTCCACAAGGTTTAGGAGTGTGTTTATGGGAATTTTTGACCATACTTCCAGAAGCGCATTTGTGAGGTCACACACTGATGTTGGACGAGTTTATGTGGCCTACCACTTTGTGGCTGTGTTGCTGTCGTTCCCAAACACTTCCACACTCTTATAATACAGCTGACAGTTGACTGTGGAATATTTAGGAGCGAGGAAATTTCACGACTGGATTTGTTGCACAGGTGGCATCCTAATAGTTCCACGCTAGAATTCACTGAGCTCCTGAGAGCGACCCATTCTTTCACAAATGTTTGTAAAAACAGTCTGCATGTCTAGGTACTTGATTTTATACACCTGTGGCCATAGAAGTAATTGGAACACCTGATTCTGATTATTTGGATGGGTGAGCGAATACTTTTGGCAATATAGTGTATATATTGTGATTTTTTTTAAAAAAATGTGCATATTGTAATTCTGTTTTTATTGTTGCATGGATAATATGGGCGCAAAGACCCAGCAGAGAACTTGTGAGAGATTCAGATTTAGATGGAAAACTTACATTTTTTTTTTTACTGCTTTTTGTTCAAAGTAAAACAAAGAGTTTAAACATCCTTTGATTAGTGTTGTCATTTAGCACTATTGTGTATTGTTATTTCCATGTGCTTTCCAAACCACATTCCCATGGCCCCTATCTCTGGAAAAAGAATCACATTACCGTATTTTTCGGAGTATAAGACACATCGGAGTGTAAGACGCACCAAGGTTTTGAAGAGGCAATTTTTTTAAAAAAGTAGGTAGATAGAGGGATAGAGAGATAAGAGAAATACAGTAGGTAGGAAGGGAGAGTGAGAGAGTGTGTGTAGGTTGGTAGGTAGGTAGGTAGAGGGATAGTGAGAGAGAAATATATGTATAGAGAGAAATACAGCAGATAGCAGATAGGTAGGTGTTTCTGCTGGCACAGCACTTGATCAATGTAATTCTCATCAATCAGTTAAAGAGCTTTCCAAAAGGGAAAAAAAAGTTTTTGCACTCTGTAAACCTCCCAAAAATGGCCCGTTTCGTGAATTTTTTAAATTTTTTTTAATTTGGTGAATATCATTCGTTTTTTTCCAAATAAAAGGCATGAATAGTATTGGGGGGAGGCTTGCAGAGTATAGTGCTGCTGGGGGCTGGGGGGGACGGCCCATTTTTTGCTCATTTCTGCGCTCCCCAGCCCCCATGAGCTCTCTGAAAGCCTCCATAAGGGAATGCCAGTTTGAACTGAGATAATGGAAAGCGAAGCAACTGACAGTTGGAACAGAGTTCTTTTCAGGTGGGAAGGGGGAGTAGAACTCCTTAGCATCAGTGTGTGTTAATTAATGTATAAGAAATACTAATGATCTGATGGTCATTTTGAAAAATACTTTCTTAGCGAGCACCTAGAAGCCAAGAGGAATATATGTGCCAAATTTCAAGTTTTAGGCTGTACGGTTCTGAAGATTTCATGCTGACTGAGTAGTACTTGGCTTATATATATATATATATATATATATATATATATATATATATAGATAGATAGATAGATAGATAGATAGATAGATAGATAGATAGATAGATAGATAGATAGATATAGATAGATAGATATAGATATAGATATAGATATAGATATAGATATAGATATAGATATAGATATAGATATATATATATATATATATAGATAGATAGATAGATAGATAGATAGATAGATAGATAGATAGATAGATAGATAGATAGATAGATAAGCAATAAACCCCAGCACGGATGATGTTACCTAGTTGGGTAATGAAATGTATACAAGCAAACAACTAAGCTTCCATCAATACATCAAAAAGGTCAGTTGATGTAGTAGGGGTTTGTTGTCATCAAGAAACTAATCACATATTGTCCATTTTGGACAAAGCTAGATGATAGACTACACATGCATATTATGCTTTTAGCAACAATTATTGGACCCAGTCAGGACAAAAACTGTACAGGATCTTGCTTTTAACCCCTTTCCCCACTGTACAAAAGGTATGTTTAACATCTCATTCCAGTTGGGGTTGGGAAAAATTTTTGTTTTTTAAAAAAGTTAAGTACACTAAGTAATGCCAGGTTGCTTTAAGAAAACAGAACGAGTCCATTTTGAAAGTGTAACACGTGACATTCTTGGAAAGCCAAATTAAGACACAGTAAATAGCATTTATCAAGCTTCAATATTAGGAAGGTGAGTATGAAGGTCATGAAGTATAATTCAAATATTTCCAATTTGAGATTTAAATTTTGCTGCTCACTGTAAATTTTCTTATAAAACAACAGAATAATTCTAATGTTCTATTGTTGTCACCAAAGTATATTATGATATTAAATTGAGAGTCTGAAAGACAATTAAGACTTGCTGATTGTTAATTTATGCTCACTATAGTTTTAAACTACCATTTAGCATACTATTTTCCAAATCAAGGCAAGTCTTTTTTTGCTAGGCCTTGATTACTGTATAAATTACACACACTGCAGATATCTTCTTAAGAAGCATCTGCTCTGCTTATATATGCTTGCATTTTCAGGTTTTCTTTCAGATGTATAACACCATATACCATAATACTATTTTATTTAATAATGTAATTAAAATAATGTGTGCATCTACATACAGTGGTTTTTATTTTTGCCATCTGTAGTACTTAAAATACATCTAATAATAACTAATCCCAAACACAAAGCTCTGCATTGAAAACAACTGAAATCAAACTAAACTAAAAAAACACAGGAAAATGAAACTCATATTTTTAGTATGTGTTTATTATCAGTTTCCCAGTCAGTACATATAAATCAGGCACAGCTCTGAAGTTGTCTGTGATAGTTAATTCACATGCATTTTGTTTGTTGAAAAAAAACAATTTTAATTGTACTCTTATCAATAGCATTACTCATAGCATAAAATTAAGATTCTCTTCTCCCTCTGCCTTAAAAATGTAGCCAATCACATATAAGATGGATATATAAATTATGTCGCCATAAATGATAGGTACAAGTTATCCTTGATAGAAAGACACAGTATGTAATTGTTGTCAAGTAATTAAAAATCTCCATGTCACATTATGCATCTTGGAGGCAACTCTCTACCTATGCAGTTGTTAACACTGTAGTGGTTGTCAGTGGCAATTTTGAACAATGTGCAAATTGTCCAAATATTATGTTGACACCACTGGAAAAACGCATTTTCAGCAGCATGTGAAGATATTCTGAGTTCTTTGAATTTAGTTGAGGAAACCCACCTGTTTTATGTTTCCAAGAAAGTGCTCACATATTGCTTTCACTTCCAAGTATGCCTAAGTATAAAAAGGTAAGCATAACCCAAGAAAATGGAACTTGTTAACTTTAAAAGGAGTTGCTTTTGGCAAAAGTTAAAATCACACCAGTAAGAGGCTTTGATACTTCAATTTGACATACTCTACTTTGATTTCCTTCCTTCAGTGCTTCTCATCTCCTTGGAATGCCTTCTGTCGAAATGTTTTTATTTCTTTTACTTTCTCTCTCCAATAGAAGATACAAGAATCGGATTCTGTTTCAGAAAAGCCCACAAGATCTTCGTTACCTGAGGGAATGATATGACGGTCTCTCCTGCCCGTGATTGCTCATACAAATGGTGACTAGACTGGAAAATAAATCTTAACACTGGTAGTCCAAAATGGCTGCTGAGAGAAAGGACAAACCGCCTGGCACTGTTTTAACCTCCAACACTTTGTCATTGCTCATCTCCTGCTGGCTGAGATAAAATGAGAGCCAGCAGTTCTCAGGGCAACATACGTCAACAGCTGTTCTACTTCAAGGACACGAAGAGCAGGATAAAAAACAGTGGGAAAGGCAGAAAGAACAGCAGTGGCTATGAGAAGGAAACTACATCTCACAGTGACAGAGAGAAACTGACTGCTTACAGCAGTCTGGCTTCAGTTTAGTTTGCAAGGAAGAATCTTTTAAAAAATTAGACTGACTATCTGAAAGACTTCTGAGTTTAGGCCTGATTAGCAATCTCGCCAAGCTGTGTGAAGCAAGGGATTTCTCTTTGGTCTTGATCTGGGGAATCTGAAACTTGCCTCACAAGGCCCAATGATAGGACTTGTCCTAACAAGAGCCAAATGTGTGCAAGTAACAATGTAAGTTATGAACGGTTCCTAATTTCATGATATTGCAGTTCTTTCATGGATGGCAAAAGCAAAACATTATTCGGAAGAAACTGTACTGTCACCTTTTCAAGGTTATGTGTGTATTAGAGTAGCCAATTCAGCCCAATCCAACGTACCCTGGTATTTTTGATTCCCTCACATAGTAAGAAAAATGTATTTTTGAATATGTCAGCATTTGCCATACAAATACATTATCTTGGAAGGTTAATTTTTGCCTATACTTTTAATTCCCCTTTGGGAAAAAAAAAACAGTGCCAAAATCAGAAGTTGGCTTGCAAAGTACATAAAAAAATTGTAATCCTTAATAACAGAAAACTATAAAAACAGACACAAAAATTATGTCCTTTGGATAGCTAATATAAAACATAGACTTAAAAAAATAGCAAACCAAATAAACAGGAGTTGGTGAAGTTCATGTCAGTTCTTGATGCAAAAGAGTGACAAGTGGTAATATTGTGCATGGACTTTTGTATCACAAAATGCCAAACAGGTTCTATCAAAAAGGATGATGGATGATACAGTGCCAAGCCAACAGTAAAGTTATGTGCAGAGGCCTCTTCAGAGGACACTAAAAATTCACTCTTCTGTCAACATTGCATGTGATTCAGGAGTGAGGAGCATCTTCTCTCATGGCAAGCCCCTGCTCCCTTTCTCTGAGGTTAGCATTGTACACCAGGTGTCAAGTGTTCACTTTACTTGTACAGTGTACTGGTCTTATTATCTGCCTTAATAAAACAAAAAGGAAGACGGAACCACCCTATCAGGGATGAACAAAACTGCCCTGAAGTTGGTGTAGAAGGAAAGGAAACAGGACTTATAGCGTTAATTGCAAACCCGTGGCAGGCCTTATTCTAATTTCACATCTCCCGGCTTCCCCCAATATAAGAAAACAAAGTTTGGGGAGGCCACTGTAGTAGTGACAGGAAATGAGCAGGAAATCAATAGACCTCTGACCCTTAGCTCATTAGATGGAGGATCCGGGTACCATCCTGGGTCTGCAACAGAGGAAGACATAATATTGGAAGAAGAAAAGCTGCCAATCAAGCACACAAGGATAATCCTTGGAAGAGTACCTGGATTGCCAGCAGGGGTTTTCTTCAGCTGATCTGTTTTCAACACCTTTGAACACCTGACCAGTTTGCTAGGGAAGCAATCTTATTCCCAGCAGTCTATGTGCCTTCAGTTATTATTGGGTTTCACTATAGCATTGTGGGTGGCTTCTTCTCTATGATTTGAGTGCTAGGCTGGAAATTCGTTGCTAGGCTGTCGCCGGAAATCATCATTAACCGCAAGATAGGTGGCTCGCATACTTGGAGAATACTAGGCAGAGGAGAGAAAACGGGAGAGAAGTTATATGTTGTGGTTTCAATAACAAGCATAGGATTTTACTGATATAAACTACAGGAGATGAAATACTAGCTCCAGAACTAACCAGAAATAAATGTGCTGATGATTTTTGTACCATCAGGAACAGAAGAACATGCTTGACTATTAGCAGCAGAGGTGGAGTGGGATGAAATGACAATAGAAAGGCAACTAGAAAGCAAATGTTGGCAAGGCCTAAAGATCTTGTGATTCCAATGAGAAACTGAGATAGGCATCCAGCTGCTATTTTCCACTACTGGGATACAGAAGTAATGGAGAGAAGGAGAATCTTTCACAGGAAAGTTGTGAGTTGATTACACACACACCAACAGCAAAGTACACATTAGACCAGTATTGAGCTTTGTACTTTTTAAAATTCAACAAAAAGTGTAAAAAAAATTCTTTTCCATTATAGATATAGAATATAGAAGGGACCTGGGCGGTCTTCTAGTCTAACCCCCTGCCCAAGCAGGAAACCATATATCATTCTGGACAAACGGCCGTCCAATCTCTTCCTAAAAACTTCCAATGATGGAGCACCCACAAATTCTGAAGGCAAGCCTTGAAGGAGTAGAGTAGAACAGAAACAGAATAACAGAACTGGAGGGGGCCTTGGAGGTCTTCTAGTCCAACCCCTTGCTCAAGCAGGAGACCCTATACCAATGATGGTGAACCTTTCTGGCATTGAGTGCTCAATGAAACGCACGTGCATGCATGACAGAGGGCCAGAAACCCGAAGACCAGTTGGCTGGTGCACATGCATGTGCTAGCCAGTTGGTCTTCGGATTTCTGGCACACATGTGTGCTGGCCAACTGGTCTTCGTGCACATGGGAGCAATGGAAAATAGGAGGCCAGCTGGCTGGCACACACAAATGCCTGTTTTTGGCAGAGGGTTTGCCCATTTTCAGGCAGTTTTTCAGCTGTTTTCGGGCCAAAAATGGCCTGAAAATGGCCTGATAGATTTTGCCCATTTTGGGGGCAGTTTTCAGGCACTCCGGCACCCGCAAAGACCAGGTAGCCGGTGTGCACGTGAGTGCCCGAAACCAGAAGAGTAGCTGGAGACAGTGCATGTGCCCACAGAGAGGGCTCTGCGTGCCATGAGGTTCGCCATCACGGCCCTATACCATTTCAGGTCATCTCCAGACCCATTATCAAGAAAATGATAATCTTTAGGGAAGATGATAGAATTAAGTTCTTTTCACTATTAATTTCCCTATTCCTCACTACTATCTAGACGACCTCCAAGGAGGAGAGGTAAGAGTTGGGTTCATTAATACAGACAGTGATGTGCGGTGAGCTTTATGGCTGGTGAGGCAGCTTTTTAGACTTGTGGACTTCAACTCCCAGAATTCCACAGCCAGGCATGCTCAGTTCCGATTTAAAGCAACAGCATTTTCCCCCCTTGCAAAATAAGTTTTCCCATTCTTTTTCTTCTCCCTTCCCCTCCTTCCTCCTTCCCCCCTCTCTCAAACAGACACACACACAGAGAAGTTGGATCCCTCTCTCACTCACCCATTCTCAAACAAACACAATCACAGAAGTTGGATTGGATATATTTTCCAAAGGCTTGAAAGCAGCTCCTCTGCCATACCCCCCCCCTTCCCCTGCTGCCTTCCGATCTGAGCCTTTGGTTGCAGGTGAATCATGTTGCCTTTTCAAACTTGTAATCAGTGAAGCTGGGCTAATATACTTTTATCCAGCTGTGTGTGCGTGTGTGTGTTTGTGTGTTTGAAAAGGCAACGTGGTTCTGCATGCAATCAAACTTTTTGAATTTCTCCCCCCCCACACAAGCACCTTTTCCAGCTGTTTCAGAGAGGATTTCAACTCTGCTTTTGCCTGCCCTCATGAAAGGCCAGAGCTATGAGTCAGACTGAACTAGTTGCTCCCAGAGAACTCTAAAAAGCCTCTAAAAATGCCCTCTACAGGAGGCGAGAGAACACATGCCTCCTTTGCATACAAAATTTTTCGCTTTTTAACCCTTGCTTAACTCTTAAAAGGCGAAAAATTGCTTATGCACAGGAGGCCCCTAGTTCTCTTGCCTCCTCCTATAGTTAACACTAAGCACTGTTCCAAGTCACTATGACTTGGAATCTGGCAGCAACTACCTTGGCTTTAATTATTTTAAAATTCTTTCCTTTTCCTCATGACTGGTGAGGCCACGCCTCCCCTGCCTCTAGTGACTACACGTCCCTGAATACAGACAACCCAAAAAGTGTTAGGAACCCAATGGGATCACAAATTTCTGGTATACTGGAAATGCAATGCTAAAGAACAACTGTGTGCCTATTTACACACACTTTTCCTAATTGTATCAATGACTCATAATAAAATTAGAGAACAAAAACCTTCCCTAAATCTGTATCCTCCAAATGAGTTACAATCTGTAGAAATCCCTCCTCCCACCCAATTGCTGTACGGAATGGGACAACTCACCATGACCAACTTATCACAGCCAACTCACTGTTGCCAATTCTCCATGGGCAATTCAATGCAGCCAATTTGCCACAGGACAACTCGCCATGGGACAATCCAACAATTTTATTTAATTATTTAAAAGAATTTAAAACTTTTGCTCTTAAGCAAGTTGGCCCGCGGTAACTTGGCCATGGCGAATCGTCCCATGGCAAATTGACCATGGTGAGTTGGTTGTAGTGAGTTGTCTTAGACCAGGGGCATCAAAATCAAGGCCCAGGAGCCAGATCCAGCCCACGGGGTGCTTAGATCTGGCCCATGGGGCTGCCCTAGAAACAGCGAAGGACTGATCCACAGTACCTCTGCCAGTGAAAATGGGCTCCAAATCTCATTTTTTGCTGGCAGAGGGTTGCAGGAGGCTGTTCCAGCCGAAAACGGTGATTGGGAGCCCATTTTTGCTGGCAGAGCACTTGGGCCAACACATGCGCCCTCAACACAAGTGACGCCAAGCTGGCCACACCCACTCCCCCCCAGGTCAAACACAACCCTTTTGCAGCCCTCAATGAACTTGAGTTTGACACCCCTGTCTTAGACCCTTTCTGTAGTTTCAGGATATCTGGGGGACATTAGATTAGAGAATGCAGGCCTGGAAAATATAATTGGTATATATGAGTGCAAGAATTTATTATGAGAAAGTTACGTCTTTTCAGTCACAGAAAATTATTCACAGATTACTTTTCTGGAACAGAATAAAACTTGAAAGTGTTTCCTTAAGTCATTTAAATCTTATTCAAATTGGACTACTTGCTATATGGAAAAGAGCTACATTTAATTTTACCATCATCTTTGAGGTTTTTGCAATAGCAAATATCTGCAAGAGTGAAATTAAAGCCTCCAAAAACTGACACAGCCCCAACATTTAAATGCCCAAAATAGAAATAGTTCCTTGAATATTCAAACAACTGTTAGGCTTGAAAATAGATTGTGGCAGCTTGTAATACAAATATCAACTACCATATTTTTCGGAGTATAAGACATACCTTTTTCCCTTGAAAAAGAGGCTGAAAATCTGGATGCGTCTTATACAATGAATACAGCATTTTTTGCCTCCCGAAACCCAGCCTCCTTCACCAAAATGGCTGTGCATAGCTTGTAGGAAGCTTTTAGAGAGCTCCTGGGGACTGGGGAGGGCAGAAATGAGCAAAAAACGGCCCATTTTTTGGCTCAATTTTACCCCCTCCACCAGCCCCCAGGAGCACTCTATAAGCTTCCTAAAGGCTATTCATGCCTTTTTTTTCAAAAAAAGGCCCATTTTCATGAAAAACAGGCCATTTTTTGCTTGTTTTTGGCCCCCGCACCTCCCAGGAGCACCCTGCAAGCCCCCTAAAGGCTATTCATGCATTTTTTGGGGAAAAGGGGTGGTTTGCAGAGTGCAAAAACTTTTTTTTATTTGCCTTTTCAAAACCTTCGTGCGTCTTATACTCTGAAAATTACGGTAGTCTTCTTAATCATTCATCAAGCAGGCAGCCTTTCTACATATTCTTTCCACCTTTCAGGTTGATTGATATTAATTTTAATAGTTCACAACACAGGACAATTACTCCATGAAGCATATACATTTCTCAGAATAGTATACAAATTTGCAAATTTGCATTTTTCTAGGACATTGCAACATAAACCTGAGTATGCTTACACATTGGATGAGAACCCAGTGTCAGTGACTATGCAGAATGCAAGAATTCAGTTGTGGCATTAAAAGAGCAGCTGTTATTCTGTTTACATCCTAGTGGCTGAACTAAAATGTACTCACTTCTCTGTTTTATGACGCATGCAAAGTTCATCCATACAGAATGATGGTGAATGGCTTAGGTTTTGTCTGTCTAGGAAATCACTTGTCTCTGGAAAACTGGTTCCATTAACAGATCAGCAGCTTCAGCTTCCTGAGTGATAGAGTAGGATTATTCTGCTTTGTCACCTTAGAAGAGAAACTCAAGATCTTCCCCATTTGTGGCCGAGAGGGCCAGAGGCAATCTTTCTACATTCCTTCTTGAATAGCCTCTCCAAATGTACAATAGGTACCAACTCTGATCCATTTCAAGAAGGCTATTAAGACAATATTGCTCCCCAGAGTTATTAATAGCTAATTTAAATGTCACCACTGTGATGTGATGTTAGTAGGTGGATATTTAATTTATTGTAACTGTTTCATTCATTTGGTGTTTTGTTTTGTGTAAACCACTGGCAGTCACACCTAGAATATATAAAAAATTTAAATAAAGTGTCACCCTTTGCGGTTCCTTTGGCTAGTTCTTCTTTGGAACAGCTAACTCACCCCTCTCATATTTATTATCAGAACTGTTAAGACACGAATTAACCACAGAGGCATAATTTGTATTTGATGTTTCATTAACATTGAAGTCTTATTTTTAATAACTTATGAGAGCCTGGTCTGGGTTCAGTTTAGTCAACTACTTTGGTGGTCTCTGCAGCTAAATAGCAAATGACTGATTCACACATGGGGTTGTCATAACGTGTTTGGTTTATGGTTTATCATGAATTCATGGTTATGGTCTACACTCCATGCTTTTGCTATTGGGATGGATTCAGACATCATGTAAAGCCAACCCTTCCCTCCACTCCAACACCCCAGGAAAGAATTCAATGAAGTAAGGCTGTTTTTCAGGGCTCAGGAAACATGCCTACTTTTTGCAGTGATCTCCCCCCAGAGATTCATGTGGCTCCTACTCTTGTATCATTCAGGAAACTATTAAGACCTGGGTGTACTGATTGGGGACAGGATAATTTTGTCCTTCCGTTTTACTGTGTTTTGAATACTCTGAACTTCCAGTTAGTGGTATCTTTTATATGCTTTCATAGATCAATTAGTTCATGGTTGTAAACCGCTCAGAGTCTTTTAGGGCTCAGGTGACCTACATATTAAATAAATAAGAAGAAATAATAATGTGGCAAATGACAACTTCAGATAGGGACATAGGAAGTGGAAAGACATTGGAGTTTTCCATTTCTTCTGTACTTTACATATGCATCTGCTCTAGTTTATTACTTATCAAAGGCTAGGGACATATTTTACTCATTATGGACTAAATTGATGAATACCCTTTCCAATAATTTTCCTGTTCTTTTAATTCACGTTTAGGGCTCATTGATGTAATTATTCATTTTTATGGTAGTGTTGAGCATTTCCATCATCAGCCCAGAACTGACTGTAGCTTGGTTGTTGTTTTTTTAAAAAAAGAAACACAAGCTGTTCAGTGCCTTGGGTCCCTTTTTGTGTCTTCCTTGTAAACATCACTTTCTACTTTTGTTCTAAGTGAAACATTTTAATCCAATGGAAAAGTAAGTAAGGTTTGTACCGAAAGGAGGGAGGGAGGGAGGGAGGGAGGGAGGGAGGGAGGGAAGGAAGGAAGGAAGGAAGGAAGGAAGGAAGGAAGGAAGGAATTTTAATTTCATGGTGATTGATATTGTACTAACACGATGTCTTCTGAATTAGAACTAGATTCATGGTAAGCACTATTACCTTCAGTTGGCAGTAGAAGCTTATGGGGGGAATGTGATCAAGTGAAGTTAGGCCTCCACCATGCAAGAAATAGTCAAGAAATGAATGCAAAAGTAATGCAATCCAAACAATAAGAGATATCAATTAATATATTGCTAGTCCTATCTGTAACATACATAACGAGATAGATAAAGAGATAGTATTACACTTTTCAATACTTACCAAGTCTTAATCTGTGCATAAACACGTAAATAACTTCTCCCTTCAGAGCCTCATACTTTATCATGAGTTTTTCCACAATATTTTAATAGGAAGGAACAATCAAATTTACTCTGGACACCTTTCACACAACTACAGAAAAGCAGCAATCTTCTCTTGCGCTCTGCCTTTGTAATATTCCCCCATTCCACTTCTCTATACAGATTTGGGAGAAATACTTCTTGTAACTGATGAAGTGCATTGTAATTTCCAAAGTTGTAGGCTTTGTTAAATCTGTTTGGTTTCAAAGGCCCCTACTAGTTTGATGTTTTATTGAAACATGGCTGTCCTGTGGGAACTTTCCGAAAGGAAATCTCCAGCTGAGTAAACCATAACAGTAACAGACCATTTGGAAAGCTCACAGCATCAAATTCAAGAGCTTTTACTTATTGACTATTTAAATCAGCATGACTGGAAGTCTGGAATAAACTTTTTAAAAAATGTTATTCCCAGCATGGGTTCTCAGCATGAAGGCAATTGGGGAAGCAGCTCTACTCAAGAGGGTTTTTAATTTTGCCCATTTGAAACACCACACTCAATCCATATGCAGCATGCATTGTTATGGGGAAAAGTAAATAAACTGAAATTACCAGAAATTTCCCCCATGATTCTGCCCTGCAGAAACCTTGAAAATGTCTCCATTGTCAATTAACATAATCCACTCTGCTAAACTTTTTCAAAATATGGCATTCTCCAGATGTGCAGGGACTGCAGTTCTATGAATTTTCAACCAGCAAGACCAAATGCAGGGACTTATGGACGTTGCAGTCCAAATACCAATTCGCGGAAGGAGGCAGTGAGTCTAAATGCAAACTAATGGCAATTTTGAATGCCCACAGTCCATAGATTTTACAGTATTTGTATATTGGAAAGTTGGGGGTATTTACAGCACAGGGAAATCTCTTATGAAAAAGTGGGGTGGGGGAGGAGGAAAACACCTCATCCCTCCCAAGATATTTTAAAAATGCAAACACCTTAAAAGGCAATATAGCTCCAAAACAGTTGATTGAAAAACAAAACAAGGATTGCAAGCAAGATTTTTAAAAAAATCTTATGTTAAACAAAAAAAGTGATATGCATTATAACATTATATATTTGAAGAAAAAACATTTTATAAAAGTAGAATAAGATGGGGAGAAAGTTAAAAAAAAGATGCCCACTCATTTTCTAGATGAAACAGAAACATGCAATTCTTGCCTCCACATACAAACAACATGTTAAAGATGCAGGGGAAAGCCAATTTGATCTCGCGATTAAGGGACCAGGTTAGAAACCAGGAGGCTGTGAGTTGTAATCCTGCCTGAAGCATGAAAGCCAGCTGGGTAAGTTTTAGCCAGTCACACTCTCTCAGCCCAAGCCACTTCACAGGGTTGTTGTTATGGGGAAAATAGGAGGAGGAAGAAGTATTAGGTATGTTTGCTGCCTTTGAGTAATTTATAAAAATAATAAAGGTGGGATTAAAAAAATATATCTAAAAAAACCAACTGAAATATATAAACTGTGCAACATGCGTTGAATAACACAATCACACAAGCTATAGAAACAACAGCCAAAGTCTGCCAATGTGATAAGAATTGCAGCACAGTCTCGCACAGCAGTTTGCCTGAGTGACTAGCAGCCAAATAGCAATGCAATGTAATGCAACACAATGTTTTCTGCTCTTTCGCTATACAGCTGCCTGAAGCCAACCAGAAAGATGCCATCTTAGTGGGAGATATATTCTACACTGCGTCTCATTGATAGAGCTAAAACAATTGTGGGAATAACAATAACAACAACAACAAAATCAGCTTCCAGAGGGCAGCAATTTTCATCTTCAGATAGCAGTCTAGATTCTGGATTGTTGTTCCATTGAAAAGCCTGCATTTAAATCATATACTGCCTGTTTCTTCATCTCTAACATCAAGGAGGGGGGGGGGGATCCCATAAACTAGTATTTCGTATTTTCTGACAAAAGCCGGAGGGTTTTTCATCCCCGTTTTTAAAGAAAATGTGTTTGTTAAATTGAACAGGAGTGTTAGTAAAAGCAGGGGTGGAAGGGGGGGGGAATAAAGGGTTTGTTATAAAAATGATTTAGCCTCCGGAGCCCACCATACCGTGGGGGGAGGTGATCCTCTTCCAATCAGGGGGACGTTTTCATATCGTGGATTCCCACCAAAGAGCACAGCTTGGTTCCTGCAGGTAAAGAGGAGTCAGATCAGGAGGACAATCTATTAAAAGGAAATCTCTTATGGGCTACGAAATATTCCTGACATTCTTGCAGAAGCAGGGGATCATTGTTGGGGGCAGAAGACTGTGGGAGTGGGGGAAAAGTGGGAGTGGGGATACACTGGGTATTATTCACGCTCATGTTTGTGTCCGAAGCACTTATGGTGCTTCCAAGTTGAAACAATTAGCGAGTGACATCACTGTTGCTCGGGGGACATCTGGTTGGGGGTTCTTTCATGTCCTCATTAATGTGCCCACAAAAGTGGTATCTATCTATCTACTTGAGATTACATGCTTTCGAACTGCTAGGAGGAGCTGGAGCGAATGACGGGAGCAAGCGAATGACGGGAGCTCATCCCATCACGCAGCAGCACTTGGATCTCGAGCCATTTATTAATTTTTCTCCTTGCAGCACATTGAAGATATTTTAGAGAGGGAATCATTAAGCATCCATAAATGCCCTGATCACAAGTCTTTTTTGCCTTGGTACTCTCCAGATGCATTACATGGGAACTTACATCATCTCTAGTTCAATACTCAAAGATAGAGCTGGCTGGGGAAAATACAAATGTTACTCCCAAGACATCTGAAGAACGCCCGATTGGGAGAAGCTACACCAGCTCTCATGAGTTGTCTCCCTGATCTGTAAAACACCGTGGGGAAGGAATTCATTCTGGATCAAACTCCTCTACATTCAATGAGCACCATGTACTGCAAAGAAAAACTTGAGCCTTGAGAACAATAGCAAAGGACATGCGTACCCCCTTTCTTTTATGCGCAATGGTTGTGAGAGGAAGGACATCCAGAAAAGGCACCCAGGGACAGATTAAAAAAACAGTAGTTAACATTCTGCCCCTCTGAGGCCTAGCAATGCTCCAAGTTTATTTTGCAACATCCTCCAAAGGAGAAAGAGGATGAGAAGAATAAGATGATGACTGGTTTATCAAGTCAAAATTTAAGGCTGACCCATCCTTCTGAGGTGGGTAAAATGAGGACCCAGATTGTTGGGGGCAATAGGCTGACTCTGTAAACCACTTAGAGAGGGCTGTAAAAACACTGTGAATTGCTATATAAGTCTAAGTGCTATTGCTATTTAACACAACTTTTCCTAAATGTTCTTCAGACATCTGGGCCTCCCATTCCCATTATCCCCAGATGGTAGGGAATTTGGACATGTAACCAAGGTTACTAGGTGAAAGGCTGGCAACTCAGCAGTTTCATTGAACTGTGCAATCACAAGTAAGTGTGAATATAGCGCAGGGCATTCAAGGGGTTATATTCCAAGTGGGAAACCAACTTTTCTGCAAATCGTCTTTATATGGCAGAATTTATATGCCTGTGAAAATCTCTTGGTACTCCGCTCAGGTAGATTTTAGGTAGCGTTGTTTCCCTCTGAGGATTTACTATAATGTACAGTATCCAAAAGAACAGTTTTGAATCAGCTTCCATTTTTAACCCAGATCTGGAATCAGCAACTAGGTATGTTTCTGAGGTCGCACAATTTTTCTGTCTTCCTATCTAAATTGGAGTCATAAAGGCGGGCAGAACAATGCACCCTTCTTCATCTCTATGACTGGACAGAAAAGAGACAACTTGTTTGATTGCTGCTTATCAGAAGCACTTTTGATTTCTAAGTTTTTGCAGCAAACAGTTCAGAGAACTGAAGGGAGAGACCAGATGGTTCCCACCAGAAATGGAAAATCTGCTCCTCGACATTTTGGATGGACTTTCTCCTCCAATTAGATAGAGCCGAGGTAGCGCAATGGTTAGAGTGCAGTACTGCAGGCTACTTCAGCTGACTGCTAGCTGCAGTTCAGCAGTTCAAATATCACCAGGCTGAATGTTGACTCAGCCTTCCATCCGTCTGAGGTGGGTAAAATGAGGGCCCAATTGTTGGGGGCAATATGCTGACTCTGTAAACAGCTTAGAGAGGGCTGTAAAAGCACTATGAAGCGGTATATAAGTCTAAGTGCAATTGCTGTTGACCTTTTCCATTGTTAAACCTTGCTCAAATTCAGTAGTCAATTCAACGATAACACCATCTCCCTGAAGGAAACACTAACAATTTATGAGGATACTGAAGATATGGGTTCAACAGCTGCCTGAAATCCAAAGTAGGATTAAGTAGTACACAATACACATCTGCCTAGTGACAGATGGGATATGATGCCATCTCCAGAGCTTCCCCACCATGCTCCTTTCTGGTGGCTGCTGGCATCTACAGCCAGAGAATCAGTACTGGAGCTAGAAGTTACTAGATTTTCACCGAAAAAATGGCAGCAGCTATGTATATCTTCTCATGCATAGATGAAAAATAAAGATTCACTTGAATCAAAATAAATTCCTAATGAATTTATGTACATGCCCATATATTTTGCTTGACCAAAATATGTAAATGGTTGTCACTGTCTTCAAGATTTAATTTTCAGCCTAGCCTGCAATCTTCAGATTTCTTAATAATCCCGCATCCTAAGCAACTCTGACAATGTTTGACTTTCTTTGACATCAAACATTCCCCCAATTTTTCTTTTTATTGCTATCCATTATTTCCTTCCAAGCCAAGTCATAGAAAGGTGCAAAAAAGGAAGTACCATTTATACTTGTAGATGAGCTGAGAATTTTGGGTTTCAAAATATACTCCCAAAATTGGGTTCAGGTTATCTGCAGACCAGTCTGTCATGGCTTTAAAAACCATAGCTTTATAAACGCTGACATAACACTTTCAATATTCTGTCCACTGCTGTGATTAAAAATTCAAGGATTGACTTATCCACGGGTGACCCATTTTTCATGGCATTTTGGTTGAAATTTCAAGGGTTGGTTTATCTGCAATTATAAACGATAAATGGGCAATACTTTCTCCCATCAAAAGTCAGCGCATTTTCCAGCCAATCAACCAATAAATATATTTAAACAAAGATCTTTTCATAAAAGAACATGCAAATGTATATGACAACTCAACAAGGGAAAAAAAACTCCTCCCGTGTTAAACTAAAGGATCGCACCACAGTAATTAACAAATAATAAAAGATGCAAAAAATAGGACAACAGCTTGTTTCACACATCTCGTGGGATATTTTAAAAACTGCATCTAGGCGTTATTTTTAAAAATGTTTTCTCCAACATACAGTTCAAAAGTAGAGTTTCTCAACATTTTTCATCTTTAAGGCTGTCTTCTTTCTATAAGAAGGCAATTGCTAGAGTTTGAATAGCTAGCAGCTGTACAAAGCTGGATTTTGCATCTCGTGGCTGGGATGTCAGGACTATGTGGGGGGGAGCATGGGTTGACAGATATTAGGTTGGTAAAATGGGAAAACATCATGGTTTTCAGAGAAAGATGGAATGATGGAAGAAACAACAAAAGTCAGAACAAATCTGAACAGGGCCACAGTACCAAAGTATAGTAAGTTAATGTAAAGGTTCCCCTCGCACATATGTGCTAGTCGTTCCCG
This sequence comes from Thamnophis sirtalis, assembly GCF_051295495.1. Classification (NCBI taxonomy): domain Eukaryota; kingdom Metazoa; phylum Chordata; class Lepidosauria; order Squamata; family Natricidae; genus Thamnophis; species Thamnophis sirtalis. The sequence goes on from NW_028261383.1 coordinate 134,348,694, forward strand.
ACTCTAGGGGATGGTGCTCATCTCTGTTTCAAAGCTGAAGAGCCAGTGCTATCCGAAGACATCTCTGTGGTCATGTGGCCAGCATAGCTAAATGCTGAAGGTGCACGGAACGCTGTTACCTTCCCACCAAAGGTGGTTCCTATTTTTCTACTTGCATTTTTACATGCTTTCGAACTGCTAGGTTGGCAGAAGCTAGGACAAGTAACAGGAGCTCACTCTGTTATGTGGCACTAGGGATCCGAACTGCCGACCTTTCTGATCGATAAACTCAGTCTTAGCCACTGAGCCACTGTGTCCCTATAAGGTGGAGAACACCAAATAGCAGAGGTTATCTCTGTTGCCACCTTGAAAACTTCACAGGAGAGAATGTGGGCTTAAGTACTGATTACCGCTTAACCTCTGCGTCTTCTACTAATTCCATGCATACTTACATGTACTCAGACACTGGTGCATTGGAGATGGTCTGGGCAGGAGGCTGAAGGCTTGTCTGACTGCCCAGGCTGCTACTGTAGCTACAGAAACTACGGAGTTGCCCACGGTTGGGATTGTGGGCAGCAATACGTCGAGCCTGTGGGTTGAAGGGGTCTTCTTCGTCTATGTCATCATAATCCCGATCCCTAGAAGGAAAAAAAACCCAACAACAATGGTCCCTCTTAGAAAATAAAATAAAATTGGAACGCAGAGGATAGTTACGAACAAAGTGGCAAGTGAGAAGATGTTAACACTCATTCCTGGAGGGATGGGGTATTCCAGTTGCTTCAAGTATCCCTTAATTTTAAAGTTTCTTTTGTAATGTTAGCAGAGACCAGGAAAGGAACCATAGTATCTGAAAAAAGAGAGCTTTTGTTTCACTGTAGAAAACCCAACCCTAAGGGACAGTTTGATATTAATCAGGAAGCAGGGAGAAAAAAAAAGCAGAAAGAATGGATTGTGTCAGTGTAGTATTCATGAACTGGAATAGGGCTTAGTAACAAGGTCAGCCTATGGGAGTTGAAACAGTTTGAAGCCTGGGCGTGGGTTAGCTCTGTAGCTCTGAGTCTGTGCTGAGCTCTAAACTAATCTGCTGCTCTGAACTGAAACTGTACTCTGCCTGTGTTTGTTTGTATTTACTACAACATTGGAAAACCTGCCTTTTGGTATTGTATATTTACTTCATGTGTTATATTATATATAAAGAAAAATTAATGAATCCTGCTGAATCAATTACCTTTGTGTGCTTTCTGGATGAGATTGCTACTGCAAACTCTGACAGATTCCTTCACCACTTTTAGGTAATGAAAGAAGAACGAACATACAGAAGTTATCCAAAAATTGATGTTTTGATGATCAGGAATGTATTATTTATTAAGTTTATATGCTACCCATCTCAATTGTTGAGTGACTCTGGGGAGCTTAAAATTAAGGAATGCTAGAGACAGCCTATACGTGATGCTAGAATAATGGGGAGAATATTCTTTTGTTGTGTTTTTCTCTCTCATAGATGAATTGTCTGATTCTCTCCCCCTCTTACTGTTCTCTGCATCCTCTCTCAGAAAATTAAGGGTGAATATGAGAAACCCGGAAAGACACTAAAGGTTTAACTATTCAACAATTGATGAATACATTCTGTTAAGTGACATTAAGTGACCATAACATTACTAAATAACCTTATGCTATGCTATTTAGTCAATATCGTCCATCGCATAATCTCTAGAATGCTTCTTTAAGTTTGTCAACATGCATAGCTCTCAATGAGGAACAGGACAGTAGAAAGATCAGCTCATAACTCTGCAACTTTATTGAAGGAGAAATCAGACTGACGTTCTGGTCATTGCAGAAAATCACCCGTTTTTATTTTATTTATTTTCAAACACATCCCTCTGTCGTCAGCAAGGTTATTTTGACTTTGTGGTATCCCTGGGAAATGTATTCTGTTTTACCTGCTGGTTAAATGTTTCCAGGCTCGAGGCATGGCACATATGATGGTGGAGAAGGATACAGCAGCCATCAGAGAGAAGAGGGTGAGGTAGAGCAAGCCTTCCACCCCATCGTAGCAGATCCCAACCAAGGCATCCAGGTAATCCTTTAGTGAAAGGAAGGGGGGTGAGGGAGAGAAGAAAGGAAGCGTCTTGCTCTCGTGCTATGAACACCTTTGTCCCCAAAGTAGAGTGTGTCCTATGCTGCTTACCTTGTGAAGGCCCCTGCAGTCCAGCATGGCAGTCAGCTGGTGGAGGTTGATTTCAGAGTAGTTCAGTAACTTCTGCATATCAAGCAGGTCTTTCTGCAGCAAGGGCAAAAACTATCACAGAAGGGGCATATATTCTATCGGAAAAGGAACGGTGTTCACCATACCTAGAATGACTGCCCAGCCATCACTGTGACTAGATACCTACTGTACTGCAGTCGTAGCCTATCCTTTCCGGCTGGCATACACAGTACCACTGCCCTGATTTTATCTTGTGATATCAAATTGGGCTGAGAAATGGTGAATGGCCCAGTGACTTTCTCTGGCTGACTCCAAATTGGACCCGTTGTCCTTCTGATCTTAATTTGACTATTGCTCAGCATTGGTTTTATAGAAACATGGATAACTTTAGAGCTATAGTGGTTTTACAAAACCTCATGAAGAAGAAAAGGGCTTCTTCTCTTGGTTCTGCTATTTGTTAGTACCAGGGATTCTCTATCATTTGATTAAACGATAAAAGAAAGGAAAACAGAACTACCTTATTGTTCACCTGTGGGCAATAGATATACACAGAAAGTCATCTCACTTATGCATGGAGGCATTGCTTGATTTCAGATACTTTTGCCATGGAGTTGGCAAAACTGAGGAAGCAAGGACAACCTAATTTTCAGGAAGATATCTGTAATGTTTGTCTGAGATAACATTTTTTTAAAAAAACAATCAGCCACAGTCATGGCAATTTATTAATTTGGAGTTTCTTTGAAACACTTACTTCTCACAACTTTCAAATCGGGACCGTTTGGCCTCTTCTCAGATAAGCCAATGACTTCATCCCTTGCTCACAATCTCTCATAATGCTCTTGGACCGTGATGGCAAACCTATGGCACGCATGCCACAGGTGGCAGGTGGTGCCATATCTGAGGGCACGCAAGGTATTGCCCTATGTCAGCTCATGCTGGCCAACTGATTTTCATGCATGCGCGCAGGCCTCACTGAAACCTCCGGATGTCCGGTAGGCCCGCTGGGCCTGTTTTTCGCCCTCCCCATGCTCCAGTGGCTTCAGGAAAGCCTCTCCCTTCTGCTTCTGGAGGAAGGCAATAAATGGCCCAACGGGCCTATTGGAAGTCTGGAGGCTTCAGTGAGCCCTGTGCACATGCACAGGGGGGGGGGGAGGGAGGAGTGTAGGCGCACAACCCCCCATGTGCCTGAACCTGAGAAGCCTATGCGGACAGACACACCTACCCTCTAAAACCAATATTACACTTCATTTCACATGGCAGACAAAATGTGACCATGCATACGTTGTTCGACTCCAACCAATAAGCCTTTGCTACGGTTTGCAGATGCTCATCCATGTTACACAGAACATTGAATGACATTTCCTGTCAAAAACCAGTTTGTTAAGCAATTGGCTTTTTTTATCTAGCAGAAGAAGGCTTTGACATTTCATCTACATCTGAAATATACAAATAGAGCCCCCAATTGCTAATTCTCTTCTGTTCATATAAAATGTAATTACATCTGTTAAAATGGCTTCCAGTCACTACAGTCCTCTGTCCTTTATATTCTCTGGATATGTTGGGAATACAGCTCATAGAATTACTACCTGGAGACACCAAATCAGTGAAGACTATGATTACAGGGGATCCTAGACCCTGTAACCTCTGTTACTGTATCGTCATGGCATCTGTGTCCCGTCAACCATAAACAATGATTTTCCTGCTGCTTGCTTTATCTTCAGGTACCGTGTTTCCCTGAAAGTAAGACAGTGTCTTATTTTCTTTTGACCCCCGAAATAAGCACTTGCCCTTATTTTCGGGGAGGTCTTATTATTTTTGAGGTGCAGGAAGCGGCGAGTGTGGTCACCTCATGGTTGGTGGTGTGTTGCAATATTTTCAGGGAGGGCTTATTTTCGGGGGAGGGATTATTTTAGCGCATGCACTCAAAAGCCCGATTGAGCTTATTATCTGGGGGAGGTCTTATTTTCAGGGAAACAGGGTAGTTCCTAAGAATATTCAACATTTCCCTGGTTAAATATGTGCCCATATTTTGTATTTGCCAAATACTGTTTCTGAAGCAGCAGGTGGGACCCACTTCTAAATGTATGTAATTCAGAAGCTTCCATCAAAGAACGTTGCCTGCTTCCAGGGGAAAAGACAACATTGTGCAACTTACTTTGGCTGTAGGGAAAAAAGGCACTGCAAACTGCACAAGACCCTGAATCTGGATCTGCATGGTTGTGAGAGAACGCTGGTAAATAGTCAGGGCCTACAAATAAAGAACACATCATGCAAGGTATTAGCCATTTTTTTTCTACATAAATCTTGGGGTACAGGCAATCCTTGACGTACGACCACAATCGAGCCCAAAATTTCCATTGCTGAGCGAGACAGTTGTTACCTGAATTTTGCCTCATTTTGCAACCTTTCTTGCCAGAGATATTAAGTGGATCACTGCAGTTGTTAAATTAGTAATACAGCTTTACGTGAATCTGGCTTCTCCATTGACTTTGCTTGTCATAAGGTTACAAAAGGTGATCATATGGCCCTGGGACACTGCAACCATCAATAAATACATGACAGTTGCCCAGCGTCTGAATTTTGATCACTTGGCCACAGGGTGCTGCAATGTTGGTAAGCCTGAAAAATGATCCTGTTACCTTTTTCATTGCTGTTGTAACTTTGAATGGTCACTAAACTAATATTTGTAAGTCAAGGATGTCCTGCAAACAGATTAAATGCTATCCTCTTTCAACCCTTAGGAGTCAGTCCACACTCTTTTACATCAACATTCAAAACATCGGAAAGCTTTCTCTCCCTGGAAATCCAATGAAACAAATGGTTCTCTTACCTACATTTCATAATTAATACCTTCTAGGTAGAGGTCCAACTTGCCAGGACTTACTGAGATTACAAAAGCCATAGGAGACATCAAGGCTGGATCTTCCAAACTAACAAACATGTTCAGATAAGGATGTTTCCTTACCTGGGGAGAGCCCAGTGGTGTAGTAGTTGGAATGCAGTATTGCAGGCAAACTCTGCCCACACACCAAAAGTTTGATCCTGACAAGCTCAAAGTTGACTCAGCCTTCCAAGGTCAGTAAAATGAGGACCCAGTTTGCTGGAGGCAATAAGCAAACAATGCTTCTAGACTATAAACAGACCAGAGAGTGCTATAAAACGCTATGGGGCAGTACATAAGCCTAAATGCTATTGCTATTTTTATGGAGAGTAATGCTCACCAATTTTCCCTGCCCTATTACTGAAAGCAAGCTGATTCTTGGAATAAAGAGCCATGCTTCTCTTTTCATTGCTGTTGGGGGATCCTTTGCCAATGATGTACAAAGGCAAGCAAGTTCTTACCTGTTGAAAGGGGCTGGTCGGACTCTGTCTACAATACAGGTAGTACTGTACGATTTCTACAAAAGCAAGGTTCAAGAGGAAGAGAGTTAGTTATTGATTAAAGTGTGACACTTTTAGCAACTTGTAAACCACACTGGGTCAACACTGATCAGCATCAGTTGAGACAGCACTGTATGGGGTGTCTCAGTTTACAATGCTGGCATTGTCTAATGTATGTTGAAAAAAATAATGCTGCAGAAAAGTTTGTATCTAAAGGTTTTGGCAGACTTTTGACATAAGCAGAATGAGAAGCAATACTTGAGTAAATCTATTTTCATGTGCCACATAAATCATAGCCTGCCATGAATGTTTCAGCTTTCATTAATGATAAAGCTACATCTTACACCATATCTCATAAATACTGTCCATAAAAGCAACTGCTAAGGATATCTAATAAATGATTGGTTCACCAAATCCCTACCTTACTTAACCCTTCCTCACTTGATGATTCTTCCAAAGCAATCTCCCCTCCTAATCTGAAGTTCTGTCTTAGTATCTTAAGAGACACAGCAAATGCCAAGGATAATTAGTAAATGGTCACTTCACATAATCTCCTATCCCTACTAAACTTACTTAACCTTTCATCTTTTGCAGATCCTTCAAAACAAGTTGGAACAACTAAGCTGTGGTTCTACTTTAATAAAAGGAAATAAAATGAAATCTGAGTCCCTAGTTTAAGAAAAAAAATCTCAGAACTTCGGCAAACATTAACAAAGGGGATGTTTGGGCACAGATTCTATAATCGGGAGTATTCTCTTATTGCCTCTGTTCACTGGATATGTTAAACTGGTTTTTACCTCAAACAGCCAGGGGACCCTTGTGGGGTAAATTAACTCTACTTACTGTATTTTTCGGCGTATAAGACGCATCTTTTCCCCCTCAAAAAAGAGGCTGAAAATCTGGGTGCATCTTATACATTGAATACAGCATTTTTTTGTCTCACGAAACCCCATCCCCTTCACCAAAATGGCTGTGCATAGCTTTTAGGAGGCTTTCAGAATGCTCCTGGGGGCTGGGGGGGGGCAGAAATGAGCGAAGAGCGGGCAGTTTTTTGCTCAATTTTGGCCCCCCAGCCCCCAGGAGCACTCTATAAGCGTCCTAAAGGCTATCCATGCCCTTTTTTTTGACAAAAATCGGCCTGTTTTTGTGATAAATGGGTCATTTTTGCTTGTTTTTGCCCCCCCGCCCCCCGAGCACTCTACAAACCTCCTAAAGGCTATTCATGCCCTTAAAAAACGGGTCTGTTTTCGTGAAAAACTGGCCGTTTTGGGGAGGTTTGCAGAGTGCAAAAACGTTTTTTTTTTTAAATTTGCCTCTTCAAAACCTTGGTGCATTTTATACTCTGGTGCGTCTTATACTCTGGTGTGTCTTATACTCCGAAAAATATGGTAGTCAGTGTTCTCATAAGATGGCAGTTCATGGACACTTAAGATTAAACTAGAAGACCTCCAAAGTCCCGTCTAACTTTTTGATTCTATGATCTTTCCATGCTACCAAATCAGAAGTAAGTTTTAGAATGACCCAACAAAATTGGTCCCTCTAAGATCTACTTGTGTGCTCCTTGTTTTTTTTAACCCTTCCATACATAGTCACAAAGTAGGTTGGAAAAGCACAATCAGGATTCTGAGCACTTTCCACATAAATATGCACATTATCCCTCAATTCAAATGTGGTACCTTAAAATCTCTGGATTTTATATACTGATGCTTATCTATGCAGAGCTGGGTCTAAGGTTTACATCAGTTTTATTTCTCTTCTTTCAATTTTCACTTAAGGGGTTGTCCTCCACTACTCAAACGATGGCAAAAGCAATATTTTTACCTGCACTGAGGTCACTTTTTGTCATATTCAGAATGAATTTATCTGGAGACACGCAAAAGTCACTGGTACCCTATAAGAGGCAAAATTTTATTTATTTATTTAGTATAATTTTTATTACATTTTTTTAAAAAGAAGACAAAATTAATGTTTTTAGAAAGAAAGTTATCATTACTAGAACTTCTACTTAAGGAGGTTACATGCTGAAGAGTTAAGAAATTGTTTCTACATATCCCATCATTGCCAAGTGAATGGATAGACTGCACAGGTAGAATGTGCATATGAATTTAAGATATGAAACCTTCCTATGAATATGCATTTGTTTTAACTTTTATTCTTCTATGTTGAATATATACACTAATTATATCTATATGAAAACAATGTACATGTAAAAATCAAGGTGTTCATAAAAGTAGACTTCTCAGATAACAAAGAAACCAGACCAATAAGGATGCTGCAATATTAAATATCTCATGCTTAGATGAAATTTACTTTCTGATACTACCATCTGTCAAAAAATTAGAATAACCAAAGTTTGAAAATATAACATAAAGGAAATCATTTAATCTCTTCCTGGCTCCCCTTGAAATCTAAATTGGCAGTGCTGAAGATACATGGCAAATTAATTTTTCTCTGCCTGAGGAAGCAGAGCAGGCAGGCAACCAAGCAAAACACCTTCAAGATGACATCTGCTCATTTTAAATAACCAATCTCCTTGTTGCTCAAAATTCCTCTTGCTAAGTATGCATTGTGCTATGAGAAGGTATGATTCTGGAAACACAAAAGCAGGAAAGGCTGCAGGAAGCAAGGCAAGGAAGAACAAAAAAAGCCTCCCCAACAAACAGGCCTTTTAGCTGTCAGAAAGTTGGAAAGAACAGTTCGGCGGCCTCCGGTGGTCAGTGACCGGGACCTAAGGCATCACAGTAAACTTAGTACACTGAGCCCTTAAAAACAACCACAGTTTGACATTAAAGAGACAGAAAGCTCAAGTTCAAGTGTCGGGCTTACCACTGCTGCTGAAACATCGGCTGCAAAGGAAGCCCAGCTGAGACAAAGTGTGAAAAGTCCACAGCACAGCATCCTGTGGGCAAAAAATAAACAACCAAGAGTCAACAGGAGACTTCAGAAAGGTGACAGCAAGACTCTGCACCATCGGTCTGAGCGCTGTAACAGGATAGAGGCTTATGTTGCCATTGTTCTTGCTCCTATAACAGCAAACCTTTTCAGCACTGAGTGCCGAAACTGGAGCATGTGCATGGTAGAGTGCTGGAAACCGGAAGAGCAGTTTCCCAGCGTGCACGCTTGGGAGCGCCGGAAACCAAAAGAGTAGTTCCCCGGCGTGCGCACCAGGAAACTAAGCTTCCAGTTTCCTGGTGCGCGCATGTGTGCCAGGGAGCTGCTCTTAGGGTTTCCAGTACTCGCATGCGCGCAAAGATCAGCTGCCTGATGCACATGTGCGTTTTGGAACCCGGAAGAGCAACGGGTGACGGATTGCTTGCCTGGAGAGATGGCTCTGCGTGCCACTTCTGCCAAGCGTGCCATGGATTCGCCATCATGGTCCTATAACATGTTCTAGGACAAGTTTTGATTATTTCTATCACAGAGATGCAAAGCATAGCCAGATGCATGGGGAATGTTGCCTGTAAATCAAATGGTGCAGGTGGGAACTGAATTTAAGAATCTGGAATCCAGTTCCAATTAATCTGCCTGCACAAACTGATTGTCCTGGGTATTTTGATCCAGATCATCACAGCTTCCAGTCTTACTAAAATCTATCCCCTCTTGGACATAGAAAGCTCTCTCTCTCTCTCTCTTTCTCTCTCTCTCTCTCACACACACAGAAAGAGAAAGACACAGACAGACGGATACCTGCACCGGAAAAGATATGTTTAAAATCAATACTAGGACAGATATCCAAGAAACCAGTTTTGTCTAACTTACAATTCTGGTAACTTCATTCATATTAAATTGGTGTGCTTTTCCTGCCTGACTGGAAACAGCAAAGTCCATATGGAGTGGGAGGTAACAAAAGAATTATCTTCAAACACAAGAAAACATATTAGTTTTTGCAGACTCAAGCTGGCTATACGCTAGAAAAGCTATGCCATAAAAGAAAGCAGCTATCTATGGTAAGACTATCAATCCCCCACGGAAAACTATTATCCTTTATTCTGTCTTTCTATCTTGTTGCAATTGCTTGTTGTGGTGTGGTCACTCTAATGAAAAGGAACACTCAGAGGGGGAAAAGAGAAAGCTATACATATCCTATATCACAACTACAAGGCATTCTGGAAACAATTTGTAAAATTTCGATGGAAAATTGCTGATTGATGTTTTCATCCATCAAGTGTAGTCAGGTAGGGTTGTGATAGGTACAATAGAATCAGTGGTAGGATTCAATTTTTTTTTACTACTGGTTCTGTGGGCGTGGCTTGGTGGGCATGGCTTGGTGGGTGTGGCAATGGGAGGGGATCCTCATTCCCTCCCCACTCCAGGACAAAGATACTGTAAAATCTTCATATCCACCCCACTCTAGGGCAAGGATACTGCAAAACCTCCATTCCCACCCCACCCCAGTAATCTGCTTTCCAGCTCTGTTCTCCTGTGCAGGACAAGAGAAGAAGACCCAGCCAATCAGCTAGGATTCCGATCAGCTCGGACTCGGGAGACAGAATAGATGGGGGCGGGGCCAGCCAGAGATGGTATTTGCCGGTTCTCCAAACTGTCCGCTACCGGTTCACCAGAACTGGCTGAATACCACCTCTGAATAGAATGGGATGTAGGCAGGATGGAACTCTTTGATCCACGTCAGCCTACCAATTCTAAGAAACCCTCCCTAAATCCCACAAGCGGAGACCTTTGCCAGGTGGTTTTTCTTCAGGGAGGACTCTCTCTTAGGGCCCAAGATCAGCAGACTGCATTAAAAGATACCTTTCCTTCCTGCCCCTCTGGTGAAACGACTTTGTGTACTCACGTAATGAGCAGACATCTGGAGTGCTTAGTCAGCCCCAGGCAAGCAATAAGGCAAATCACCAAGTCCAGAATGAACAGCAAGAGGTAAGAGAGCCATCTGGAGAAAAAAAAAAGAGAGAGAGAGAATGCGTGGGTAACTCATACATCCCTGGAGAAACATAGGAGAAGGAGGGATGGTGAAATTTAAGCAGGGCGCTTTGGCAGCAACACCTCAGCAGAACCATGGAACAACAACAACATGGCATTTCTACAAATTATCCAAGTTTATGAAGGGCAAACTTCACTTCCTCTAGAGACTTGAAGACAGAACTGCTGAAATGGAAAGGGAGACATTTACGGCTAGCAAAATGAAACAGATTTGAGAAGCTGGGACTTCTGCAGTACAATCATATTTCCTTGGGAATAAGCTACACTTACTTTGAAGCTAGCAGGCAGGTGATTATAGGTAATAATCGGCACAACTGTTCATTTAGTGACCGTTCCAAGGTTACAACGGCACTGAAAAAAGTGACTAATGACCAGTTTTCACACTTAATGACCGTAGTAGCATCCCCATGGTCATGTGATCAAAATTCAGATGCTTTGCAATTGACTCATATTTTTGACGAGAGGGCGATGTGATCCTCTTTTGCAACCTTCTGACATGCAAACTCAAGGGGAAGTCAGGTTCACTTAACAATCGTTTGACTAATTTAACGACAGTGATTCACTGGACCACTCTGGCATGAAAGGTCGTAAAATGGGGCAAACTCACTTAACCAATGTTTCACTTAGCAACAGAACTTTTGGGCTCAATTGTGGTCGTAAGTCGAGGACTACCTGTGCTTTCCTTTCAAAATCACAAATAGTGACAAATACTGGGCAGGAGAAAGCATTACAGGTAGCTACAAAGCTAATTGGGGTGGGTGGGGGAACAAGATGAATGAACTAAGCAAGGAATAAACAGAAGGGCAAAAGAGGATATGGGGACTGTATGCATTTATCTTATAAGGTTTTATTTTTCAAAAAGAATACTTTCAAATGTTCTCATGGTATTCCAAGTACTGGCCTAATGCAGTTTGCCTGCAGTCCCACTTAGAGTGGGGTGGGACAAGTGATTATTTTTTTTGCCTCCTGCATGAGAGAGGCTCTCCCCAAACAACCCAAGTGTCTAGGCTAGCATGTTTTTTTCATTCAGACGTTTCTGTGAAAACACGGCTTTTACAAGATGTGAGTAGAACAATTCAATAGAACAGTTTTAAACTATGTTATTCTGGAGCCTCTGTGCTATAGAAGGTGATTTTGAGAATCCCTGTTTTTAAATATTTGAGCTGTAGGTGTGTTGGAAATGCATGATGAAATTTCAGGAATGTGTAATTCATGTAAATCAAACCATTTACCTCAGCTAAGAAAATGCAACACTGTATATATTTCTGGATATAATCCAGTGGTGGGTTCCTAACGGTTCGGCCAAACTGGTAGTGGTTTGGCGGCCTGGGTCGCTAGAGCCAGCAGCGACCCAGGCCTGCCACACCCCTGAATCAGTCCTCCAGGTGGCGTCATCATCTTGTTTTTGCTTCTGCGCATGTGCAGAACAATTTTTATTTTACACACACACCAAGGAACCGGCAGTAGTGTCTGCCGGAACCCACCCCTGATATAATCCTATTTAGTGGTTATCTGGCTTGCTAGTGTTAAAATGACACCTGGTCAGTAGGGATTCTCCCACCTGCGATATAAAGCAGTTTGCACAATGCTCGGTGTGTTTTGTGCTTGCACATGCATGCGATTGCCTAATAATCCATGTAGCTCATTCCTGGAGCACATGAACCAGAGTTGTCTTTCTGCATTTTTGCCAAAGGAAAGGTTTGTAATTGTTCCAACCTTGCGGGTACTATTTTCTTACGGATTTATTTACAGATAGGGTTTTCTGCTTCAACAATATTAGAGACAGAGAGGAAGAGCAAGATCTCTATTTTAGTTAGTGTCTGAACTAAACTGGAATCCGATTAAAATTCTTCCACGTGTGGCCAAGAGCTAATCACAGGCAAGCTGCAGCTTTTGGTGCAACTTCACTACTCCCAAGAGAATTCAGAAAAACTAGGGGGAAGAAAAAAACCAACCACCACTTTTTAGCATTCAGGGCAGTTCTGATTTCATTTTGCCCTCCGAGCAAGTTAAATAAGCAACTATATCTATTTAAAATAAACTACGTTAAGTATAGAAATTAGATGTGCAAATGGGATGAATTTGAGAAACAGCCCATGAAATAAATCAAGTGCATATTCGTTTGCTGCAGAACGATGTTTATTTCCAGAGTGTGATGATACCTTACACTAGCTTTACCCTGACCCCACTGAAAACTCAAGCGTGGACATTAATTCTATCAGAATTCTGCTTCCATTTATAACAAATATTCAGCAAAACCATGTTGATCAGAATGTAGACATTCTGAACTTGGTGCCTATACAACTTTTCATGATGAAGCTGGACCATTCCAGAGTTGCAATCATAAGAACGATAAGAGAATCTTTACCTCTAGCATGCAGCGATATTGTGGAGATGTTAGCATTTTAATCATTTTCTTATATACCTACATAATTTGATTTGATTTTTTAAGGAAAGCTGTCTCATGCTGGAAAGAAAGAATTAAGCAAAAATACAGTCACTTGACCAGGATGAAGTACCTCCTCCTATCTGTCCAATCACTGCTCTCTTGGAACCTGCTGTAAGTCAGAAAGATTTTAGGCTAAGGCTCATTCGTTCCATCAGGGGTAAAAGAAAAGGAGAGACAATAGCAATAGCAATAGCACTTAGACTTGTATACCGCTTCATAGTGCCTTTACAGCCCTCTCTAAACCGTTTACAGAGTCAGCATATTGCCCCCAATAATCTGGGGAAATGAATGAAAGAAGCCCTATCTCTGTAATTGTGTAATGAAATCCACAAAGGGCTATTTTAAGGAGTCAATTCATTGGTACAGACAGGATATCATCTCTGCTGAACAGGAGTAATTCTGCAGGATATCAGAGCAGGCACTTTCCCCCAGCAATTAAACTATGGAGCTACTGTAGCTTCAGAGGCCTGAATGGAAAAAATCCCTTTGAACTTTCAAGACTTTCCAGATTAGCTCAAACAGTTTCTAACAAGAGACCTCAATCTTTCTCCAGCCGAGGGCCTCTTAAATATATTGACTTCATTTTCTGCATTTCTCAGTCAGGAGTCATCCTGAGTTGGGAACATGAGGAGGAGGAGGACATCCAGCTTGGGGAAGGCTGAAATCCACAAACTCTTCAGTAAGTCCTTACTGGCAATGTATGCCTCTTGCTACGATGACTATGCTGACTTACCTATAATATTCTACATAGCTGACATCATTGGCAATCATAGACAAGTCTACAGTGACATCACTCCACACGGGAAGCCCTGATAGTTGCAGCACGATATTGTCTGCCATCTGCTGCATGAATTTCAGCGTTTGTACATATTCACTGTGGGTTGCAAATATCTCATTCAGGCGGGCCACGTGCTGCTCCAGAACTATTTTCATCTGTGTCCTAGTGCCTGAGACCTGCCAAAAGACAATAAGCAGACCACTGAGAACCAGCAGGCAGATAGCTTCTAATCGCTTGCCCAGCAGAATGAATGGCCACAATGACCTCGGCTTATATAGGTAGTCCTCGACTTACAGCCACAACTGATCCCAAATTTTCTGTCATGTGAGAATTCATTAAGTGAGTTTTGCCCCATTTTACGACATTTCTTGCCCCAGTTCTTAAGTGAATCACTGCAGATATTACGTTAGCAACACTGCTAACACTTCACTACGTTAAGTGAAGCTGGCTTCCCTGTTGGTGTTGCTTCCGAGAAGGTTGCAAAAAGTGATCACATGACCCTCAGACAAAGCAATGATCATAAATACGAACCAGGTGCCGAGTGTCTGAATTTTGATCATATGACTGTGGGGATGCTGCAAAGGTTGTAACTGTGAAAAATAGTCACAAGTCACTTTTTTCAGTGCTGTTGTAACTTTGAACGGTCACTAAAGGAACTGTTGTAAGTCAAGGACTACCTGTATATTGATCTGGATAGGCCAAGTCGTCTTATGCAATCATCACCCCAAGAATAAAGACAACACAAAGGGGATGGTGACTAGCTTTCTTCATGTATACATACTATAATCTAAAACAGCTTTCCTCAGGCTGGTGTTTTCCAGATGCATTACATATCAATTCCCATGAATCCCCAGTGAAAAGGCTCTTCTCACAATAGCAGATAATGAAATTATCCTTCTCAAAAGCAAGTTAAGTTAAATTAGCACCATGTTCACAGGCTCATCTTTCAGCTATCCTCTCATCCATATTTTTGTTTATTAAATGCACATTGGGAAAGGAGACCCGGGAAGAAAGGAGGGGCAAAGCAGCAACAAAAGGACATGAATCTTGCAGGAACCCAGCAAAGCAGTGGGTGAGGGCTGGATCTCCCGTCTCCTATTAACACTGATTAGAGTAGAATAACAGAGTTGGAAGGTACCTTGGAGATCTTCTAGTCCAACCCCCTGCACAGGCAGGAAACCCTACATCATTTCAGGCAAATGGTTGTCCAATCTCTTCTTAAAAACTTCCAGAGTATTCACAACTTTTGGGGCAAGTTGTTCCACTGATTAATTGTTTTAACTGTCAGAAAATTTATCCCCAGTTCTGGGTTGCTTCTATCTTTGATCAGTTGTCCTTCACCCATTCTTTTGTAAATTTACTTGTACGTTACAAAAGAATGGGTGAAGGACAACTGATCAAAGATAGAAGCAACCCAGAACTGGAGAGAAATTTTCTGGGTTCCACCACAAATGCGCGAACGACAAAAGCGCGCCTGACTAAACCGCGGTGACAAAACCGCGCCGACGAATGAGCGCTGAAGCGCACCGACAACAGCGCGCTGACAGAAGCGCACTGTAACCTAACCCTAAAAATAACCCTAAACCTAACCCTAACCCTAACCCTAAACCTTACCTTAACTTAAATCGTGCTTCTGTCGGCGCGCTTTTGACATCGCGGTTTTAGCGCCGCACTTTTGTCGGCGCGCTTTTGACGTTCACGCTTTTGTCGGGTCACGCTTTTTCTTCAACAATGGTAAGTCACCTAGACCCTGAAGCTGCAAACCATTCCCAAACCATGACATTATTACCACATTTGACAGCCAAAATATGGGTCTTCTTGTGGAGCATAGTGTTTGTTTCTATTAGTCATGAACACATCTGTGTAACCTGAGATGTTTTACTTTTGATATTTGTTTACAGAACATTTTGCCAGACATTTAAGGAGTAATCAATGGGGGGTTGGCGGGTTCCTGATAAACCTGAGATGAACCTCACTGTTCATAGTGATTAACAGCACTCAAAGTATTAAAACTATCATGAATCCTATTTTCATTCAGTGCGTCTCTGATAATAGTCATTAACACTAAATTTAGCCAAGTTGAAAAATGCCTGCATATCTTCAAGACATTTTTATGGTTTCCTGAACAATTTTGCTTCAATTTGCTTGATTTTGACAACCCTCTTTAAGAAAGTGCACTATTACCACAATTTTCCTCATTGCAAAAATGTTTCCGATTGTGTGTCTGGAGTCTCAACTCTTGAGAAAAGGTTTCAAAATCTCTCCCCCCCCCCCCCCCCCGCTCTGTGCAATTAATAGGCAACAATTTTGTTGAAATAGCAATCTTAACAGATCAGATTTCTTTTAGTGGGGCATGGCTTAATTGAGACATATGAGTGGTGACCTCTGTGACGAGGCAGCCAAAGTTAGTAGTGTATTTATTTAGGATTGAGCTGAGTCAAACCAGCGCTGATTATTTAGTGACACAATTGGCCTTAGTTATTCTTTAACTGAATTTACTGTTTCCAGTGAACAATACTAGAATATCACATTTTTGGATAACTCTATGAAATAAATGAAACAAGGATCCTATATTTGTCTTCTTCCTTCAGACTCCTTTTATATGTCATGGGGATCCACATGATATCATTTGTTGGCAAAGATATGTAAAATTAGAGAAAATCCCAAAGGGATCCTATAGCCATGTAGCAAAAGCAGGATGAGACAAATACAAGGATGTTAACTCATCACTCATGGCAACATTCCCACTCACTCATATCCTTTTGCCCCTCTCAAGGCTTCTTTGTTCAACAGTGTTCCCCCCACCCTTCTGTTTCAAGCAACCCTTTTCTCAGACAATATGTTTTCATGGGTTATCTTAGCCCAAATCCTTACACTATGATCTCAGCTCCCTTCAACAGCAATAAAATAACTTCAGATAACTGCTCTGAAGTTAACCAGAGCCAAGGCATTTCTTGATAGTACAAAAGTCCATTTAGTCCATTTTACTGACTAACCAAAGTGGACGTTTCCAATCTCAAATTCAGATTTCTGACTTTCCGTTTTTGCAGCCGATATGCCTTCCGGAAAAAGGGAAGCTATCAACATTGCTTATATCCAACAGAGACAGTATATGATGCAACTACCTCTTTCACATGATGCCATTCTGAAGTACAGATGATAGTAGCTTCAGGGGAAAATATAATGATAGACTGTGGAATTGTTGATATGAATCGATTCTTTGTCCAGTACTTACTGTCAATTTCACCTCACCGAAAGGAATGAACTACTTAGGCAAAATTGCAGGAAATCTATGAAAACCATGTCAAAGAATTTCAGCAGCTGTAATGATTCAAGAGCAAGCCTTATTTAAGTCAAGGGTATTCAAACCCACTTAGATATAATTTTCCTCCCTGCACTCTTCTCACTGGCTCTCTCTCTCTCTCTCTCTCTTTTTGTTCAGGTTGGCTTATCTTCATCTGCCCTTTATTTTACGACTGCCCAAATTGCTATTAACTTGGCTATGAAATAATGCATTTCCTTGATCAAGTCTGGCAGCTTGATCAGACCAGTCAGAGAACATTATCTTCAAGGCCCACACCTATAGGGGGTGTGACCTATAGGAGGTGGTATAGGATCTCCTGCTTGAGCAGGTGGCTGGACTAGAAGACCTCCAAAGTCTCTTCCAGCTCTGTCCTGATTGACTGACAACAAATACCGGAAGGTGGACATTCTGTAGCATTCTTTTCCTATTGGAGTAGCTTACTGGTAAGATAGCCACAATTCTTATCCAAAAGATCCAAAACTTATCCAGAAATGTTAACATTAAACTTTCCTAAAGGGTTATTTGAGACTGATTCTAGATCCATCATTATAAAATTTCCAGACGTTCTTAGCAGGAAAGCTATGAAATAGAGGAGGGACCTCCACAATGGTAGGCCTCTTGGTATTAGCTATTCCAATGGATGACCATTCCAATGGAATCTTATTCTCAAATAGCTACTTCAACTTCCAGCACTCCACAAAACCCATCTAAGGCTGTTCCCCTCAGAAGAGAGGCCTTACCAGTGAATCAACCCCTGAGAGGGTATGATTAGCATTATCAAGGGCGTA
The DNA here is from genome assembly GCF_051295495.1 of Thamnophis sirtalis. NCBI lineage: Eukaryota > Metazoa > Chordata > Lepidosauria > Squamata > Natricidae > Thamnophis > Thamnophis sirtalis. The sequence goes on from NW_028261383.1 coordinate 134,366,517, forward strand.
GATCAGCTGATAAATCCCATCGTTGGTTTCACTGTTGCCATAAAACCCAATGCCAACAGCCGCACTAGAAAAAAGAGAGGAAATACAGAAATGTGAGTAAAAAGAAAAAGTTACAAATCAGAGCCATTTGATTGTAGCAGCATCACCAAGGTTCAGACTGAAAATCATTAAGGTGTTCCATCTATTGAAATAAAAAAATCCTTCAAATCTTTCCTATAATGGGGTGGTCTCTCTCCTCTCTCCGTGTGTGTGTGTGTGAGAGAGAGAGAGGGGGGGGGGGAGAGAGAGAGGGAGAACACCCCATTATAGGAAAGATTTAATACAAGGTTATGGATTAACAGGAAAAATAACTGCTTTTCAGAAAGAGGTGATATTCCTCACTCTCATTCTGTGAAACGGACAGCTTGAATTTGTTTCTTTAGATGTTTATTCTGCCCTTCCCTGACAAACAACAGCAGACTTTTCTTTCAGTTCTTAAACACCAATGGTAATAAAGGCCTGATGAATCTGTGAAGCCCCATAAAGGCTTTCTGTACGCCAAACTGATTAACTATTTTCGCAAATTCAGATTCTTGATATGTTTACTTAACGGAATGTACTATTTCACTGTATTTTTTTAAAAAAGTCAACACATCATTTCTGACTATTCTCCGAGTCATTTATAAATAGTTGCGAATGGGAGTTGATTAACTCCTTTCATTTAGCTTAAAGAATGGCTTATCCTGCAAGTCAAATATCTGACTCTTCAGGAAATTCAACAGGAAATTCAGAAAAGAATTCTACCTCTCTCTAGCCAGGCATAATCCCAGATTGTGTGTTTAGATTTACAGTTAATATATGCACATATGTGCTAGTCGTTCGCGATTCTAGGGGGCGGTGGTCATCTCCCTTTCAAAGCCGAAGAGCCAGCACTGTCCAAATACGTCTCCGTGGTCATGTGGCTGGCAAGACTAAACGTCAAAGGCGCATGGAACGCTGTTACCTTCCCACCAAAGGTGCTCCCTATTTTTCTACTTGCATTTTTTACATGTTTTCAAACTGCTAGGTTGGCAAAAGCTGGGACAAGTAACGAGAGCTCACTCCATTACGAGGCATTAGGGATTTAAACCGCTGAACTGTTGACCTTTCTGATTAACAAGCTCAGCATCTTAGTCACTGAGTCACCGCATCCCTTTGCGGGTTAATACTACCATAATTAAATCACACAAATTATGATAGCACTTTTACCTCTGAGGATGGGTTTCTTCTTGATTAACTCAAGGGAAGCAGAAGAGAATCTCAGAGTGCATGCCACATTTCATCATGTAGGTCCACAATGACAATTGTTCTCACTGGGGAATGGCCTGTATCCCACAGGAAGACAGCTTTGGGTTCTGCCATAGTAAGATTCTAAATGGCAGAGCCTCCTGCTTGCTGTATCTAAATGAGAGCTAACTGCTTAAGAGCAAGTTACTACATAAAGGACCTTCATATAAATTTTAGAAATCAATCAATCAGTTCATGCCATACATCTCATGAAAGTTCCCTGAAAAGAAGCTGCTAAAAGAAGGGAAGATGGAGAAACTAGCTTTTGGGAACATCCGTTCAGTCAATGCAATAATGAAAGTAACCTAAAGAAATTCTTTCTTTTTGCCATGATATCCTCACTTGATACAACTTTTTAAAATTACAGATCCACCCCTCCCCCTAGATATTCCTATTAGGGAATATTTTGGGGAGTCTGCCATTATTATCATGGGAAATCTATATAGTAAGCCATTTGGATCGAAGACCATCTTTACCTCACCAGATGGATTCAAGAATCTTGGATACATTTCATATCTGACCTTAAATGCATACAATTTTCAAGTTTATAAAAAAATAAAAAATAAAGGTTATGCTTATGTGATATCCATATGCATATTACGCACACACATTATTTTTTAAAAGGTAATCCTTCATGGCCTATATGTAAAAAGAGATGCAAAGAAAAGTACAAGAAAAATGAAACAATTGTCAGATACAACAATTAAAAGAGATCTATTTTGGTACAGATGAGCAGAAGAGTGTTTTTTAAAGTTTGTTTTCTATCTAATTTTCAGCACACAGTGCACTCTGTGAAATACTTTGCTTTTAGCTGATTTAATTTTTAAATTCTACACATATGGGAGAAGGAGAAACAAGAATACGCCCCCTCTTTTTAAAAATAAATCAATATGTATACCCGCTGCAAAGCAGAAAGCTAGGCTGCATTTTCCAAGTTTTCTTATTATCACTTCTCATAACTCTTTCAATCCGAATTTTGCTGAAGGCCTTCTTCAGGCACAGTTAAGAAATTGATCTCTATCTAATTTTTACATTCACTCTTTCTACTTTTTTCTTTTGTAGAAGGGAACAATAACAGCATTCTTCCAATTGTCACGCACACATGCAGCCTTTTACACAAACAAGCTACATAATCACTCCATAAACCAGTCTTTCTCAACCATGGCAACTTGAAGATGTCCGGACTTCAACTCCCAGAATCCCCCAGCCAGCATTTGCTGGCTGGGGAATTCTGGGAGTTGAAGTCCAGACATCTTCAAGTTGCCAAGGTTGAGAAACACTGCCATAAACAAACTACATTCATATTTTAACATTTTTTTCAGTAACACCTGCCCCCTTTTTATTTTCAGCCTGCTCATTATGATTTCCTTTTCATCCATTTTTCTGGAATATTAACATTTACAGCATTCATTTCAAATCCATTTTTATACCACTTGCATTTCATATAAATCTCCATTCCTTCCACAATTCTCTTCCTTCAGCTTCATCCCAGATTGTAGTCCAACATTTAATTTTTTGCATTTACTCTCCTCAAGGCACCTGGTTTATGCCTTTTCACTCATTTCCACCAAAAATTGTTTGCAGCTTTTTCCTTTTTATACACATTATACCAGTGTTTCTCAACCTTGGCAACTTGAAGATGTCTGGACTTCAACTCCCAGAATTCCCCAGCCAGCGAATGCTGGCTGGGGAATTCTGGGAGTTGAAGTCCAGACATCTTCAAGTTGCCAAGGTTGAGAAACACTGCATTATACAATATAATTATAATTATCTTCATTTTTAGAGAACTTGCTCTCAATTCTCTTTTTTTCTTCATCCACAATCTCTTTCACTTCATTTCTTCAGGCTCTAAAGACCGGTCTCTTTGCCAAGGCCTTTGTCAAGGGTGATAGAAATCCTCTTTTCTTTTGTTCCCATTGGTTTCCTCATTTCTGCCTTCTTTATTCTTCTTTATACAGGCAGTCCTCGATTTATAACAGTTCATTTATGACTGTTTAGAGTTACAACAGCACTGAAAAAAAGACTCATGACTGTTTTTCACACTTATGACCACTGCAGCATCCCATTGGCCACGTGATCAAAATTCAGAGGCGTGGCTGACTCATATTTATGACAGTTGCAGTGTCCTGGGGGGGTCATGGAATCAACTTTTGCAACCTTATGACAAGCAACGTCAATTGGGAAGCCAGAATAATTTAACAACCTTGTTACTAACTTAACAACTGCAATGATTCGCTTAATAAGTGTGCAAAGAAATTTTGTAAAATGGGGCAAAACTCACTTAACATCTGTCTCGCGTAGTAACAGAAATGTTGGGTTCAATTGCGGACGTAAATCGAGGACTACCTGTACTTTCTTGTTTCCTTGTTTTTAAACAATTTTAACCATTTGCAAACCGCCCAGAGTTGCTGGGAATTGAGTGGCATATAAAGTTAATACACTTTTATTATCCATCAAACATCCTTTTCATACTTCTCATTATTGCAACCTCACACCCCCATACGGCAGTCCAAAATATTCTTTTTACTCCCTTCCAAGCCATTTCTACATGTTGTTTCCTTTCATCCACTTTCCATTTATTCTGTGAGGAGAGTCCAAAAGATACTAATTCTAAACAGTTTTATTGTCTGAAATGCTTTACAAGGAACATGACAAGGAAGGGATGAGAAACGGAGACATATTGAGCCAACATGAGAAATGGACTATTTTACAGAGAGCATGGATGGGCACTTGAAACTACCTACGATTCGTATAGTTTTGGTCCTCCAAAACAGGGGTCTCCAACCTTAGCAACTTTAAGACTTGGGGACTTCAACGCCCAGAATTCCTCAGCCAGAATTCTGGGAGTTGAAGTCCACAAGTCTTAAAGTTGCTAAGGTTGGAGACCCCTGCTCCAAAAGACTGTATGATGGACTGATGATCAACACAGTCACTTGGCTACTGTTTGGAAAAGGACTGCAGATTTTCTGCTGACATTAATGGCATGACACCAAGCAATCTAATTTCTGCCAGCTAACTGTTAATGTAATAGTAATAAGAAATCAGTGAACTGTTAACAGCTGGGAGAAAACTTCATTACTTTCTCTTTCTTCAGAGTAATTCAAGACAGCAGTACAAGGGAGGGAGAGGAAGGAGAGAGAGCCAAAGTGTCTCAGGGGAACTGGGTGGTGGAGCTGTGAAAGGATTCTAATCCGAACTGTTTCAAATTAAATATAAATCAAATCAAATTTTAAACATTCTGCTTTGAATAGAGAAGATCTGCCTTGAGTGCAAAACAGGCGGGTTTAAACATTTCAAATATGCTACAAGTTTGAATTGGATCTGTTACAGTAACAGTATAACACGAGTCAGAAGATACCTCAGAGGTCCTCTAGTCCAGCCCCCTATTGAAGCTAGAGACCCTAAAAAAAGGTAAAGGTAAAGGTTCACCTTGCACATATGTGCTAGTCGTTCCCGACTCTAGGGCGTGGTGCTCATCCGTTTCAAAGCTGAAGAGCCAGCACTGTCCGAAGACGTCTCCGTGGTCATGTAGCCAGCATGACTAAATACCGAAGGTGCACAGAACACTGTTACCTTCCCACCAAAGGTGGTTCCTATTTTTCTATTTGCATTTTTACATGCTTTCGAATTGCTAGGTTGGCAGAAGCTGGGACAAGTAACGGGAGCTCACTCTGTTACATGACGCTAGGGATTCAAACCACTGAACTGCCAACCTTTCTGATCGACAAGCTCAGCATCTTAGCCATTGAGTCCCTCAAGAGTCCTTATACCATTCCAAAAAAATGGATGTCCAATCTCTTCTTAAAAACCTTCAGTGATGGAGCACCCAAAACTTCTGAAGACAAGCCATTCCATTAAACAATTTTTCTCACTATCAGGAAATTTTTCTTTAGTTCTAGGTTGGATCCTTTGATAATTTTCCAACCATTGCTTTTCTTTCTTTTCTAGGTGCTTTGGAAAATAGGTCAACCCTTTCCTCTCTGTGGCAGCTCCATAAACATTGGAAGACTGCCATCAAGTCACCCCTAGGCCTTCTTTTTGTTAGACTAGACCTACTCAGTTCCTGCAACCGTTCCTTGTTTTATCCTCCAGGATCCTAATCATTTTTGTTGCTCTTTGCACTGTATCTAGAGTCTCAACATCTTTTTTTGTATTGGGGTGACCAAAACTGGATTCACTATTTCAAATGTGGTCTTACTAGTACAATATAAAGCGGTACTAATACTTCACATGATCTTGATGCGATCCCTCTATTGATGCAGCTTAGGACTGCATTGGCTTTTTTGGCAGTTGTAGCACACTGTTGACTCATACCTAAGTAGTTATCCACTAGGACTCCTAGTTCCCTTTCAGTTACTGCTGTTGAGTCAGGAACCACCCATTCTATACACGTGCATTTGGATTTCCTTGCCTAAGTATAACATCTTACTTACCTCATCACTGAAATTTCATTTTATTAGATAGGACTCAGTGTTCAAGTCTGTCAAGATCCTTTTGAATCTTGAGCCGATCTTAAATGTTCGCTATTCCCCCTCAGCTTGGTATTGTCTACAAATCTGATGAATTCTCCTTTTATTTCCTCATCCAAATTGTTTATGAAGATGCTCAAGAGTACTAGAACTAAGAGAGAACCTTGGGGGATCCCACTGCATCCTTCCCTCCATGTTGATATAGTTCCATTGAAGGCTATATGTTGTGTGTGGTTGGTCAGAGAGTTATGAATCCATCTGGTGGTTAAATGGTCTATCCCACTTTTTTCTTTCCTACCAAGAAGTAGACTGTGGTCTACTTTGTCAAATGCCTTATTGAAGAGTGATATTTCAACAGTGATATTTCACTCCCACCTGTATTAGTATTATTTATGTTCACAAATACTTATTTAATGTGCTATTATATTAGCAGAAATATTTACAGTGCAATATATAAGTCTAACTGCTATTATGCTTGATTAATATGCCCCTTCAGCTTCAATGGGCAAAGAGGTGTCTCCCCCCCCGCCCCTTTCAGAGCACTTCTTTAATCATACAGTTTGAGGTAAATAAGCAATGTCCCAAAGTATTACTAACTTTATCAGAATTCAGTTACAAATTAATTTTTAATAACTTACATAGGATTCAGCTACGAAACAGCCATGAAATGGCGAATGAACACAGCAATTTAAGCACTTAAACCTGCGTAGAGTTTCAGACATTTTAAACCACTGATTTTATGCATGCTTGCTTTTGCACAAGTCTGGGATGTAAATGATATAAACATTTCAAATTTCAACTGTCTACATTTATCTTTTCCTGAGTATTTTCTTTGGATGAGGGGTTTCTCTATCCTGGATTATGGTATATTACGATATTATCTGGATTGTGTTATTATTATAAGAAGTCTGTTGGTGTTGTGAATATATAGTGCCTTTGGAATAAGAACAAGCCCTTTTGTACTATACTAGAAAGGGTTTTTCTACAACATTTCACTTTTAAGTGACCTGAGGCAGGGGTGAAATGAATGTATGTTCGCTACTAGTTCGCAAATGTGAGTGCATGTACCCCTCTGCGCATGCGCAGGACCTTCTGCGCATGTGCAGACCAGTGGTGGGTTCTGGATCCTGTTGCATCCGGTATGGTTGCAACAGGGCCCGGTATGTACCACATGAATGTATGCAGCACACTCATGCGTACCTACCTCTTGCGATGCCTCTGCGATGCTCCAGCTGCTCAGCAGAATGTCACGCAGGCGCCATGTGCCAAAGAGCTCAAATACAGGTAAGGAGCTCAGGCGGGTGGGTGAGCCCTCCGGAGCACCGTACCGGAACGGTATCTGGTGCTCCGGGCAGGCACTGGTATGCCCGTACCGGCGCGTACTGTCTGCAACCCACCACTGGTGCAGAGCGTCAAAAACGGGATGTGATGATGTCCGGGTGGATGGGTGGAGCCTTCCGCCGCCAGCACTATCGGTTCGCCCGAACCAGATAGAACCGGCTGAATTTCACCACTGACCTGAGGTAAATCCACCATTGAAAAGAATAGAAGACAAACAAAAATGATGACCAGCTTGTTACTAACAACTAATGTGTAGATAGTAACAGTTTCAAAAATAGATTGGATGAATTGAATAGTTCTATCAATTACAGTATCATCCAAGAAAATATGTTTGCTATGAACAGAATGGTTTTCTACATGCATGCACTTTGGGAGGAGATGCAGTTTACATATGCATCAATGACTGTGCAGTGGATTAATATAAAAGTTCAGAGACTTTACAGAAGTCAGCATCAAGCATATTGTGTTCTTCTGTTTTTTTGTCTGAGGATAAAACCTGGCAAGTTTTTAAATCTTCTTTACGATTTTCCTACTTTAAAAAAAAACAAAACTATTATGGCTAATTTTTAGTTTCCTTGGGAGAAGAGAAAAAAAACTCCAAAGCTTCTGAAAAAGCACTTGGTTGCTTAGGAAGACAGAGGAAATTCAGGAAGGTGATGCCATGGTTAATTACTTAGCAATAGATTATACGGGAAAGCTATTTAGTTTGTGACTCCTGTTCAACTATCCTTGGTGCCTCAACCAATAAAAATGATTCATGCTTGCCAGCTTTCCTTTTATTTTTTTAATGATTTCCCTGTTTCAGATGGGCTGCACTGTCTAAACTGCACTGTACAGAAGAGTACTCAGCTCTGGCGATGTTTATCTCCTGCTTATTAAACATTGATGTCAGCTTTGAATTACATTCCCCACACAGAACATTGTTTTAAGACTTCCCGCGTGGAAGTATGTTGTAGGAGATTACAGACCATTATAGAAAGCATCCCTGGCAGTTCCTCTCTACTCTTCCACAAAAAAACAAGCAATATTGGCTTGGAGACGCTACAGGGCATGGCCTATACATTCGGTTAATGCATCTCACATGCTGGTTATAATATATAATATCTCACACGCGCAGAGTCAGTGACACGTAAGAAAAAATTCATGGTGAATCATAGGATACTTACTGAGGCAATTTTTAACCAGAGGAGTAAATTCTGTTCTTCCAACCTCCCCACCTCCTGGGAAAAATTGGTTTGTTCTCTTTTCTACTATAATTACTTTATATTTTAAAGTAATTTCACCTCAGTAACATCTGAAATCCCTACAAAACAAAGCCCAAAGTGGCAACAAAAGTTACTTTTTAATTAAACAAAAAAAAATTAAAAGAACTTGGATGTAATCATATTAAATGTAATTAATTAATTAATTCATGTAATCAAAAGCAGGGGTCCCCAACCCCCAGGCTGTGACCTATCTGGAACCGGGGCACATGAACGGTGGGCTGGCAAGCGGTGGGCCACCACACATGCAAATGAATGGTCCCATCACCCATGCAAGTGATGTGTGGCGTCCCACTGGTCATACAGCCCACTTCCCCTCCCTACACTCCCCCCCCCAATCTAAAGTATCTTTAATCAACAGTAGTTTTTGTTCTGACTTTGAACACATCCAAAGTGTGGTGTTTTTTTAAAAAAAATAAAAAAGAATGTTGGTCTTACCTGAACGTGTCTTTTCAGTAGAATAGAGGGAAGGGTTACGCGTGAGTATTGTCACAGCCTGATTGGTCCATAGACTGAGGGAAATTTCTTTAATATTCCTCCTTTCCCATTGGCTCCCAGTTTCCTCGATGTCGATGGACCGCACCTGTAAAGATACAAGAAAGACCAGCGACCTCCCGGCCCTCTCCATATACTAGCTAGGGTGGGTCGTAACCCCTCTATTCTACTGAAAAGACGTTCTTTTTCCAGTAGAATCGAGGGAGGGGTTATGTGTGGGACATACCCAAGCTTAGTCCCGGGGGGGGGGGGAATCTAAGACCCAGGGGGAGGGGCGGCTGCCACCCGTTGCGGAACCCTGCGACTGAAGGACGCCTCCGTGGAGGCGAATGCGTCCAGACGGTAGTGACGGATGAAAGGGGTTGAGGATGACCAAGTGGCCGCCTGGCAGATGTCCTCAAATGGGGCTCTGGTAGCCCACGCCGCAGTGGTAGCGGCACTTCAGGTGGAATGGGTGGTGATCCCTGCTCGAGGGGCCTGACTGTATGCCTCGTAAGCCATCACTATGGCCTGCCACAGCCACCTGCCAATGATGGCCGAGGATACCCTGGCTCCTAAAGACCCGGGCTGAAAAGAGACAAAGAGAGCCTCTGATCTGTGCACACCTGCCATCCACCTGAGGCAGATGCGTAAGGCGTGGCAGATGTCCAGTCAGTGTGAGAGACACTCCCTTTCATGTGAAGGGGCCAGACAAAAGTTAGGTAAAATGATCTCCTGTGCCCTGTGGAATGGAGTGTTCACTTTCGGGAGGAAGGTGGGGTCCAGACGAAGGACCACCCTATCTTGATGGAATTGGCAGAGATTGTCCTTGGAGGACAGGGCGCCCAGTTCCGAAATACGTCTGGCTGATGTGACTGCAACTAGGAAGGCCACCTTGAGGGAAAGTAATTGAAGGTGGACCATTCGAAGGGGTTCAAATGGGGCTTCCATCAGAGCCTGGAGGACAAAGGGCAGGTCCCAGGTTGGAAATCTATGTATAGGGGAGGTCTGAGGTTCACCGCCCCCTTCAGGAACCATTTAATTAGAGGGAGGTGAGATAGGGCAGAGGGGCCCTCCCCCCGAGAACGGAGGACAAAGCTGCCACCTGACAGCGTAGGGTGTTGTGGGAGAGACCACTGTCCAGACCCTTCTGTAGGAACTTGAGAATGTGGGCCACCGAGGCATCGGTGGGGTTGATACTTAATGGGTTACACCACCTGACGAACGCCGACCAAGTGGAGTTGTAAATTCAAGTAGTCAATAGATGCCTGGAGACCTCAATGGTTGCTATGACCTTGGAGGACAGGTTAGCGTTCCTTAGGAGTCGCCGTTCAAGTGCCAAGCAATCAAGTGGAGCCACTGGGGCTCCGGGTGGATCAGGACCCCTTGGCACAGGACAATCTCCTCCCGAGGAATCCTCCATGGGGGGGATACTGATAGCTGGACGAGGTCTGCAAACCAGGGCCTCCTTGATCAATAGGGGGCCAGCATGATGACGTGCGCCCGCTCTGTCACTACCTTCCTGAGGGTCCCCGGGATAAGGGGGATAGGGGGAAAGGCATAAAGGAGGCCTGGTGGCCATCTGCTCCTGAGGGCGTCCGTGGCCTCCGCAGTTCGGGTCTGGAATCGGGAGAAGAACCTTGGCAGTTGTGAGTTCGCTGGGGTAGCAAATAAGTCCACCCGTGGGGTGCCAAACTTCTGGCAGATCTTCTGGAATAACTCAGGTATGAGTTGCCACTCGCCATTATCGAGGGTTGCTTGGCTCAGCCAGTCTGCCTGAGGGTTGGATGTGCCCAATATGTGTTCCAACACTAGTGATGACAAGTGTCTCTCTGCCCATGAACTTCCAGCTTCCAGCTATAGAGCCCAGGAATGAGTACTCCCCCTGACGGTTTATGTGGGCTTTCATGGCTACATTGTCTGTCAGGGGAAGTACATGACATCCTACAATCAAGTTCTTGAACTGTCAGAGGGTCAGACGAGCTGCCTTCAGCTCCAGCCAATTGATATTGTGGCGGGGATTTGAAGCTGTCCAATGACCCTGAACCAGCCTGGAGTCCATCAAGGCCCCCAACCGAACAAACTCGCATCTGTTGTCACTGTTACTCTGTCCGGCTCCCAGAAGTTGCAACCCCGCTGAAGGGCCGGGGATAGCCACCACTGAAGGGACAGCCAGATGTCTGCCGGGAGACAGATAGTTCGGAGGGAATTGCTCATCTTCCTTTTCTGGAATGGGATTAGAATCCACTGGAGGGCATGTAAGTGCAGGCGGGCCCAGGGAACTATCCCTATGCACGAGACCATCTTGCCAAGTAACTGAGACAAGGTCAGGATGGAAACTGACCGACTTCTGCGAACCTTGATTGCTAGCTGGCGGAGACTGACCAGACGGTCCGGAGAGAGCTGGACTATCCCTGCCACTGAATCTATCACTGTCCCTAGGTGTAATATTCGTGTGGATGGAGAGAGGTGGCTTTTGGGGAAGTTGACAGAGAACCCCAGGGACTGGAGACACTGGATGGTAAGGTGAAGGTCGCTGAGTGCCTGAGAGTGTGACCCTGCCTGAACTAACACGTCGTCCAGATAACACTAGAGTCTCACCGGGGTAGAGCAGAGGTGAGCCGCCAAAGTCGTGAGGACCTTCATGAACAGAGGTGGGTTCCTGCCAGTTCGCACCTATTCGGTAGAACAGGTTCGTCAAATCTACCGAACCAGTTAGAAGAGGTTCCACCAGTGGACCCGGAAGCAGGCCACGCCTACAGAAGAGGTTCCAAAAATTTTTGAAACCCACCACTGGTCCTTGGATATGATTATTCTACACTATCATGCTCATATTTATAAAACTCAGTGTCTCTGTTAAATGTAAGGATGATTACTGCGTTTGTGGTGAAATCAGAACATTGCATGTGTTGAAGTTGTTTTAACGCAAACCAAAGATGCCTTTTAAAAAACAAGTTTACATCATATTCTTATGCATGCCAGTGATGTGTGTGAGGTAATTTAAGGTGGTTTTGACAAGTGTCGTCGGCATCTTCATATCTGGTCACATGAGTGGCAAGCCACTCCCATCCGGTCACATGGGTGGCAAGCAACTCCCACAAAGGAGGCCACACCCACAGAGTAGGTTTGAAAATTTTTTGAAACCCACCACTGTTCATGAAGGTATGAGGAGCTGAGGCCAGGCCGAAGGGAAGAGCGCAGTATTGATAGTGGAGGTTCCCGTGTGAGAACCTCAGATACCTGTGGTGGGCTGGCAAAATTGGAATGTGAAGGTAGGCCTCTGTTAGGTCTACTGAGGCCAAGTAATCCTCCCGACGGATCCCCTGGAGGATGGATCTGAGGGATGACATTTTGAAGTGCCTTTAAACTAAATATTGGTTTAGGCGCTTGAGATCCAGAATTGCCCTCCAGCCCCCCCAGCTCTTCGGAACTACGAACACGTTGGAGTAATGGCCCAACCTGCGTTCCACCGGTGGAACCGCTTCCACCGCCTGAATGTCGAGAAGATGCTTTATAGCCAGATTCATTAGGCGTCGTGTTCTGGGTCCCGGGAGGGAGGGAATGTTCTGAAGAGCTGTGGGGTGGTGGTGGAGAGGAACTCTAGCCGCAGGCCGAGCCTGACGGTGGATTTGACCCAGGTGTCCATGGTGATCCTGTCCCACTGGTCTGCAAAGTGAGCCAGGCAGCCGCCTATGAGAAGATCCGGGTTGGAGTCATTTCCCCCTGCGGAAGGGACGGCTGCCCCCCACCCCCGCGAAAGTGCCACCTGCACTGACCTTGGTACCTGCTACAGTCATGGTAAGACGGGCGTTGGAACTCTATGTCTGATCTAAAGGAGTTGTATCTTTGTTGGTGATTGTGTTCGGGTGCTCTATAAGAGGGTCTCCGATAGGGGGCAGGACAAGAGTCTGCCTTTTTGGCATTAGACAGAAGGACCTTCTTCTTATCCTTATTTTCTATTAAGATAGGAGCTAGAGCTTCCCCAAAAAGATTAGTGCCTGTGTAAGGAGCCACCACCAAATTCCATTTGGCCTTGTTGTCCATCTGCCAACTGCGCAACCACAACAAGCGTCTGGAGGTTACTGACGTGGCTAGAGCACTGGAGGCAAATTTAACGGTGTCCAGGGTTACATCACCTGAGAATTGAGAGGTGGCTATAATTTTAGTTATGTCTTGATGCAACCGCTCATCCTGAATCAGAATATGGTCCTGGAGTTGATGGAGCCACATAACGGTCATGCGGTTAAAGTAAGAAGTCGCCGCTGCCAATTTCATTGCCAAGGCAGAGGCGTTAAGGTTCTTACGCAAGGTAAGTTCCGCACGCTTGTCCTCTGGCTTCATCTTATCAGCCGCATTCCCAGAGACTACAGGGGAGGCGGCAACCAAAGCTGCTACTGGTGTATCGATTGCTGGCAATTGCGGGGCCTGGGCAAAAGGCTGCTCCACATTGTAGAAGCGGCAATCGTTTCTCCCCAGATTAGAAAAGGTGGAAGGACGGGCCCACTGGTTCTTTACCACCTCAAGGAACAGGGGGGGGGGGAGCAGGAATCTCCTTGTTTGTGGCGGTGTTAGAAAACATAGCCAGATTGGGGTCCCTAGGCTGAGGAACCATCGGATCCCCAGTTCTGATCTTAGTGGTTTTCCTGCCTTTGTGTAAATATGGCTGGTGGAAAGAGACCCGGAAAGGCAGGGGGATCTGGAGGAACTGAATCCTCATCCTCTGAGAAGCCCATGTCGTAGTGATTGTCCTCCCCCAAAATGGAATCTTCGCTGACCATGGAGGGGGATGGGGGCCTGAGATGCTGCTGCCTATGAACCCCTGGGGCCCTGCCAGGGTGAGGGGCCCTGTCTCTCTGGGATATGCTGGCGATGCCTTGTGAGATGGCGGTAGAAATGAGTTGTTTAATACTTTCAGGCAGGAGATCTAGGTCTTCAAGATCCTCCTGCGACGGGCCTGGTAATGGTGGATCCTGGGGGGCTAACCCTGAAGAAGTGTGGTATGACCTAGAAGGGCTCTCTAAGGGGTCCGCATCCCCACCCCCAACGGCTCTGGGAGAGATAGAAGGGGAAGGGGAAACTCCTTGCCTGGAATACCTATGGGATCTAGAAGGGGTGAAACTGAAGGGGAAGAATGACTAAACCCTCTAGGGGGAGAGCCCGAATGAGTGGATGAAGGCCTGATGGGGGACCTGGATCTGCTGGCCGAACAGGGCGTGGCGATTTGGGCCTGCTTTTCTGCTCTGGCTATGGTCTTCTCCAGAGTTCTCTCTCTCCTACGTTCATCCCTTGTTGCTGCTCTGGAAGGGCGCTGAGCCGCCATAGGTTTGGAGGCCGCAGCCCTGGTTCTGGGTCTATCTGTTTGGTCTTCCCTGCCTTCCTTGGAGGCCTCTAAAGGGGCCTGCGGAGGCTCAGATCTTTCTGCCATCGCAACACTCACGTGTCCGGATTCAAAGGTCACTGTAGGTTCCACTAGTGCCTGGGCCTGCAGGAACTGCGAATCTGTATTCAGGGCAATGTCTTGCCAGCCTCGATTAGTGGCCGTGATGCAGGGACTTGAGGGTGGCCACACGGTTCTTCGGGTGGCTTCCGCATGTGACACAGCGTAAATGGCCGCCGGAGCCTCCAAAAGCACTGCCGAGAAGTATGGAACGATCGCGGCTTGCCTTTTAAGTGCCGCGGCTTGTCCTTAATCACCTCAGCCCTCTGCTGATCTGGGACAGCACGGCAGAAGGCAGCAATTGAGTTAAGGAGGACGGCGCTGGGGAATCTCAGTGCGCTCTCAGCACCGGAAAAAAAGCCGCGGAGTCTCTTTTTAAACTTGCAGCTTGCAGCAAGCTCCTGGGAGCTGCACTTCAAAGTCTGTCACCCCTGCTGCCCCGGGGGTCAGAGCAGGGCTCCTGGCCCGCGGAGTGGGAGGGCAATGCCCCAAAGGGCTCTCCCAAGCCGCACGAAGCAGAAAGGACTGCTCCTGGGGCCGCAGCTGATATAATTTGGAATTTAGAGAAATCAATCAATCGAATCAAATAATCAATTATAATGAATTTATAAATTTTTCCTACCTAAGAGCCAAAACAACAGTGCTTGGACCAAAAGACTGTGAGGAAACTGGGAGCCAATGGGAAAGGAGGCATATTAAAGAAATTTCCCTCAGTCTATGGACCAATCAGGCTGTGACAATACCCACACGTAACCCCTCCCTCGATTCTACCTGAAAACATACAGTTTCTATTACATTATTGCAAGTTACAATTTGTTCCATTTTCAATATGCATTCAAAATTACAGCCCAATAAAACCAGAGGTATAGATTAAAGGCAGGATTGTATACAGAGTATTGTATCTATACTTGAGGTCACTGCATTTGTTACCACTTGGCTTCCTGACACAATTTATAAATCCCACCACAGTGTAGTGGGAGCTTAAGTGAGTGACTCTTAATCAAGCAGGTTTCTGTCTGCTCAGCTAATTCTCTAGAAAGAATCTGTTCAGAATCCCTCCTCCAGGTGAGATGCAAGCAGTTTCGGCTAGAAGTCAGACCTATAAATTTAGGAAATGCGTCACCTCAAGTAATATGAATGACCTTGACTCTTTTCTTCTTCTGGAAGGCCTTAAACACTACATCCTCTCCTTTAGCGACTGCAATACATTCCTTATATTGGAAATGATCACTAAATGTACATGTGACTGCAATATTATGTGACTATAACTTTTCAATAAAATAAAACTAGCTCATCTGGTGTTGTTTCTTGTCTGATCTACCTTGAAGGGTGACATCTTGCAAATCTGGAAGTATATTTCTCCCCGTTTCCTTTGCAGCCTAAAAAACTGGGGAGTCCTCTTGTCCCACCCACATTCTGAGTCTCTTGCTCCACCCAGATTGCTGCTGTGGGTTCAGTTACTTTTTTATCTAACCCTATATATCCTGTCTGTCAAGATCAGGAGTGTCAGACCACGCCTACCCCAGCTCTGCAAAGGCAAAAAACATCATGATACGTCACATGATGCGATCAGGTTTGACACCTGTAGTCAAGATCACTCCCACATATCATTACAGGGCCCTCCTGGGAAGAGCCGACTTGGAGGTTTTTCTGCAAGTTTGGTGTGAGGAAAATGCTGGGCATCTGTTGATTCTGCTTCAAATTGGACTCTAGCCTTGGAACTAGAGTGGTGGCTGGAGTTCAGTATGGCTTGGTTCTTTAGGAGCAGCTTGATCCTGATGAAGTAGACAGGGCACTCGAAACTAATGCACAGCTTGCTTATCTGTACATTAGATCCATGCCCCTCTTGGTTGGCTAATGGTGGTGAATTCTTCCTTGAGATGGGGATGGTTCCACCATCTTTTAAAAAGGCAGTGGCTCACCCACTCAGCGGCCCATTGCCCAAATGTATTGGATAATTTTCATTTGGTCTCCAACCTTCCCTTTTAAGAGAAGATGGTTATATGATAGCTGGTGGATTATGTAGATTTGTGAGATTTATATCAGCTCTCCCTGACAAATCAGTCAGAAAACACAACTAGATGAACTAATTCTATATCGTAGAAATACATTATACAATGTAACAGCCCATTGCCAACTGTATTGGATAATTTTCATTGGATAATGTAAAATACATTAACAGACTTTTGTAAGTGTGAAAGTACAAACTTCCAACCACAGTTCTAAGTGTTTTATCCACTTAGGCAAGTCCTTCCTGTTTCTTTCCCTGACTATTTAGTCAACCTTATTGTCTGTTTCTTAGGTAACATCTCTTCCCTTTGTCCCTCAAGGTCATCCACACGTTACATATAGAAAGGCAAGTCTGATTCATATACTGGACTGCAAAAATCCAGATGACCACTAGATAGGAGCAAAGTATTAATATGTCTATACTTTTTTGCTGCCATCTAATGGTTATCTAGGTGACTCAGTGGCTAAGATGCTGAGCTTGTTGATCAGAAAGATTGGCAGTTCAACCGTTTGAAGCCCTAGTGCCGTGAAACAGAGTGCATTCCCATTACTTGTCCCAGCTTTTGCCAATGTAGCAGTTCAAAAGCATGGAAAAATGCAAGTAGAAAAATAGGAATTGGTGGGAAGGTAACAGCGTTCAGTGCACCTTTGGCTTTTAGTCATGCAGGCCACATGACCCACGGAGACATCTTTGGACAGTGCTGGCTCTTCGGCTTTGAAATGGAGATGAGCACTGCCCCCTATAGTCAGGAATGACTAGCACATATGTGGAAGGAGAACCTTTACCTCTACCTAATGGTTATCTGGATATCTGTAACCTAGATATAACAACTGTTCACTCAATTGTAAGTAGGTTAAGGAGTAAACCTAAAAGAATCTTGTGTTTCTCATCTCCATAGAGCAAATAAATAAACATTATCAAGGGCCAGCTCAAAAACAAAAAGAAAACAAATTGTGATAGCAAGTTATAAAGCAATGATTCATTTAAAATCTAACATGTCAAGTCAATGGAACTTTAAGAGAGGATTCATGCCAAATAAAAATTTAAGTTTGATCATATATCAAGACTCCCCACTGATGTTTCTAAGCACATGGCAAGAAGAAAGTAAGACAGAGTTAGGTATATGACATAATATGTATAAACTTCATTCAGACTGTCTTTGCTATTCATTTAAAAGTCAAAGAACCAGATTTCAGCTCCTTACACTAAGCAGCTGCAATCAAGGCACCCTAGGGAACTTAAAAGTACTTAGGTATTTTATTTCTCTGCTTCCTCCCCATCTTATTTGTTCAAAGTTCATACATTTATCTGATTCCATGGAGATGGTTTTGCAAAGTTTTTAATCAGCCCGAAGGTCTGGAAATCACGTGCTTCTGTTCTGGGGAAGGAAGCAAGTCATGGGAAGCGCATGCTGGTTTAATCATTATGTTTATTCCTAAATACAGATAGTTCTATTCAGTAAAGAGAATTAGAGGGGGGTGGGGAGTGGGGAACCCTCCTTCACCTTTGGAGGCTCAGATGACTCTCAAACAATTAAGAACTAAAATCCTTGTAAGCCTTGGAACAAGTAATTGAATGATCTAATTGAGAACAGTGTTTATAGAAGAGCAACCAGTAGAATCCAATGAAAATCCATCAGAAAACACATGGAAGGAAATATATGAAGCACATATGCGGATGTCATTTCCTCTGTGCTTTTTGCTAAGATTAGCCAGATGGTGAAACAGAACACCTATTTCTAACATTGCAAGTTCTTAAAAAGACTAAAAACCAAAACATTAGCAATAAAAGCAACAAGTAATCTGACTGGCCTGGTTTACTTACTGTGCTCAACTACCCCATAGTTTGTTTGATTTTTATTAAAGATGTTATCGGGTTCATGTTTTCACACAACATGTTTACAGGCTTTATCTGCTGCTCCAATAAGAATCAATCCTGAGCAGGTTAATATATAAATTTGGGCAGTAAACATAGTCAGAATAATACATGGAAATGTACGAAGCTAGCTACTGTTTGAACGTCTCAAATAGCAAGATAAATTTAGGGCACATCTATTACCAGTCTTTTATGCAAAAATGTGATAAACAATTGAAACATCAAATCTGCTTGGAACAGGGCAGCATAGAAATAAAGTAATTTAAAAAATCAATGATGAAAGAAAAGAGTTTATTTTCTCTAATACACCTATAATTAATGTTCTGGCTATTCTTGCATAAAAAGTGATTATTTCTCATTGGTGATATGGAGGAAATGTCAGACAAAATATTCAAAATTCAGCTTTCCATGACAGTGAACAATTCTTGCCACTTTATATAATTTCACAAAAGGCTTCCCCAATTTGCAGCTCTTCAAATGTTTGACTACAACCCCTATCAACCCTAGCCAGGCCTAAATGTCTATGGAGATTCTCAGTCATCCAGATCACGATTTTCCCAAAGGTGCTTTTTCAAGAGACAACTGGTTTTTCTTTGAAGACATTTCACTTCTCATCCAAGACTCTTCAATAGCAATAGCAATAGCAGTAGACTTATATACCGCTTCATAGGCCTTTCAGGCCTCTCTAAGCGGTTTACAGAGAGTCAGCATATTGCCCCCAACAATCTGGGTCCTCATTTTACCCACCTCGGAAGGATGGAAGGCTGAGTCAACCCTGAGCCGGTGAGATTTGAACCGCTGACCTGCTGATCTAGCAGTAGCCTGCAGTGCTGCATTTAACCACTGCGCCACCTTGGCTCATCTTCAGAAGAAGCAGCTTCTTGGATGAGAAGCAAAAAGTCTTCAAAGAAAAACCAGCAAGTCCAGTTGCCTCTTGAAAAAGCACCTTTGGGACCTAGCCAGGCCTATTATTTTGCTACTTAGAAATGACAGCTGTTAAGTAACTAAACATATCCAGAAGACATTCTTCGTTGCCACTACTTGCAAAGTGCATCACTCTTCCATGATTCTTTCATCCTATGTTTCTGTATTCTGCTTTACTGTAAAGTATAATGCCAATCCAGACAAGAAATTGCACAGAATAACTGGTTAGTGTTGGTCCAAAGCAGCCAACATAGATGCGTAATACGCCATCCAGAAATAGGGAAGGAATACAAAGGTAAATTTAAAAAAGGAACAGAAACACTCATTAAGTTCAGTGAGCTATAACTGTGGCTGTCTTTCATCATTTGTTTGCTTTCAAGAAAGTTGCAAAAGTGGGTTAGGAGAACCAGGTTGATTAGGGGTTGAGGGGGAGAAGGCCTACAATTGTGAATGCCCCAACACTGGAAGTCTTTAAGATGTTGGATAGCCATTTGTCTGAAACGGTATGGGGTTTCCTGCGTAGGCAGGGGGTTGGACTAGAAGACCTCCAAGATCCCTTCCAACTCTGCTATTGTATTGTATTGTCTTATTTCTGTCTGGACTTTGTTTAACTCTTCCTAATCTTTAGCTTTTGCTGTAGGCTTTAGATGAACTAAATGCCTTTTGGCAATGTATGGCCTGGGTGTTGGCAATGATGCACCTGGAATATAGGTGCATCAATTTATAGGTTGCTGAGTAAAATAAGATCAGCTGCTTAATGTTTTACATTTAAACTGACCCACTACAAAGGAAACAGAATGATACTATCAAAAGGCAGTGGAAGCTGTTGTTGTTTGCATATGCACACACTTGGGCCTTAGAAAGCAACATTTGACCCCCATTTCTATGTAAGTTTAGGATGAGAAATAGTCTTGTTTATAAGATGGTAAAATATTCCTTGATCTTGCAGAGCATGTAATGTAAGATTTGAAGATCTTCTTTTTCCTCAGCTTTCTAAACATAAAAATGAAGATATCCCTATGGATGAGAATGTGATTAGGAAAATATTAGAATGTGTGGAAATAAATAGGTTAACACTTGAAATTAAAGAGAAGGAACAATCTGATTATTACAATATATGGGAATTATTTTATCAGTGGCTAGAGAATAAATATGAAAAGTGGAAAAAAGCAGAAGAGTGAAACAGAGAAAATGTTTTAACAAAGTTAAATAAGTTAAGAAGAGGATTGTTATAGTATTAGGCCTGGTATATATCAGTATTACTATTAAGTTAAGAATAGATAAAATAATAAATATAGCTGTTAATTTGTAATTGTTATTGTATAAAATATTAGCACAAATATATGTACCCAGACAACACACTGCTTAATGGAAGATGATGTTTAAAATAAAATAAAAAATGTATACAAAAAAAAAAGATTTCTAAACAGAGCAAAACAAAATTCAGTTGTCTGTTTCCAAGTTTAAACTGTTATGGATGTTCAGGTGCTGAAGAAGACTAGGTCCTATTTATATAGACAATTCCTATGATATAACCCTGGTTTAACCACTTAGCTTTATCAAAGGACTGATAGGATTACTTTCCCATTTTCATAACTTGGTTTAAATTAATCATGAGGATAAGATTTCCTATCATGTGCAGCGTCTATGGCTATAACCGTCTTATTCAGGGGGATGGTGAAGACGGTCTCACACAGACAGGAAATGTTTAGATGAACATATTCGAGTCCAGGAGACGAAGATATAATCTCTCTTTCCTGAGGCTCCCAATTTCATTCTCCTCTAATTCAGAGCCTTATATGCAAAGATCATATGACCCTTGGAAACCAATTATGCCATCCCTTTGGAAGAAAAAGTAAAACAGATCCCTTCAGTGTTTGATTTCTTTTAGCCTCTAGGAATTTTCTACAAGGGAGATGAATACTGGAGTACAATAAGACTTCTCGGCAATATTAAAGGAAAACTTAAGAATCATATGTGAAGCTTTGCGGCACCTACAAATGCGCCTTCTTCTCTGAGTCAGGCATGGAAGTGAAGCCAATGACTCTGTGCTTTACATGGGTAGCAGGGAGAAAAAAGAACAGGTAATCAAGCACTTGGCTAAGAGAAAGATAGTGAGGTGAACCATTATTATCATTTCATTTACAGAATTGGGAAGACAGTTTCTTTGAAAGCATTGAAATGTTGTGGTGAATTGATTATCACCATAAATGGATGAGCTCATCTTTCAGGTCAGATGCCCAAGATAAAAATTGTTTCTTGGACCACTTACTTCTTGGTGATCAAAACTTGCGGCCTTTCTGAAAAGCATCCTCACAAAAACATAAAAATAAAAAACTTTAAAACAGGCACAAGCACAAAGAACAATATTGCTAGGGAAGTGATGGCTAACCTTTTTCTAAAGGTATGCCAAAATTATGTGCTATCGCGTGCACGTGCCCGCCCACCTGCACATGCACACACGACCCCCCACCCATGCATGTGAGCGTGAACCCCCCGTGCATGTGTGTGTGTGGGGGGGGGAATTTTGCCCTCTGCAGGCTCCGGAGGTTTTCTTGAAGCCTGGGGAGAGCGAAAACTGCCTCCGCCGGCCCTCTGGAAGGCCGAAAATTAGCTGGCTGGCACGTGCATGAGCAATGGAGCTGAGGGTTGCCGTGCCGGCAAATATGTGTCTGTGTGCCACCTGTAGCACGCATGCCATAGGTTCGCCATCACGGTGCTAGGGTATCTCTAGCCCATGGAACAAGAACTACTAGAGGCAGAAACCAGATTCAGGGTAGGAAGCACTTGAGATTGCATTGTTAACATTTGATGGGTAATGGAAGAGGCAAGAGGGTTCATAAAAAGAGTATTTATTGCTTTTTCTGCTTTTAACTGTATAGATCAAGGGTGTCAAACTCAAGACCCGGGGCCCGGATCTGGCCCGTGGGGTGCTTAGATCTGGCCC
Organism: Thamnophis sirtalis; assembly: GCF_051295495.1. Classification (NCBI taxonomy): domain Eukaryota; kingdom Metazoa; phylum Chordata; class Lepidosauria; order Squamata; family Natricidae; genus Thamnophis; species Thamnophis sirtalis. The sequence goes on from NW_028261383.1 coordinate 134,388,562, forward strand.
ATGGGGCCGCCCTGGAAGCAAAGGACCAGCCTGCAGTGCCTTTGCCAGCAAAAACGGAGCTCAGGAGGGCTGCGTGCAGTCAAATGGAGCTAGGGAGCCCGTTTTCGCTGGCAGAGCACTCGTGTCAGGCCTGGAAGACATCTTTTGCATTGGGACTTCCAACCTGCCACATTTAATGCTGTGGGAAAATGGGAGGGGGGATTATATGGACTATGGGGGAGATATATAGTCATAACAACATTCCTTTCTCAGAGAGTCAAGGACATCTTGCCCTGCACCTGGAGGGGTATGACTGGGAGACATCTCCAGTTGGGACGGTGCCTGATTGGGCCACGTGACGGACATGTGGGTGCTGGGCAGGGGTCTGGACTTTCACTTGGGTGGGGAAAACCTGGAAGCTTTCAGATTCGGGTTTTCCCAGATGTGCCAATATGACATCGCTAATAAAATGGATCTTTGAGGAACTCCAAACCTCGGAGTCTTCTTTCATTGGGGTGTTACTTGGAACCCTGGCAACTCGGACCACCACAGGCACCCCTGACAGGTGCATCGAGCTGCCCACGTCCACCCTGCCCCCCCCAAGGTCAAACACAACCCTGATGTGGCCCTCAATATAATCAAGTTTGACACCCCTGGCGTAGATGACAAGATATCATTGATAGCTGTTAAAAATAGGATGGTACTAAATGATCACATCTGCCTATTGAACAATGTACAGGCTGATTAGGAAGCAATCAAAGCAAATGGAGCAAATAAATATTCCCAAATGGAGGAGTGACTGACATTGTTTTATTGCCCCCTTATATTCTGCATATAAATGAAATAAACGTGACACTGGAGTAAAGGAAATGGAATTTCAAATTATAATTCTAGAAAGAAATTTCAACAGCATCAGATATGCTAATGATAAAACTTTGATGCCTAAAGAGTCTTTTGTTAAAGGAGAAAGAGGAGACTAAAAAAAATCAGTCTCCTTCTGAATATTAAAAGAAGTACATTATTACAAAGCCAAGCCCATACAAATAGGCAGAGTAGTAGAATAAGAAATAGATTTTATCTTTCTCGCTAAGAGGATGATAACTTTATCCATGAAATAAAAAGTTATTTGCTGCTGGGGAGAAACAGTATGATAGATCTACTCAAAAGATTAAAGTGAGGAGATATGTACTGACAACAAAGCTGTCAGCCTCTGCTTCGCTTGCTTGCTTTCGGCTATCATGGGAATGGGGAGGGGGGCATGGTATTTGGGGTGGGAATATATGGTACAGGGGTGATAGTCAAAAAGGGAGTTTTGTTCTCACCATCTTCTGTGCATGCTGATGGCCAATGTTTGGACTTGGTCAAGGCCTCACGTAAGCTTACAGAGACAGACAGGAGATGGGCCATATGGGAAAAGGAAGCTTTTGCTGTCAGATGGGCTTTGATGACCTGGCAACACTTCCTAGAGGGGGCGAAACACCCTTTTGAAGTATGGACTGATCATAAAAATTTAGAAGCATTGAAAACCCCGCGTAAGCTGTTGCTTAAACAAGTGTATTGGGCAGAGCACTTCAACCGTTTCAACTTTACAAGGGGGGGGGAGAACTTTATGGCTGATGCCTTGTCCAGGCTTCCCTAGGACAACAGCTCTAGGCTGAGCGTGGCTCATCCAGTCATCCCAGCTAAAAATCTGGCTGCCCAATGGTTACTAGGAGCCAAAACCCAGTGACTTGGATGTGACTATGGACCTAATGAACAAACTCAAGGAGGGCCTTGAGTCCGATGACTGGTTCAACAAACATTCTGATGAATGCACCATGAAGGATGGACTGGCTTGGGTAGGTTAACTGGCTAAACTGTATGTTCCTGCTGACCTGAAACCTGTTGTTCTTCAACGGGCTCACAATTCGAGAATGGCGGGCCATTTTAGATTTGTAAAGACTTTGCATTTAGCAATAGCAATAGCAGTAGACTTATATACCGCTTCATAGGCCTTTCAGGCCTCTCTAAGCGGTTTACAGAGAGTCAGCATATTGCCCCCAACAATCTGGGTCCTCATTTTACCCACCTCGGAAGGATGGAGGGCTGAGTCAACCCTGAGCCGGTGAGATTTGAACCGCTGACCTGCTGATCTAGCAGTAGCCTGCAGTGCTGCATTTAACCACTGCGCCACCTTGGCTCTTGGATTAAGAGACAATTTTGGTGGCCTTCATTGAAAAAAGACATTGAGTCCTACATAGCCAGTTGTCCCGTCTGTGCGGGAGCAAAAAGTCCACCGGGGAAGCCCCAAGGTCTCCTACAAAGTGTTGCCTGTCCTGAAGCCCCATGGAAGGAGATATCAATGGACTTTATTGTCGAGTTACCAGAAAGTCTAGGAAATATCGTTATCACCGATCTGTTTTCCAAACAGGTTCATTTTGTGGCTTGCTCCAAGATCCCATCAGCGAAGTCATTGGCTAAATTGTTTATTTTACATCTATAAAGGTTACATGGAGTGCCTAAACGCATTATTTTGGACAGGGGGGTTCAATTCACCTCCCTCTTTTGGAAGGAGTTCCTGAAATTGATTGGCTCCACCCAAGGGTTAAGCTTCGCCCACCATCCTCACACTAATGGGGCTTGTGAACGGAAGAACTCGGTTTTGGAGCAGTACCTCCGATGTTTCATCAATTATAAACAGGATAATTGGGCTGAACTGTTGCTGCATGCAGAAGTGGCATACAATAATTCTGTTCACAGCAGTACTGGCATGACTCCTTTCAAAGGTGTGTTTGGTCAGGACTTTGTACCGATTCCTGAATTGCCTCAAGAGAAGCCGCAAATTTTATCCTTATCTGAGTGGAGTGATCAACTTTGCCAGTTTTGGCCCATGACCAATATTCCCTCTAAGCTGCGCAGCCGCACACATGACAATAAAATGCTACACAACAGTTTCCAACGGCCGCGCAGTGATTTTTAATGACAAGCAGTAGGCGGGACGCTCCAACACAGTTGGGGAAAATCAGGTGCTCAGGCATGAAAATGTGCTGCTCAAACACTATACTTTTCCATGCACATTGAAAAAAAATTGGAGGGAACATTGCCCATGACCCGCAAAGCATTAGATGCGGCTCACGAGGCTCACAAAAAACAGGCGGATAAGAAAAGGACTAAGCCAAAAGAATACAAAGTTGGGGATAGGGTGTTTTTGTCCACCAAGTTCCTACAAACCACCCCAAAATCAAAGAAGCTGGGCCCAAAGTACGTAGGTCCGTTCCCCATTGTGAAAATCATAAATCCTGTATCAGTAAAATTGGAATTGCCGAAGAACCTTAGAATTTATCCTGTATTTCATGTGAACCTGTTGAAACAGGAGCACACTTTTTCCGTTCGTCCGCCTCAACCTTCACCTCCAGTCCCTCTTCTTTTGAGGGAGAGCAACATTTTGAAGTTAAAGAAATCTTAGATTCCAGAAAACATAGAGGTTGCATTCAGTATTTGGTGTCCTGGAAACATTTTCCTCCTTCCCAGGCTGAATGGGTCAACAAATCTCATGTTAGGGCTCCCAAGCTTTTGCAGAAGTTCTACACCAATTATCCCGATAAGCCTTGATGTTAGGATAGATGTAAATATTTATATTGTTATTTTGTATTGGGTTTTTCTCTCTCACTCTGCAGGGATGATATATCTTTCTGAAGGAGGGCTGGATGTCAGCCTCTGCTTCATTTACTTGCTTTCGGCTATCATGGAAACGGGGAGGGGGACATGGTATTTGGGATGGGAATATATGGTACAGGAGTGATAATCTAAAAGGGAGTTTTGTTCTATCTTCTGCGCATGCTGATGGCCGATGTTTGGACCTGGTCAAGGCCAACCGTCCTGCATACCAAACTGATGATGGTTCTTGGAGATGCAGCCCACATGACACCTAAGGGAGTTGCAGATTGGGCAATGGGGTGGGGGTGGTTGGAGGGAGGGGGCTGGGCAAATGTTTGATATGTATGATTTTGCACTTTTCTGACTCATACCTTGCTTTACTTCTCTGCCATCTATTCATAACCAGTAAAAGTACTTTTAATTGCACAAACAATGGAGTTGGAGGATTTCTTTCTTGGTTACTGAAGGAGGCATGCCTGACAAAAGCCATGCATTATCAAGGCCTTCATTGAAAGTTGGACCATCAGGAAAGCCGAATGGAAAAAAAAATTTTTTGAATTATGTGGCTGGAGAAAAAAAAATTAATACTATCTTAGAATGCAGAGACAAATCATGAAATACTAGATACCATACAAATAAGGAAGCAAAAGCTTAAATAACTTGGAGAATCACAGGAGAAGAACCTTCAAAACAACCAACAGAAGACAAGATGGTTACATATTCACTAATGATAAAAGCATGGAACAAATGCTTAATGGAACAAATGTTTACTTCTTCATCAGAAACACTGTAAGTTTTTGTTCAGTTGCCAGACCTATATAGGTATTATTTGACTTACAACCATTCATGAAGCAACAGTTCGAACTATGACAGCACTGAAATAAGTGACTTACAACTGTGGCTCTTGCACTTACAACTGTTGTAGCATCCCCACAGTCACAACTATGGTTTGGGCGCTTAGCAACTGACATTTATAGCATCCTAAGGTCATGTGATGGCCAATTGTGAGCTTTCTAGGTGGCTTCCAACAAGCAATGGGAAAACTGGACTTGCTTAATGACCACTGGAAAAAAGGTCATAAAATTAGATTTGGAGACATGATAACTCACTTAATGACTTCATCACTTAGCAATAGATGTTTCATACCAATGTGGTCATCAGTCAAGGACTACCTGTATAGTAGCTGACATGAAGTGAAACTTCATGTTGCTTCTTTGTATTGAGGTCATAGCATGTGATGTAAAAAGTCAGGAAAGTACCGTAGAGTGAGTTATGGAAACTTATTATTATTATTATGTTATTATGAAGTGTTAATATTACTTTATAATGCCTTGGTAAGACCAACTTGGAATACTGCATCCAGTTTGGGTCGCCACAATATAAAAAAGATGTTGAGACTCTAGAAAGATGTAGAGAAGAGCAACAAAAATGATTAGGGGACTGGATGATAAAACATGAAGAACAGTTGCAGGAGCTGGGTATATTTAGTCTAATGAAAGCAAAGACTGGGGTGACATAATAATAATCTTCCAATATTTGAAGGCTGCCACAAAGAAGAGTGGTGGTCAACCTAGTCTCCAAAGCACCTGAAGGCAAGACAAGAAACAATGGATGGAAACTAATTAAGGAAAGAACCAATCTAGAAAGGAGAAATTTCCTGACAGAACAATTATTTAGTAGAATGCTTTGCTGTCAGAAGTTGTGAATACTCCAATCTGGATGTTTTAAAGAAAAGACTAGACCACCATTTGTCCAAAGGGCTCCCCTCGTCCGGGACTTAATTTTAGACGAGAGGGCAGACCTGGCATGTATTACTGAAACCTGGCTGGGCCCGGAGGGAGGAGTCCCCCTCGTAGAGATGTGCCCAGAAGGATTTCAGGTGCTTCATCAGCCGAGAGCCCAGGGAAGGGGTGGCAGTGTGGCTATTGTTATCCGGGAGTCTTTAGCACCTCGTAGGATCCCTGCTCCGGAGCTTGTCGGGTGTGAATCCCTGCTGGTGAAGTTGGACCTCATGGGTCAAGTGGGTTTGCTGTTAATGTACCTGCCTCCCAACAGCGTTGCAGCAGCCCTCCCCTCGCTCCTCGAGTCGGTAGCCGAGCTAGCAATTGAGTTCCCCAGGCTTATGGTGCTTGGGGATTTCAATTTGCCTTCGCTCGGTGAACACTCTGATGGGGCGCAGGAGTTCATGGCTTCCATGACAGCCATGGGCTTGACCCAGGTAATTCGGGGCCCAACCCACTCAGCGGGTCACATGCTTGACCTTGTATTCCTCTCGGAGCAGTGGATTTGTGATCTTGGTCTGAGGGGTAATGAGATCATACCCCTGTCGTGGTCAGACCACTGCCTACTGAGGCTAGACTTCCGGAGACCAAACCCCCACTGTAGGGAGGAGGAACTGACCGGTGGTTCCGCCCCAGGCGACTTATGGACCCCTTGAGGTTCCAGACGGAGCTTGGGGTTATTCCTGACACTCTCGCCCACAGTCTGGTGGAGACTCTGGTTGCTGCCTGGCACTCGGCAGCATCGGAGTCCCTTGACCGGATTGCGCCACTACGGCCGCTCCGAGGTGGCGGATCCCGGAGGCCCCCTTGGTTTACCGAGGAGCTCCGGGAGAGGAAGCGCCGGAGGAGATGCCTAGAGCACCTATGGAGGTCCGATAAATCCGAATCGAGCCGAGCACTCTTAGCAACTTGCACCAAGGAGTAAATCAGGGCACTTAGGACAGCAAAAAGATCATATATTGCCACCTTGGTTGCGTCCGCTGAGTCTCGCCCAGCCGCCCTGTTTAGGATAACCCGTTCCCTCCTAAATAAGAGGGATACAGGGGACCCCTTGCAGGGTAGGGCTGAAGACTATGTCCAGTTCTTAGCGGACAAAGTTGCTCGGTTTCGGTCGGATTTGGACTCCACCTTTGCAGATCCAGCCGAGGCACAGGAGGACAATTTGGCAGACCATCGCTGGGTTGAGTTTCAGGATGTTGCCCCCGGGGACGTGGACAAGGCCATGAGAGCTGTGAGTGCCTCCACTTGTGCACTGGACCCGTGTCCCTCCTGGCTGGTTGCCAACAGTGGAGAGGTGACACGGGGCTGGATCCAGGCGGTGGTTACCGCCTCCCTTCGGGAGGGGATCTTCCCCTCCGCACTTAAAGCGGCGGTGGTGAGACCCCTCCTGAAGAAACCATCTTTGGATCCAGCCGTTCTTAACAATTATCGTCCAGTCTCCAACCTCCCCTTTGTTGGGAAGGTTGTTGAGGTGGTGGTGGCCTCCCAGCTCCAGCGGTCCTTGGAGGAAGCCAGTTACCTTGACCCATTCCAGTCCGGCTTCAGGCCTGGTTACAGCACAGAAACCGCTTTGGTCGCATTGACCGATGATCTCTGGAGAGCCAGGGATGGAGGCCATGCCTCCATCTTGGTTCTCCTTGACCTCTCGGCGGCTTTTGATACCATCGACCATGGTATCCTTCTGCGACGACTGCGGGAGGTGGGGGTGGGAGGCACTGTTTTGCAGTGGTTCTCCTCCTACCTCTCGGACAGGTCGCAGTCGGTGTTGATTGGGGGGCAGAGATCGACCCCTAGGCCCCTAACATATGGGGTGCCGCAGGGGTCGGTCTTGTCCCCCCTACTATTTAACATCTACATGAAACCGCTGGGCGAGATCATTCGGAGGCACGGGATAAGATACCACCAATACGCGGACGATACCCAGTTGTATCTGTCCGCCCCGTGCCAACTCAATGAAGCGGTGGACGTGATGAACCGGGGTCTTGAAGCCATTAGGGACTGGATGAGGGCTAACAAGCTTGTACTCAACCCGGAAAAGACCGAGTGGCTGTTGTGTTTCCCTCCCAATAATTTGGCTAGTGTTCCATCACTCAGGCTGGGGGGCCAAATATTATACCCCTCAGACAGGGTTCGCAACTTGGGAGTCCTCCTGGACCCACAGCTGACCTTTGATCATCATCTGTCGGCTGTGACCAGGGGGGGCATTTGCCCAGGTTTGCCTGGTGTGCCAGTTGCGACCCTACCTGAACCGGGAGGCTCTCACAACAGTCACTCGTGCCCTTGTGACCTCTAGGCTGGAATACTGCAACGTGCTCTACATGGGGCTGCCCTTGAAGAGCATCCGGCGACTTCAGCTAGTACAGAATGCGGCCGTGCGAGTGATTGTGGGTGCACCTCGGTTCGCCCACATAACACCTATCCTCCGCGAGCTGCGCTGGCTACCTGTTGATCTCCGGGTGCGCTTCAAGGTGCTACTTACCACCTATAAAGCCCTCCATGGTAGTGGATCTGGGTACTTGAGAGACCGCCTCCTGCCAATTACCTCCTTGCGACCTATTAGATCACACAGATTAGGCCTCCTCCGAGTTCCATCCGCCAGTCAGTGTCCACTGGCAACTACGCGGAGGAGAGCCTTTTCAGTAGTAGCTCCGACCCTTTGGAACGATCTCCCCGTGGAGATTCGTACCCTCACCACCCTCCAGACCTTCCGCACAGCCCTCAAGATCTGGCTATCCCGTCAGGCCTGGGGTTAAAGATTATAATCTGTCCCCTCCCGAATGATGAATGAATGTTGCTTTTATTTTTAATTACGTACTGTTTTTATATGTCATTGTGTGTACTCCCTTCCCTATACGTTGTAAGCCGCCCTGAGTCCCCTCAGGGAAAAGGGCGGCCTATAAATAAATTTATCTACATCTACATCTAAATGTTATAAGGTCTCCTGCTTGAGCAGGGGGTTGGACTAGAAGACCTCCAAGGTCCCTTGCAACTTTGTTATTCTTTTGTCACACTTCTTTCCTTTCAAACTATAAACTAAAGAAGCAGAGCACTTTGTTTATACAACATATAATTTTAGTATATAATACTATATAAATGCTAAATAAAAATAATACTATGAACTCTCACTTTTATAATAACCATCCATCTTAACATTCCAGAAAAAAAAGTAGAAAAGCAATGGTAATAATACTCAGTATCTTATTTTACAGTAACTTCAAATCCATGACAGCTTGGGAAAGTTTCCTTGCACACAGATTTTATACTCTCTGTTTTGTTTCAATCATATACTATTACACAAGAACAGGTGAAAACTCTGCGGAAATTTATAGCATCTTCTTCTATAGATATAAAAATGGCTGTGTGTGATCCAGCATAACTCTGGAACGCCTCGAGCAATTTCAACCAAACTTGATAAACAAATGACTTACTCTCTGGAAAAAAATACTGTGGGGGTAAGACACCCCTAAACCCCATTGGTGTATGTGTGTGTTCTTTTAAGATACAGCCTGTTGTGCCTTAAAATGACTTCTACTGTACTGCCATAAAATGGCTTCTACTGTGCAGCGCTCTGGAGTTAGTTGCAGTGGGAACAGCTTCATGGTACTCCCCAGGGGGGCTCCCTCTGGTAAGGGGGAAAATCCAACATTAGAAATTAGTTTGGTCCGGACATTTTCCCTATAAATAAATACTCGCGCAACGTCATGTTATCGGCTAGTTTAGAATAAAAAAACAGTGGGTTTTCCTATGGACTCACTTTTTAACTGAATGCTGTACTTCTTGAGGAGAATCAGCCCTCAGGATACCAAGGCTCTTGAGTTACAACTTTTCATAGAGGATACTTTTAAAAGCTGTCACTGAAGGAAGCTTTCAAAGCTTTCCCACACCCTTATTACAGATCAGACTGAAAAAAAACTCACCAACACATGAGAGCAGCTACCACAGCAGTCCAGGTGATGCAACAAGAATTGGGCTTCTTAGTCTCCGACTCTTCCCTCTTCTTGCAGCAAGATAGGCAGATGAGATAGATGCCAAGGAAAACCAGGTTGAGACCCAAGAATAGAACTCCGGTCAGAGCCAAGAGGATCAAGGACTATGAGACAAGAAGGAGAGAACTTGCTTTAAGCCTCTGTTTCTAGCTTTAAAAAAAAACACAAGTAAAACATTTTCCTGCCACCAGTCAAAACATTCTGTATATTTGATGCTAGAACCAGAGCTACTAGCCGTAATGCTGATCTCTAGCTTTGGTCTTACCATAATTTCAGAACGAAAGACTTACTTTTTATCATCACTTGACTCTTGTAAACAAATGGTCAAAGGATGGATAGAAACAGGGGTGGGCTTCAAAATTTTTAGCAAGGGGTTCTCTGCCTGTTCGCTGGGTGTGTGTGGCCATGGTGGGTGTGGCCTAGTTGGCTTCCTGCACCACAGCAGGATGGGCATTTCCCCCCAGGCTCCGGAGGCCTTCTGGAGGCCAGAAACGGGCCCATTTCCAGCCTTCCCGAACTTCCGGTAGGCCCATATTTCGCCCTCTCTGAGCCTCTGTGTGTGTCTTGCACTTACCTGCATCCAAAACAGGCTGCGTGGGGACTCCTGGGAGGGGAGGGGTGGGCGAGGCCAGCCAGAAGTGGGATTTGGAGGTTCTCTGAACTGCACAGAATCTTAACTAGAGGTTCTCCCGAACCCCTGTGAACCCCCAGCAGCCCAGCCCTGGATAAAAAGATTCAGCAAGTGGACTTCTTATACACCACAGCATATGAAGTTAATTTAAAACTAGCCTTTTTAAAACGAAGTTTACTTGGAATTTGTCTTGCTTAAACTACTGGAAAGCAAAGAAACAGAAAAGATCTATCTATGTGTTAAGATCTATTTTCTTTTTCTTTTTTAATATTATTTTATTTTATCAATTTCATATATACATTCACAATTATATGATCTCATAACTGTTATTAATAATATGTATTTATAACAATTTTTCCCTACTGTTGACAATATACTTGAAGATTGCTTTTTTATCATCCCATAGATCCATCTTATCTTACAACGGTCCTACTTCTTCTTCCCTCCCTCCCTCCTTCCTTCCCTCGTTTCTTCTCTCCTACTCCCCTTTCTTCCCTCCCTCCTTCCCCTTCCCTCCTTCTCTCCTTCCTTCCTTCCCTCCTTCCTTCCCTCCTTTCTTTTCTCCTTCTCTCCTTCCTTTCCCCCTTCCTTTCCTCCTTCCTTCCCCCCTTCCTTCTCTCCTACATTCCCTCCTTCCTTCCCTCCTTTCTTCTCTCCTTCTCTCCTTCCTTCCCTCCCTCCTTCCCACCCCCCTTTCTTCTCTTTCTTCTCTAAGATCTATTTTCATCCACATGCCAACCTGCATGGTTTAAATTTGGCAATTCGCCAACTAAATTGTTAAAATTCTGCTACAGCATCCACTTAAACAGCTATTTATTTACTACATCAAATATATACTTCTCTGGTAATTAAACAAACATGGCAAGTTAAATTTCATGAAAATGAAATAAGAATCCCTGTAAACTCAGAAAGTCAGGAGGTTAAAAATGATCCTATTTCATTGTGTTTTTTAAAATATTTTATTTTATTTATTTCTACCCTGCCTTTCTTATTTTTACAAATAACTCAAGATGGCGAACATATCCAGCACATTTTTCTCCTCACCTCCTCCCTATTTTCCTCATAATGACCACCCAGTTACGTGGGTTGAGCCAAGAGAAAGTGACTGCCCAAAGTCATCCAACTGGCTTTCCGGGTTAAGTCATGACTAGAACTCATGATCTTCATAAAAAATGCTCATATTTCAGACCTTAAGACTTATTACATTTGCAAATATGCATGTGTGATAAACACAAATCACAAATATTAGCGATACTAGCCACTACCAGCTGTATGCCCAACTGTATCAATCATTTGTGACTTGAGTAGTTGAAAGGGAAAATAATTATGAATCATCAGCTGTTTTCCAAAATCGTAAGAACTGGTCTTACTTGCTGGGCATAAGTAATTAAATGACCATTAACAAGCTTTATGTGCCTAAACAGAAGTGCCATTCCCCTATAAGAGGTAATTCTGCCTCAGGCAACTTTACCATTAATAGCTGCACAAATATAGGCCAATTCAAGGACCACTTATGGCTTGTGGTGGGTGATGCAAATGCCTATTTACTGATTTTTAAAAATGTTTTCCAACCCATCATCCAGTTAACTCTGTAACACGGAAGTGGTTTTAGTTCTGCAGGCAGAAAGCACACTACATTTAGAGTGCCTGAAGCCAGCCAAATGCTCTACATGAAAGATGGACTTCTCTTACCGTGGGAAACAATTTTTGGAGTTATAAACCATTCTGCATTTGTAGGATTGCAAATGGACCATAATAAACATTAAGAAAAGTGCAGTGCTAAAATGCAAATGAAATCCCCAATTAAGCAGGGAAAAAAAATAGGATGGCCTCTGATAAATCTTTAATTTGTTCCTTAATTCGTTCTACCATGTTAGAGCTCACATCCTTCTCTCACAATATGGTGCCTATACACTGTTATTATCTCTTGAGCCATAGAAATTTTAGGCTATTCTGCTAAAATTCTTTCTATGTTTTGTGATTATTAAAATGTCGGTTCTTTATATTTTAGAAGAGTTGGTTCCAGAAAGCAGGATCAGTCATGTCTTTCTTTCAAAGGTAATATTTGATAATACTTCCAATTTTTTTTCCAAAAGTCTACCCATTTTTGCAGAACCTTTGCTTCCATCCACACTTTTATTCAAAATATATTGTTTATTACAATATAGTATTGGTATGAAGGGGACACAGTGGCTCAGTGGCCAAGACGATCAGAAAGTGGTTCAAATCCCTAGCGCCGCATAACAGAGTGAGCTCCCATTACTTGTTGCAGCTTCTGCCAACCTAGCAGTTTGAAAGCATGTAAAAATGCAAGTAGAAAAATAGGAACCACCTTTGGTGGGAAGGTAACAGTGTTCCATGCAGCTTCGGCGTTTAGTCATGCTGGCCACATTAACCCAGAGATGTCTGGGGAAAAAAAGAAGAAGAGAAAGCTGGCTCTTCAGCTTTGAAATGGAGATGATCCCCTAGAGTCAGAAATTACTAGCACATATGTGCGAGGGGAACCTTTACCTTATAGGTTTGAAGCATGTGGAATGTTTTAGCTTATGCCACTATTAAATTTCTATACAAAGTAGATGTTTTATTAATGGAAACACCAAGATCGGAGAAAAATCTTATTGCTGCATAATACAGTTTAGGAACAAGATATATAAACTCTATTCTGACTCAATTGATTTACTTTCTCTTGAAGGCTTTGAACAAGATAAACTGTTATGCAGAATGTACAGGTACTTCTCGACTTACAACAGTTCACTTAATGACCGTTCTTATTTACAATGACATGATTTATGACAGTTTTTCACACTTATGACCATTGCAGCATCCCTGTGGTTATATGATTTACATTTGGGTGCTTGACAACTGACTCACATTTATGACAGTTGCAGTGTCCTTGGAGTCACAGGAACACTTTTTGCAACCTTCTGACAAGCAAGGTCAATGGGGAAGCCAGATTCACTTAACAATTGTGTTACTAACTCAACAACTGCAATGATTCCCTTAACAAACATGGCAAGAAAATGGGGCAAAACTCACTTAAAACCTTTCTCACTTAGCAACATAAATTTTGGGCTCAATTGTGGTCATAGGCTGAGGACACTTGATAATAGATTGGCCCATCATGCACAACATTTTTTCAGATGGGTGATTTCCAGTCCTTCCACCTTCATCTCTATTTTTCATAGAAGTTGCATTTCCTTACAGGTAATCCTTGACTTATGTACGACCACCATTGAGCCCAAAATTTCCATTGCTAAGTAAGACAGTTGAGTCAGTTTTACTGCATTTTATGACCTTTCTTAAGTGGCACCCCCATTGACGGTGCTTGTCAAAAGGTTATATGACCCCAGAAACCGTCATAAATATGACTCAGTTGCCAAGCGTCTGAATTTTGATCATGTGACCATAGGGTTATGCTGCAATGGTTGTAAATATGAAAAATGGTCGTAAGTCACTTTTTTCAGTGCTGTTGTAAGTTCAAATGACCACTAAATGAACTGTTAGAAATTGAGGACTACCTGTAATGTAGCTGGCTGAGAATAATGAACTGTTCACTGTTTTCTTTCATTTATTGTTAAATTACTACGGCTAATGCCCTTCCCGGTGGATATACTTTATGACAATATCTTCGGCATCTTTACAGCTTCCTGCACTCTCTTTCAAGTGTTTCCTTGCCAGGATATTTACATCAGAACTATTTAGGACATTAATGGAATTTATACTACCTGTCTTCCAAAAAAGAGTTCAGAGAACTTAGCGAATAACTTTCCAGATACTCATCAGTTAAACTACTGTGCCAGACTTCATTAGTTATTACAAGGAAACTGTAATACTTCCCGTGCAAGATTAGAGGTCTCAAAACTCAAACTTTCAGCCTTGTTGCCATGATTTCACTGTCAGAGGGGTTTGCATATGTTATGTACGTGTACCGTGCATGCATTTATTGTTACAACATAGCATATGCTTTCTAAGAGCGCAGGTGAAGTGCAGATTCTTAAGTGGTGGGATTCTAAAAATTTTACTACCAGTTCTGTGGGCGTGGCATGGCTTGGTGGGCGTGGCAGGAGAAGGTTACTGTAAAATCTCCATTCCCACCACACTCCAGGGGAATGGTACTGCAAAATCCCCATTTCTTCCGGATCAGCTGGGACTCGGGAGGCAGAGAATAGATGGGGGTGGGGCTAGTCAGAGGTGGTATTTACCAGTTCTCCAAACTACTCAAAATTTCCACTACCGGTTCTCCAGAACTGGTTAGAACCTGCTGAATTTCACCTCTAACATGGAAGCTATTTAATGACTATAATATGTACTCAATTTTTTCAAGCCTATCTTCAGAGATGTGGACTATTCAGAAAAAAAAAAGATTTTACAAGAGCTTTTTAGAAGCTTACTTGGACTGTTGTGGTATATCCCATAAATTCATTTTAAACATAGGGTGTATTGTCTTTGCATACTATACAAATTCCAGTTTTCCATCTATCCTTGCAAATTGAAATGTTCCAATCTGATGGACTCTGTCTTCCCTTGTTAGGTTGCTAATTATATTTTTTTTAAGCAAAGCAAAGATTTTACCGGGAAAGCATAAGGGTGGGAAAGTTTTAACTCCATCACATTTAGTTTCTCGGTCTTCCTAAGTGTTGAAAGCCCACCCACTGAATCTGAATTTTTTCTCACTTTTCATTATCAGAAAAAATGTGCATAGCAACTTCACAGGTGTTGCTATTTTAATCACAGTGCTTTCCACTCTGCATATAAACATATCCCTGTAGCTTTAGTTTCTGATGACATGTTTGGAAGCAATATGTCACCCAAGAGAGTCAGATGAATGTTAAGAAACATGGTACCCCTTGTCTTGGCAACTGGATACTCATAGTCTTGACAAACACAGTTGTGTTTTGGCTCAGGCCAACAATAGCCTCCCTTGGAGTCTTTGGACAACATGTTTATGCTCAACCCAATCTACGCCCCTTCTCCCTAAATTTCTTTTTTTAAATAGGAAGAGGGACTGCTATGCAGGCTACTTTCAATTCCTAGAGAGAATCAAATTAAGAAAATGTTCATTTCAGAGCCAAAAGATAGTTCGGCTCCAAGCACAGAAATAAACTGAGAAAATAATGGCAATGGCAATAGCACTTAGACTTACTGTATATATCACTTCGCAATGCTTTACAATTCTCTCTAAGCAGTTTACAGAGTCAGCATATTGCCTCCAACAATCTGGATCCTTATTTTACCGGCCTCGCAAGGATGGAAGGCTAAATCAACCTTGAACCAGTCAGAATTGAACTGCTGGCAGTTGGCAGAGTTAGCCTGCAAAACTGCATTCTAACTACTGAGCCACCACGGCTTTTGCAGTGAAGAATGAAGGGCCTTGGAGGATATAATTCACAAAAAAGGGTATTTGTCATAGGCTGTAAGAGATCAGTCTCTCCCTACAAGTCTCATAGGACAATATAGAACAGTAGCAGCCTCCATGCAAAACATTTCTAACAATGTTCCATGTTGACAATCATTGCAAGACAGCAGTAACTAGGCAAGTGTGAATGAAGCTGCTGGGAGGTTAGGTCATTCTACAATACCAAACATGCATTTGTTCTAATCTCAATGAAGGGCACTGGATTTGAATTTTAATGCCATTATAGTCTGCAATCTGGCTACCTAAAGACCTGCACTCACACTGTATGAACTTAGTGGGACTTTTAAGACGTCACCATTTTTCTTTGACATGTTGAAGCAGACCAATTCATCAAATATCAGAGCAAATTTCTCTTTATTTTTCTAGAGTACCATCCTTGAGTAAATTAAACGAGCTGTTTTCTGCCTGCTTTAAATGCATTCCAAAAATAATATTTAGGTTTTATTAATGTTTAGAATGGTTTTCAATTAGCCTCCGTTCATTCCATTGTGATAAAGGACAGTTCAATAAAGATGTTAACAATGGTGGGCAAGGATAATTGACGCGAAAATACAGCCTCTCATTATCAAGACAACCCCTGCCTTCTCGAGGTGCCCACCGTTTCCAACAGAAGGGGCTCTGTCGACTCTTGGGCCCGGCGAGCTCAAGTAGTACTTAGCCTAGAATCATGGATCCCGTTCCGGGATGCATGCGACTCTACAGCGAAGGGATTGGCGATGCCGTACCGACGCTAAAGACTTAAGTCAAGTCAAGTGTTAACAATGTCCAGCACCGGGCCCTCAGTATCAAAATACTGTAATCAGATGGACCAGATGTTCTTAGCCAAATAAAGAAATGCATAAGATTTTATTTATTTATTTATTTAAATGTATTGGCTGCTCATAGGGACGTGGTGGCTCAGTGGCTAAGATGCTGAGCTTGTCAATCAGAAAAGTTTGGTGGTTTGCATCCCTAGCACCGTGTGACGGAGTGAGCTCCCATTACTTATCCCAGCTTCTGCCAACCTAGCAGTTCGAAAGCACATAAAAATGCAAGTAGAAAAATAGGAACCATCTTTGGTGGGAAGGTAACAGTGTTCCATGCACCTTTGGCGTTTAGTCATGCCAGCCACATGATCACGGAGACGTCTTCGGACAGCGCTGGCTCTCTGGCTTTGAATGGAGATGAGCACCGCCCCCCAGAGTCGGGAACAACTACCACATATGTGGGAGGGCAACCTTCACCTTTGCCTTTATTGGCCACTCATCTTGGGCAGACTCTTTAATCCAGTAGCAAAGAGGGATTGTATTAATGGATGCATTAAAACAGTTCTCTCAAGAAAAATAAAAGCTTTCCTTTTTTCCACTGACTGCAGAGGCTTTGGTACTGCTTCTCATCAACCAAGCCTTGTCAAATAGAGAGTCTTGCATGACACCGGGGCCAAGCTGGAGTTCCCAGCAAACAGCAATTTGTTTAAAACTAAATCACAAGGATTGCTTCGGACACAGAGCAGCTTTTTTGTTGCTGAAACCCAGTTGCTGTCAAAAGGCATCCCTTGACCTCATTAGGACAGAAGTATGCTTTGTCGGATGGTGTTAAGACCCGAGGTTCCCATTCAGCACCTTCCGATGAATGCTGGAGCAAAGGGAAGAAGGGAACTGCAGACACACAAATCCCTTAATAGCACAAACATCAGCCAGGATGACAAAGGAAGTCAAAGGAACTCTACACAAAGGAACCCTACATAATAAAGGCATTTGTAAGGGCACAGTTGGGGAGGGAAGAGATATTTTTCACAGAATCAGTGGTGAAATTCATTTTTTTTTTAATACCGGTTCTGTGGGCGTGGCTTGGTGGCAGTGGCAGGGGAAGGATACTGCAAAATCTCCATTCCCATCCCACTCTGGGGCCAGCCAGAGGTGGTATTTGCCGGTTCTCCGAACTATTCAAAATTTCCACTACCAGTTCTCCAGAACCTGCTGAATTTCACCCCTGCACAGAATGCAGCCCCAACATAAAACAACCGCAAGAATTTATTAACCAAAAGCCAGCTTTCTGTGGCAAGAAAAAACTTATAATTCGACGTTGAAAGAAGAACAAAAGTTTTCTCATGGTCAATGCAGTATTTTGGGCCTTCTGGTGTGAAAACCTCCAAGTTCCTCACAGGAAACATCAGGAATGTGTAATCTTATGACTGCTTCTTCACTCCACATCACTCTGTTCAACACACCTCACTTTAAAATATTTCAGGCCATCTTCAAAAGGATCCAAGTGGCAGTAAAAAAAAAATCCAGACGGAAGGGTTTTCATCTACTCTTGCAAGAACATTTCAAGGTGACAAAGAACTCATTATACTTTAGTAATAACTGAATGTACGCTCTTTAAAAAAAAAGAACAGAGTAACATAGGATGATGATAATGTTTCAATAAAACATATTTTCAAAAAACAGATGGGTAGAAACAGTGACATGTATTAATCACCTTTTAAACACTGTAATTTGGTAACTAACTGAACATGAATTTTGTCAGCTTCACTCATCAGCTGTCTTAATTACAAAAGTTTGGCAGTGGTATTTTAAAAACTAATAATAACTGAAAAGAATCTTCTATGAAACAGAACTTGTTTTTTTTTATTTGTAAGGAGGTAGTAATCCAAAAGCATAGTCATTCCACTGGATTCTGAACAGCTTCAATTCCATTTTAAAACGAAGTATATTTTTAAACCATTCTAATGCAATCATTTATTAACTTTATCTTCCCCATATCAGACAAACAGGAACCATGTGAGCAGAAAAGAAGAAAGATCCATGAAGGGAGTCCATGTGGGGGATAAGGGTTGGTATAGATGCTGCAATGCCAAGGAAAATCACAGAGATGTGGTGTCTGAAATTTCCATGGTCTATTCAGAAACAGGCCTCTCACACACTGATTACTGTATTTTTTGGAGTATAAGACGCACCTTTTCCCCTCCAAAAAGAGGGTGAAAATCTGGGTGCGTCTTATACGCTGAATACAGCATTTTTGGCCTACCGAAACTCCGCCCCCTTTGCAAAAATGGACGAGCAGAGGGCTTGGGAGGCTTGCAAAGTGCTCCTGGGGGCTGGGGAGGGCAAAAACGAGCAAAATACAAGCCATCTTTACCTGTTTTTGCACCCCAGTCTCCAGGAGGACTCTACAAGCCTCCCAAAGCTCTGCATGCCCCTCCTTTTTTTGGCAAAAAATGAGGTGTGCAGAGGGTTTGGGAGGCCTGCAGAGTGCAAAACCTTTTTTTAAAAAAATTACCTCTTAAAAATCATGTTGCGTTTTATACTCCAGTGCATCTTATAGTCCAAAAAATACAGTACTTAGGGTGCTAATTTGGAATCATTGTTCAGCTCCAGCATCTTTACAACCAAAAGTAGAACCATCACTTGGAAATTGGGGTTGTATCAAGTAAAGTTAGGCTAACAAAAGCTAGGCTGCCATCTGATCCATTGATTCTTCATAGCTATCTGCAGAATATTTAGAGTAGATAGATGACCAGCAAGGCCAAGGTTAATAATGCTCATTGATGCATGTAAAGACCCTTTTCGACATCAGTTCTTCTAGAAAGTGTTTTTGTTAATAAGTAAACCTAGGTTAGAGGTCTGCATGGAATTACATACTTGCAGAAGATGCCCATGCCAATCAAATGCCAATTCTGGGACTGCAAGGGGTCAACGTGCAGAGTGTGATGGTACTGGAAGATCTCAGAGTGTGCGTGAAACAAAACAAAAAATTGTGTTTACAAAGCTCTAATCACTTGGCTTGACAATAACTAGATTTTAATAAGATGTGATGCTCTAGGGAAGGGAAAACAAGGCTTTTACTTTTATCAATACACATCTTGGAGACATGTTCCTTTGCAGAGTGTAATAGCCTGCCAGAATCAGAGCAGCAGACAAAGGATGCTTGATCATGTGAACAGGGGCTTGTCATTGGCAACCACTGTCACCATAGCCTACATCTTTTGCCTGCAATGAAAAGTATGCAATACACATTTCCCTGTCACCATCAAGTGCTCTTGAGATGAGAAACAAACATCAGAAATCCCGTAGAGTGGGCAGCTGTGCCATGCACCATTGTTCACTTCTTTGATGGCGTAAATCTAGCCAAACAGTGCCAGGTTTCTATGAGGCAACAATCCACAGCCTGGGCAGTATCTGCTTCTCCTTGGGTAATTTCCAACCCTGAGGTCAGAGGAGTGTGGGAGGAAGAAGAAATCATTCTACTTCCTTCCCAAGCCACCAACTTCACATGCTCATAAATGGCTGCTCAGTCTCATCTTGGCAGGATGCCCCTTAATGCATGGTCAGCGATGCAATAGTACTGCTATCTGTTATCAGCCAAGACAAGACCAATTTTGCAAACAGCATCTCTTACTCACTCTTTCCTAAACTTACAGTCACCACAAACCTCAGTAAGAGAACAATGATGTACCATTAAATGAACTATTCAGCCTACCAATGAAATGTATAAATTCTGAGCCATAACTTTTCTCTCCTCTACTTTTTTATTTTTAATCTCAGTTGTTCTGATCTAGGCTTCCTGATACAGTAAAAAGCACACGCTTAGTCCCCAAAACCCTCTTTTTATTTCAAAGGCTGTGAATTATGTTCATTAACAGCCCGTAATGAGACCCAAATAGTTTGTAAAAAGTCCAACAGTAGTCTGCCAAAGTCTTTTGGGATAAGGCTGATAAGCACCCACCTTTATCTTCCTTGAAACGCTGCCAATGGGCAATTAGCTTGCAAGGCCACACGGAGCAAAGAGTCAAAACGGAGCTTCAGAATTTAAACCAACCAGCACAAACAAAGTTGCTTCCTGCAAAAGCTCATGTGCCTTTGCTCCTCCTTTATGTCCTATGGAAGGGACCCAATCACCTCCAAGCCTTACTCCCGAGTCCTCCCTTTTGTCTTAACTGTTCTTGCATTCTGGCTGCTCTGTGCATGCGTGCGCTGGGAACAGGCTCCCCCTGTTCCTCTGCCTCGCTGATGTCTGACTCTAGAGGCTCCGGAGGAAGCACAAAACTCCCAGATGGCCCTGACCCCCTCTCTGCCTCTGACGCAGAGCCCTCGTCTGAGCCTTCCCCAGACTCCAGGACTGTCCCATGTTCTTCCCCAACCTCCTCACTGTCTGACTCTGCTGGCAGCTCCACAGGCCACCAGCGGACCACAACATCAGTAAAGAAGGAAGAAAATCAGAATTAGCACTATTTTTTGTTAACTCGAGAAGGAAGAAATGTCATTCACTGTATCGCAGGAATATAACCTGCATGCTGACTCTCAATTTTGATTGTAGATTAGTATCAGTATCAACCCAACTGATGTGATTTGTTAAACCAAGATTAATGGCAGAGGAATACAGCTACTCCATAGTTGAGGGTAACACTTGGCATTTAATTGCATCTCAATGGCCATATTCTGAAAGTAGTGACAATGTCAGGACAGTAATTTGTATTCAGTTATAGTTAAATAAAGTTTATATGATTGCTACCTACTTAGGTACTGAATAATGTTTACCTTCTATTGCGTTGCAAATTCCAGTTCAGTAGTTTTGGAATTTGGGAGGTTATACTGTCAATTGTTGGGGGACGTTAGGCCTCAGGGTTTCACCTCTAATTCAGGGCTTAACATTAAGCATAAGATCAGAATTTAAAGTGAGCCAGACCATTGACACTTATTCAGTACACCATCGTTAAATAAACAATGGCTAATGCATTATACAAATCCTACCACACAAAGTGATGAACACATTGGCTTGGAACAGACTGAAATGTGATGTGACACAAAAGAGGGTCCGAAATCTGACATTTAGGAGCTCACATAAATTGGTCTGCATGAGGATTACATACTGAAAATGGAGACATTCAGATTGAAATTTATTTGATTCAATAAAGACATAGAAAAAACTCTGAGTATGCAGCCTTCATGGTGGCTTTAGAAAAAAAAAAGAAGCAATTCTTTCTCCAGTCCTGTTTATTAGATGGAATGTTTGACAAAGGCCAGAGGAAAGGGGAAGTAAGGAAACGGGAAATTATAACTATTTGGAGCCAGGGTGTACAATGCAGGCAGATGTGCATAATTAAAAAGATTTTTCCTTTGATGCCTCTCCCTTGTACCTCCTCACAAAGTTTTTGAACTGTGCCTTTTACTAAAGTTTAAAATAGGTCTGCCCATCTGTCATGTGTAGAAAAATAAATAGATTCTCGAGAATCAAATTAAACTAAAGTATAATCCTGTGATTTTTTTCAAGATTCAAAAGGAAACAAATCTAATATTTTTCTAATATTATTCTAATACGTTGCAAAGTATTCAACTCTTGTATTATGAAGAAAAATCCCTAATTCCAGCTTCATCAAAACGTGTGTGTGTATGAAATTTTTATTAATGTTTTTAATTAAGTTTAAAGACATTAAGAAAGAAATACATTTGAATTCTGGATCATCCAAAGCTTCCTTCCATCTTATTGGGAGTGAAGAGTTATTACATTTGTTCATAGCTGTGATGAAAAATTAAAATTCTTAATAAAATTATATTCTTTCCTTATACCATTAAATGCTAGATACATTATTTGGACAATAGACAGAAGAGACTAATCAGCTCTCCCATCATGTTCTAAACCTGTTTTTTAAAACATACAATTCTTAGAATTTGGATGTTTATTGCCTGGATGTGTTCTTTTCCTGATTTTATTGTGTTATTTGGGTGTGTGTGTGTGTGTGTTTGTGTGTATTTAAATGCTTCCTTATTTGAAAAACTCTGAAGTCAAGTGTTAAGAGAAAAACAAACATTTACTTATATTACATCCTTGTCCACAGCAAATTTCAGCTTTTATTATGGGATATAATTAGAAAAATTCTGAGAAACTCTCCAGTTATGATTATGAAAAATTCAGACATTTTGAAAACAACAGACTAATAAACTTTTTCATTTCTAATTATAATACTGTTGATCGCATACAATATGGCAATCGTTCTGAAAATCATGATAATTTTAAGGACACTATTAATAGTTTCTAAATCTTCAGAATGTAAGCTGTGGTTTGTTGTGATATGCAAAACTGAAAGAAGCTGCAATAAATGAAGGGTTTAAAAGCTCCTTCTCAAACTTACCGTATTTTTTGGAGTATAAAATGCACCAGAATATAAGACGCAGCAAGGTTTTGAAGAGGAAAAATTTTTAAAAAAATTGCACTCTGCAAATCTCCCAAAAACGGCCTGTTTTTCCCAAAAACTGCCCCCCCTTTTTTTAAAGGGCACGAATAGCCCTTAGGAGGCTTGTAGAGTGCTCCTGGGGGGAGCACAAATGGGCAAAAAAACAGCCCGTTTTTCATGAAAAATGGCCCATTTTTTGTCCAAAAAAAAAAGGGCATGGATAGCCTTTAGGAAACTTATAGAGTGCTCCTGGGGGCTGAGAGGGGGGAAATGGGCTGTTTTTCACTAGTTTCTGCCCTCCCCAGCCCCTAGGAACTCTCTGAAAACCTTCTAAAAGCTACGCACGGCCATTTGGGTGAAGGAGGCAGTGTTTTGGGAAGCAAAAAATGCTGTATCCGGTGTATAAGACGTACCCAGATTTTCACTCTCTTTTTTGAGGGAAAAAGGTGCATCTTATACTTCTGCTTTTAATTTACTCAAAGCTTCCCAAATTACCTGAGTAGGAATTATGATTAATATTGATGAGAGTTAATTCTGAAGCACAATTCAGAAATCATTTTTGGAATGGGCCTATTTGAACTATCATTAATACAGGTAGTCCTCGACTTAAAACAGTTCATTTAGTGACCATTCAAAATTACAACAGCAGTGAAAAAGTGACCGTCGTTGCAGTATCCCCATGGTCATGTGATGAAAATTCAGATATCTGGCAATTTATGATGATTGCAGTGTCCTGAAGTCCTGTGATCAGCTTTTGTGACCTTCTGATAAGTAAATTCAATGGGGAATCCAGGTTCACTTAACAACTATGTTACTAACTGCAATGATTCACTTAACAACTATGGCAAGACAAGTCGTAAAAATGGGGCAAAACTCACTTAACAAATGTTTCACTTAACAACATAGATTTTGGACTCAATTGTGGTTGTAAGTTGAGGATTACCTGTGGTAGACAACCCATGACCTTTGGGACATCATTTCATAAATATTTCCTTATCAGTTCCTTAATTCCTTCAACAATGATAGAGCTTCTAAAAAAGTAGTGTTTTCACTGGGGAAATTATTAAAAATTCAGGGAGATATTCAGAGATGTTTCTGCCTTGAATAGCCCATATTGAACAGCATAGCCCTGTCATAGATCAGGAGTTGATCACAGGAAATATTTAATGACATTTTGTTTTATATCATAAAATGTTCTATGATCATGTTCATGTCATAAAATGATTTATAAAGTTTGCCAAAATTTCAATTCCATGGGAGTCATAGGTTTTGGATGTATTTTATAAATTAATCCATTTGTAGTAACTTGATGCTTGGTGCTGGAGAAGACTCCTGCAAGTCCCTTGGACTGCAAGGCAAACAAGCCGATCAGTCCTAGAGGAGATCAATCCTGACTGCTCTTTAGAAGGTCAAATCCTGAAGATGAAACTCAAGTTCTTTGACCACCTAATGAGAAGAAAGGACTCACTGGAGAAGAGCCTAATGCTGGGAAACACTGAGGGCAAAAGAAGAAGGAGAAGACAGAGAATGAGGTAGCTGGATGGAGTCATTGAAGCATGAGCTTAAATGGACTCCAGAGAGGACAGGAAGGCCTGGAGGAACATTGTCCATGGGGTCACGATGGGTTGGACACAACTTTGCAACAAACAACAGCAAAGTAACTTGGTGGAAAGGGTTTTGCCATATGATGTCCATTTCGCCCAGTTAAAGGTAGATACAAAAAAAATTAGTAGCGTATATCATATATTACTATAGCTAGCATAATAAAACATGACTGAAAACAGGCTGATGAAAAATTGACAAATTCTTTCCCCCTCTTTCAGGAGATTCTTATGGAGGAGTAAGAGACTCTGAAAACCTACCACAAAAAGCCATCAAGAAACATTTATTAAATTCTTGCTTTAACCATAATCAGATCCAGAATTCTCACTATTAGAAATGTTGCTATAGTGTGCCCATAAAATAGATTAGAGTGATTTGTGCCGTGTTTGCTTTTCTGCATATAAAGGCCATTAGATGGTTTTCCAGGTGAACTCCTAAAGAGTGGCATTTAACAAAATATGATTGAATCCATTTTCCACTGTTCTGATTCTTTCCTCTCCAGACCTATTAATGACACTTCTCTTTACCATCTGTGGCACTAACTCCCGGCATATTAGAGACGTGCAGGTCTCAATTATATGGGAATTATTCAAAATCCTGGACTCAATTAATCCAGTTCTAATTCTTCAGACCTGCCCACACAATGGGAAAATTTTCACCCACAAGCCACAAATCTCCATCATGGTATTTTGAAAAGCGCAACCACGATGGCGAACCTATGGCACACGTGCCAGAAGTGGCACACACATTCATCTCTCCGGGCACACGAGCTGTTGCCTGTTGCTTTTCTGGGTTCCGGCACCCCGGTCAACTGATCTTTACGCACGTGGGAATGGCGGAAACTGAGAGAGCCGCCACCCAGTACATATACATGCACCGGAAACAAGAAGATCATCTTCCTGACATACAAATGTGCACTGGGTGGCTGCTCTTCTAATCCACGCATGCACATGGGCCAGTTGGTCTTCGCATGCTGTGCGTGCCAGAAACCAGAAGACCAGATGGCCAGTGCATATGCGCACGCCAGAAACTGGAAGACTGCTGGTTTCTGGCATGTGTGTGTGCTTCCATTTTGGCAATCGGTGCCAGAAAAGGTTTGCCAACACTGATATAAGCTATGCAAAGGATCAAAATTATGATTCTCATTCTCACTCCATGGTGAAACATATCCAGTTCTCATGGATAGTGTTGCATTCAATCAATGTGGTGTATAAAAAGGACAAAAGGGTATTCACCCTCTACATTTAGGTCAGCAATTTCCAGTGAGGGGGAAAAAAACCCACACTTAGAGGAACATTCATTATCAATTTGTCCCCTGATGAAAACAACCTACTTAGGAAAAGAACTTTGGTTAGAATAACATTCTTGAGTTTGAAGACCAAGATCAGAATATTGGGATTCTCAAATGATGAATCAGGAAACCTTCAGAGATTACAAGTGACTTTTGGAAGGAGATTCAATTTTTTAAAAAACCAGCCTGATCAGACTTTCCAGCCAAAGTGGCAGCACTGTGAAAACTTGCTCTTGGTAGGTAAATGGCTTTACTACAAAAAGTAAAGAAGACTCTTGTGTCAGTGTTGACTCATGGTAGCTGCCTGGACAAGTCCCTTCATGGTTTTTTTTGACAAGAATTTGGATGTGGGTTGCCACTGCCTCCTTCCTAAGGCTGAGGGAGAGTGATTGCCCCAAGGTCACCCAGCCAGCTCTGGGCCCCAGGCAGGACTAGAATTCCTGGTCTCCTGGTTTCTAGCCCAGTGCCTTAACTACTACACCAATTGATTCTAAGGACTTCGTGATACATGCATATAGAGATACATATTTAATCTCCTGCATTTATTTATGAAAGCTGATTGTACAAAATTGCTTGTGACATTAGAGGGTTATGGAATTTGTAATGGTACAAAATGAACACAGCAGATACACTGAGTCAAACACAAAAGGAACACCGATGAACAATTCATGGGTCTTCTGGCCAAAATCATCTTGTCCCAACAATGCTGAGATCCTATATGCTTTTTAAAAGAAAAACATGGCTATTATATATAAAAAAACAAGCTGTAGAAATCTGAAATGAAATAATAGGGGGGAAAAAATCAGGTAAAAGCAACGACTAGAGGGGGGGGGGATTGAATGATTCAGGGAGAAAAACATGTAACTTGCAATGCTCGCGAGAGATTTATAGAACATGATTGATTACAATATATCTGGATTTCCAGTAAGCATCTGACAATATATACTGAAGACAGTAAAATTACCATATTTTTCGGAGTGTATGACACACCCTTTTCCCTCAAAAAAGAGGCTGAAAATCTGGGTACATCTTATACACTGAATACAGCATTTTCTGCCTCCTGAAACCCCACCCACTTCACCAAAATGGCCATGCATAGCCTTATGGAGGCTTTCAGAGAGCTTCTGGGGGCTGGGAAGGGCAAAAATGAGCAATTTGGCCCCCACCAGTCCCCAGGAGCACTCTATAAGCCTACATAAGGCTATGCATGCAATTTTCTTCATGAAAAACGGGCCGTTTTTTGCTTGTCCCCCCCCCCCCCCGCCCAGGCTATTCATGCCTTTTTGGGGGGGGAAATGAATCCGTTTTCGTGAAAAATGGGCCATTTTGGGGAGGTTTGCAGAGTGCAAAAACTTTTTTTTCCCTTTCAGAAAATTCTTTAGTTAGAGTGTTTGTTGAGAATTATATTGATCAAGTGCTGTACCAGCAGAAACAAAGTCCTAGGTGCTGCAGATTGTCAGTGATTTCCTTCTCCAGCATATGGATAAATACACCTGGAAACATCTACCTACCTAACTACTCTCTCTCCATCCCTACCTACCTACTGTATTTCTCCCCCCTTTATCTACCTACGTACCTACTCTCTCTCTCTCTCTCTATCCCTCTACCTACCTACCAATCTACCTACTCACTCTCTCTCGCACTCTCTCTACCTATCTACTGTATTTCTCTCTCTATTTCTCTTTCCCTTCCTACCTACTGTATTTCTCTCTCTCTTTCTCTCTTTCTTTCTATCCGTTTATCTACCTAACTACCTAACTACTCTCTCTCTTCCTACCTACCTACTGTATTTCTCTTTCTCTCCCTCTACCTACCTACCTACTTTTTTTTAAAAAAAAAAGCCTCTTCAAAACCTTCGTGCATCTTATACTCCAAAAATATAGTAGTAATATTGTTTGAATGTCTATTTTGTAAGAGTTATCTGTATTTTTTTAGCAAAGAAATATATGGAATGTCCATTTCTTAAAGTGAAACTGTATATGTAAAAAGAGCAGGATAGGAAGAGTATTGGTGCTTTTGAATGTTGGAGGAAACTTCTCAGAATATCACAGTCAGTCAAGAAAACAAGCAAACAGATCATTGAACAAAGCAACCCACAGTTCTTACTCAAGGCATTAATGATCACGTTCACATTACCCTAGCTAGCTCTCTGGAGTAGCTCTCTAGAAAAGGCCCTAATGCTGGAAAAGATGGAAAGAAAGAGAAGAACAGGATGAGCAGGTGATTGGCACATCTTTAGAAGAAGATCTAAAGGACCAGGTTAGGGACAGCTCATCATGGAGAAAATTCATCTGTCTGGACTTGATGGCATATATGGTAATGTTCATATCTACATTCTCATAAATAAAATGCCAAACACTTAGTCTGCTGAGCAAATTAAACAAAAAGATGGATAAAATTTAAGCTCTCTAAGGCCCTCCTAACTAAATGAAGGGTTGGCAAACTGTATTGCTTTTACGGGTCATTCCTTGAGAGTCTACCATCTGGGGGCCAATTTTCACAAAGTGATGCCAAACACATTGACCTGTTTTATCCCCTGAGTCATACTGTGAGGCATAAATTTATAACCAAGTGCAGATCAAAGAATTCAACATCAACTCCTAAAAACACCATACAATCTGTGGGCAATTCAGTTATATGTCAATCTTCACTACCGCATTGCAAAGTAATCATTGATTCCCCCCCCCCCCCTGTGGTAGTAGCCAATCTGTTTGGCAGAATGAACTATGAAGATATAATAGTATAATTTTAGCATGCTTATAATACTAATCTCAAGAAGTAGCAGAAATATCAATATATACATTTGGGCTCTCTAGAATGTACTACATGCTGCAGAATAGACAGGAAAGGAAACGTTACAGAATATCTACACTATTTTAAATGAGTTTACATTTCCAGGACCAGGTAAAAATGATATCTCTGGGGGCTGAAGAAGACGGAACAATTTCTATTTCTAGGTTGTGTGTGAGGATTTATGGAGTGTGATGAGGTGGGAGGATAGAAAATAGACAAATCACATAAATGATCCCAAAAAATTTCAAACCAGTCTGCTTGTCACATGTGCCCTGGGTTCTTCTTTGGAAGAAGCGATGTCAAGAGAGTGAGAATGAGGAACCAGGTGATCTATTGTGGCCCAGAGTTGAGGACATGTCGTGAAACCAATTGATCAGACACTGCAGCTCTAATCCCTTTTTTAAAAAAAATAGTTTTTATTGAACATATAATCTTTAAAAACAGAAAGAAAAACACAACAATAAAAAACAAAACACAAAATGTACATAACAATGTAAAGTAATTATACAGCTGTATAATTACTTTGCAGCTCTAATCCCTAATCAACTGTCCCTGAGCAGAGGAGCACCAGATTCCAGGGTTGGCACGCTAGGAGAAATACAATAGCCTCCTTGGGACTGTAGGACAGGATGTGCACCAGTTTGGCCAGGGGGAGAGGGAGGCTGGGACATTTATGGCACTCAGCATCAGTTGATTACTGGAAATAATACTCCTTTAAGAACGGCTACCATAATTTGTTTTCTTGGATATAGCAACAGCTGCTACCTGGAGTGTGACCTCTCTCCTTGTCTGACCCCACCGTGGATCCAATATAGATAGTCCTCAACTAACAACCACAACTGAGCCCAAAATTTCTGTGGCTAAGCAAGACAATTGTTAAGTGAGCTTTGCCCCATTTTATGACCTTTCTTGCCACAGTTATTGAGTCACTGCTGTTGTTAAATTAGTAACATGATTGTCCAGTGAACCTGGCTTTCCCACTGAGTTTGCTTCCTCAGAAGGTCGCAAAAGGTGATCACATGACCCTGGGATACTGCAACTCTCCTAAATACATGCCAGTTGCCAAGCATCCAAATTTTGATCACATGACCATGAGGATTCTGCAATGTGTGAAAAATGGCCATATAGCACTTTTCCCCCACTGCCATTGTAACTTTGAATGGTCAGTAAACTAAGTGTTGTCAGTCAAGGACTACTTGCATATAATAAATTAGGACCCACAACTTGTCCAAATAACTCTTTGCCTATAGTGTCTCTGATTTACTAGGACTTATCCATGACTATCCTTTTGATCTCTGGACCTCCATAGAACAGAACAACACTTAGAACCAATGACTGAAGATGCAGAGAAATAAATCCTGGACTAATTATTTGTCAAGAAAGCCTAGAGGTAGAGCTCTCACCTCACAATCAGGAGGTTGTGAGTTCAATCCTAGGTAGAGGCAGATGTAGGGTCTCCTGCTTGAGCAGGGTGTTGTTAATCTGTTAAAATCTGTTAAATTGGCTGACCAAGACACAGTTTGCCTCAATATACAATGGATCCAAGGTTTCCATGTATCAAAGAGTGGAGGCTCATCTTTTAAGAATGTTGTCGTTTTATCCCACATTATAGATCTAGCATAGAGCAGGAGACAAATCAGACGTGTTCAAGAATCCTTCCAATTTTATGGACCCACTTAGGCAGCAAGATGACATGGGGGGGGGGGAAAGAACCAAAAGGATGCCCAACTGGGGAAAACTCAGAGAGGAAGCCCACTGCCCAGAAGGATTTCTAACATACATTTTATCCAGATAAGATAAACTTTGTTTTATTTTTGTAACTTCGAGGAACAATCGATGGGTACCTAGTTTTAAAGCAGCTAACAGAAAGCTCAGCTGCCTCCACCTTTTTTTCCCACCAGGCTCGAAAATTTGGACTTGGACAACTTAGAACTACGGTCTGACCTAAGCTTAGTACACAAAATTATCTACTACAACGTCCTATCAGTCAATGACTACTTCAGCTTCAACCGCAATAATACACGAGCACACAATAGATACAAACTCAAAGTAAACCGCTCCAAACTCGATTGCAGAAAATAGGACTTCAGCAACAGAGTGGTCAATGCCTGGAATTGGATACCACGCCAACATCAAAGCAGAAAGGGCTAATTCCCTAGCAACCAGAAATGCGAAAACGGCAAAATGTTACACGCCAGCACTTGAAAGAAAGAAAGGAAGGAAGGGGGGGGGGATCACAACCATTACTCGACTACGCCAACAAGCCAACCGGGCAGAAAGTACTCCAGACTTCACCACGCTTAATCGCGTCGCCGATCTCGAACCATTCAATGACCGGCTGGGCTGGGTAGAGCCAGAATCGTACAGAGAGGGTTACATATATACATACATTTATTTTATTTTATTTAGTTTGTCACTCATGTACAAGATAAGAGGAATAAGAACATAGGAAATGGGTACAAATAAATAGGGGACAGGACAGGGACGTTAGGCACGCTAGTGCGCCTATGCACCAGCATAATTGTAATTACATATTATTTTTATATAATTATTTATATTTTTATATAATTATATATCTAAGTATTTTAGTTTCCCAAACCCTCCTCCTCGGTTTATCATGGGGGAGCAAGGCAGACCCGCGAGGACGGAAAGGGAGGACGGGGGAGGAGGAAGTTGGAATGTCCCTTGGCTAAAGATCTGTTGTTCCCCCCACAAAAAAGAGGAGCGATTTTACCGACACGGACGGCGCAATCCGTCCCGTTTGTAAAGGCGCAAACACCGATTCTGGGGAGGGAAACCTAGGGCTCCCCTTTCAAGATCTTAGCTGGAGACCCGAAGGGGTGGAAGCAAATCCGTCTTTCATTACGGATAACAAGACCAAAGATCTGGAGAACATCCGGAGGGGGGTGGGATACGAAGAGCTAGCAAACGCCCGAAGCTTCGTTGCAGCCTCCGGTTTGAGGGAAGGGGGCAAAGCGGCCAAGACCGAGACGGCCGAGGATGCTGCCGAAAGCCACTAAAGCGCACCTGCTGGTAGTCGTCGTCCCTCGGGCGGAAGGCGTTGGGCACGGGTCGCAGGCTGAAGCTCAAATGGGGGAGCCCGTGTAACCACGACGTCCACCAGGGCGCGAGATACTCGGCCCGCGCCGCCAGCAACATCGCTCCCGTCCCTGCTGGCAGCAGCGGGCCCTCCAAACGTCCGCTCGCGCCGGTTCCACTCCCGCACGCCGGCCGGGGGCCCTGCCTCCCGCGTGCCGCCTCCTCGCGGAGCTCGCCCACCAGGCCCCGCCCCCCTTTCTTTTTCTTTTCTCTCGAGCGGCAAAAGGGCACGGAAGCTTTCAGGGTTGCAGCCGACACCCCCCTACAGGATGTCGGAGACGGTGCTCAATAGAATTAGAATAGAATAGCAATAGGAATAGGAATACAATACAATACAGAATAGAACAGAACAGAACAGAACATAATTCTTTATTGGCCAAGTGTGATTGGACACACAAGGAATTTGTCTTTGGTGCATATGCTCTCAGGGTTCATAAAAAGACAAGATACATTCGTCAAGAATCATAAGGTACAACGTTTAAAGATAGTCATAGAGTACAACTAAGCAATCAGGAAACAATATCAATATAAATCGTAAGGATACAAGCAACAAAGTTATAGTCCTGGAGTCATAAGTGGGAGGAGATGGGTGATAGGAACAATGAGAAGACTCATAGTAATAGTAATGCAGCCTTAGTGAATGATTTGCAGTGGTGAGGGGATTATTTATTTAGCAGAGTGATGGTGTTTGGGGAAAAACTCTTGTTGTGTCTAGTTGTCTTGGTGTGCATTGCTCTATAGCGTCATTTTGATGGTAGAAATTGAAACAATTTATGTCCAGGATGCGAGGGGTCTGTAAATATTTTCGTGGCCCTCTTTTTGACTTGTGCAGTGTCTTCAACCCTCAATGGAAGGCACATTGGTAGCAATTGTTTTTTTCTGCAGTTCTGGTTATCCTCTGAAGTCCATGTCTGTCTTGTTGGGTTGCAGAACCAAACCAGACAGTTGTAGAGGTGCAGATGACAGACTCAAAGGGTTTCCCTGGCTTGGAGCTATTTTTGTTTTTTCTGCCAATAGAGGGCACAAAGGGTTGCTTACCGGTCTCCAGGCGAAAAGAAAGAAGGTTACTCCCGCCTGGAGGATGTCCTCCTCACCTGTGGGAAACTCACTCATGCCAAGTTATGTGGATGGCACACAGTATTTCAAGGAGGTTGTGTGTGGGAGGAACAGAGGGGATTACTGCTCCTGCCACTCCCTCCCTCTGAAATAGAATGCAGACTTTGGAACCATCCTATGGATCATGGTTTTTTCTTAAATATTTCATTAAAAGTAGTAAAACACACAAATTAGAATGTTTTCACTATTAGTATTAATAAGTTATTTCAGGTTTCTCACATGCTCCTAATTACTGGATAACTCTTCAGTGATAAAAAAAATGGAGAAAAGGTTATATTGACATGGAATGAAGTGGAAATAATTTAATCTTATTCTTTAAAGGGCTCTGGCAAAAAGACCCATTTTAGTTCCTTCAAGAATATGTTCTATTACCTGAAAAGTGTATACTCTGGTTAGCTTGTCCTGTGGTGATTCACTGTGTTGTCATAAATACCATGAAACAACGAAGGAAAGAAAATATATACATGGACTCGTCTTATTACCACAATTGAGCCCAAAATTTCCATTGCTAAATGAGACAACTGTTAAGTGAATTTTGCCCCATTTTATGACTGAGTCACTCAGTTGTAAAGATACTAATGTGATTAAAGGAACCTGGCTTCCCCATTGACTGCGCTTGTCCGAAGGTTGCAAAAGGTGAGCACATGACCCTGAGACACTGCAACTGTCATAAATACAGGCCAGGTGGGAAGCGTCCAAATTTTGACAAGGTGACCAAGGGAATGCTACAATGATCAAAAGTGTGAAAAACGGTCATAAGTTATGTTTTTTCCAGTGCTGTTGTATCTTTGAACAGTCACTAAAAGAATGGTTGTAAGTTGAGGACTACCTACGGTGTTAAACACGTATACTCCATTCACCTTTTCCATGAGGATTTACTTTGACCTCTTCCCCATCGGGCCCAGCTATTTCACCACACATCTTGTCTGTGGTATCAGCTCCAGCAACAAGGCTGAACTATGGACAGAGATGCGTATAAGGGAAAAGGAGAATTTGCAGACACAGCTAAACAATTTGTTTTTCCCCCCATGAACCAAGATAGAAGAGATGCTGATTATTCACTGCCAGGTCCTCTTCATATTCTTTGTTTGCCTTTGAACTGATCAGTAAGAGCTCAGGCTGACAGTATCCCTCAGTGGGCCAGGTTTCACCAAAGGACTCCCAGTTGTAGCGCCTCACTGTATTTATTTAAATTTTTTAAAATTCCAAATGTAATACAATACATATAATTTGTATGATTGCTACCAGTCCTCTCTCTCCATGTCTAAATTGTGTGCTATGGAAATATCCCTGTAGGTAATAAATCATATGCAGATTTCTTTTCTGGATCAGTACATGGAGTTCGGATTTGCAGTTCTTCCCTCTTTTCAGTGATGTTCACTCATAATTTTTAGCATGATAAGTATAAATAAATATAATCTAATAAAAGAAATAAGAAATAGGAGCCTCTTGAAACACTAAAGCACAATGGATACACCCATCATATTAAGCTAAAAACCATTGTGTTATTTGGTGTATTGTGTGCACTCCAGTTTCTTTCTACCAAAACTTCTTAAAATAAATTGCAGAGATTCAGCTGGATCTATATGTTTATACACATACAGTTATGTGCAAACGTCAATCAGGACAAGCTTATCTGATTGCTTCTAAATCACTGACAGCATTATTTTTAGGCACCATCAGTACACATAGGATTTTATAGAATTGTACAGCAGCAACAAGAGTCAGATGCTTAGCCTCTTCACAATAAATCTGAAGAGGAGAGTGAAGAATGAACTTAAAGGCTGGTCCTGTAGCCATCAAGGCCAGCACTATTTTCATTTCTGTTGTAACTGTGTAAAGGGAGATTTGTTCTTCTGTCTTACGATAAGTGAAAGGATAATCAAAAAATAGATTTAAAAAGAACTGCAAGAGACATTTTTTTGCAAGAAGATACATTTTATGAAGACAACAACTCCATTTACTCATACAAACCAAGCTAGCTGAAAGCTATAGACAGAAGTAAAATAATAATCAGGGCTTACTGAAATGTGCTATGAACAAGAGACTAAATTTTGTGTGTAGGGACTGGGTTATTCTGCTATGCAGTAAGTGTAAAGCTGCCCTTTGGAATCACTTCCCTCTAAATAAGGGCAGTAATCTCATAACTTATTTAAGCACCATACATAAGTGATTTTCTGGGTCTAGTGTCTGTTCATCAAGCAGGCTGCCCTTTCATCTATAGAAATTTAGCCAAAGGAGATGGAGAAGGGCCACAGAATCAACCAAAGTTCCTATTGCCTGCTGCCATTCTGGTATTCAGCAAAAACAAACAATGGTAAAATATGTCAATGGGCACTAATGGAATGAGGAAACCTGGAAAGGCCAATTCATTTTCATTTAAGCCATCTTCAGGAAACTGCAGGAAATTTCTTTTTGACTTTTGGAAAACGTATGTGTGGAAATGAATGCCAACGCAACTTAGTTAAATTGACCTTAAGTGGTTTCTTTAGAGCTGGTCTTTTACTAGAGTACTTTCCTAAAAGGCTTGGCAACTGTGCAGTTTCCTGAGAATGGAATACCTGGACCTGCATGTTGGTTGGTTATGTGCCATCAAATCATTTTTGACTCCTAGCAGCCACCATAGATAGATTTTCTTCTATCCAACAGGTCAGGTAGGTGTCCCAATTGTATACTCATCAGTACCATAATAGGGCTGCTGGCCATTCTCTTCTTTTCTTTCCTTCCACCTTTCCCAGCATTAGAGCCTTACCTAGAGAGCTAGGTTTTGCATAATATGTCTGAAGGAGGATAGTAGGAATTGTAATTTCTACTATCTAGTTTTATAGTAATCTAATTTTAGAAATGTTTATGGTTTTTTGGTTTTATTGACATTTGTAGGCCGCCCTTTTCCCTGAGGGGACTCAGGGCGGCTCACAGAAACCAAGGGAGGGGGAATACAGCATTAAGACGACAACATATAATAAAATCAACACCATACATTCAATATTCGGGCGGGGTAACGGTCCTTATCCCCAGGCCTGACGGGCGAGCCAGTTCTTCAAGGCTGTGCGGAAGGCTTGGACGGTGGAGAGGGTACGAATCTCCACGGGGAGCTCGTTCCAAAGGGTCGGGGCGACTGCTGAAAAGGCCCTCCTCCTTGTAGTTGCCAGCCGACACTGGCTGGCCGATGGAATGCGGAGGAGGCCCAGTCTATGCGATCTTATAGGTCGTAGGGAGGTAATCGGCAGAAGGCGGTCTCTCAAGTATCCAGATCCACTGCCATGTAGGGCTTTATGGGTGAGTAAAAGCACCTTGAAGCGCATCCGGAGATCGACAGGTAGCCAGCGCAGCTCGCGGAGGATAGGTGTTATGCGGGTGAATCGGGGTGCACCCGCGATCACTCGCGCGGCCGCGTTCTGCACTAACTGAAGTCGCCGGATGCTCCTCAAGGGCAGCCCCATGTAGAGCACATTGCAGTATTCCAGCCTAGAGAGCACAAGGGCCCGAGTGACTGTTGTGAGTGCCTCCCGGTTCAGGTAGGGTCGCAACTGGCGCACCAGGCGTACCTGGGCGAATGCCCCCCTGGTCACAGCCGCTAAATGGTGGTCGAATGACAGCTGTGGATCCAGGAGGACTCCCAGATTGCGGACCCTCTCTGAGGGGTATAAAATTTGACCCCCCAGCCTGAGTGTTGGAATGTTGGCCAAATCTTTGGGAGGGAAACACAACAGCCACTCGGTCTTTTCTGGGTTGAGCACAAGCTTGTTAATCCTCATCCAGTCCATAACGGCCTCAAGACCCCGGCCCATCACGTCAACCGCTTCATTGATTTGGCACGGGGCGGACAGATACAATTGAGTATCGTCCGCATATTGATGGTATCTAATCCCGTGCCTGCGGATGATCTCTCCCAGCGGTTTCATGTAGATGTTGAATAGCAGGGGGGATAAGACCGAACCCTGCGGCACCCCATAATTTAGGGGCCTTGGGGACGATCTCTGCCCTCCCACTAACACCGACTGCGACCTGTCCGAGAGGTAGGAGGAGAACCACCGTAGCACGGTCCCTCCCACTCCCACCTCCCGCAGTCGTCGCAGAAGGATACCATGGTCGATGGTATCGAAAGCCGCTGAGAGGTCAAGGAGGACCAGGATGGAGGGATGTCCTTCATCTCTGGCTCTCCAAAGATCATCCATCAATGCGACCAAAGCGGTTTCTGTGCTGTAACCGGGTCTGAAGCCGGACTGGAAGGGGTCTAGATAGTTTGCTTCCTCCAAGGACCGTTGGAGCTGAAAGGCCACCACCTTCTCAACAACCTTCCCCAAAAAGGGGAGGTTGGAGACCGGGCGATAGCTGTTGAGAACAGCTGGATCCAAGGATGGTTTCTTCAGGAGGGGTCTCACCACCGCCTCTTTCAATGAGGCGGGGAAGTTCCCCTCCCGAAGGGAGGCGGTTACAACCGCCTGGATCCAGCCTCGTGTCACCTCACTGCAGTTAGCAACCAGCCATGAGGGACACGGATCCAGAACACAGGTGGAGGAACTTACAGCTCTCATGGCCTTGTCCACATCCCCGGGGATAACGTCCTGAAACTCAACCCAGAGCTGTTCTACTTGGTCCCCCTGTGCCTCGGCTGGAACTGCGGGTGTGGAGTCCAAGTCCGACCGAAACCGAGCAATTTTGTCCGCTAAGAATTGGGCATATTCTTCCGCTCTGCCCTGCAGGGGTTCCCCCGTCTCCCTTTTGTTTAATAGGGAGCGGGTTATCCTGAACAGGGCGGCTGGACGGGACTCAGCGGATGCAACCAGGGAGGCTATATATGATCTTTTAGCTGTCCTAAGTGCCCTAGTATATTCCCTGGTGCAGATGGTTACCATTGCTCGGTTCGATTCGGACTTATCGGACCTCCAACGGTGCTCTAGGCATCTCCTCCGGCGCTTCATTTCCCGGAGCTCCTCGGTGAACCAAGGAGGCCTCCGGGATCCGCCGCCTCGGAGGGGCCGCAGTGGCGCAATCCGGTCGAGGGCCTCTGACGCTGCCGAGTGCCACGCAGCAGCCAGAGTCTCCACCGGACTGTGGGCGAAAGTGTCAGGAATAACCCCAAGCTCTGTCTGGAACCTTGATGGCTCCATAAGACGCCTGGGGCGGAACCACCTGGTCGGTTCCTCCTCCCTACAGTGGGGGTTTGGCCTCCGGAAGTCGAGCCTCAGCAGGCAATGGTCTGACCACGACAGGGGTATGATGTCACTCCCCCTCAGACCAAGATCACAAATCCACTGCTCCGAGAGAAATACAAGGTCAAGCATGTGTCCCGCTGTATGGGTTGGGCCTCGAATTACTTGGGTCAAGCCCATGGCTGTCATGGAAGCCATGAACTCCCTCGTCCCATCAGAGTTTTCACCGAGCGACGGCAGATTAAAGTCCCCCAGGACCATCAGCCTAGGGAACTCAATCGCCAGCTCGGCTACCGACTCGAGGAGCGAGGGGAGGGCTGCTGCAACGCTGTTGGGAGGCAGGTACGTTAGCAGCAGACCCACTTGACCCTTGAGGTCCAACTTTAACAGCAAAGACTCACACCCGACAATCTCCGGAGCAGGGACCCTACGAGGAACTAACGACTCCCGGATAACGGCGGCCACACCCCCACCCCTTCCCTGAGCTCTCGGCTGATGCAGCACCTGAAATCCTGCTGGGCACAGCTCTACAAGGGGGACTCCTCCCTCTGGGCCCAGCCAGGTCTCAGTAATACATGCCAGGTCTGCCCTCTCGTCTTCAATTAAGTCCCGGACGAGAGGAGCTTTATGTACAACAGACCTGGCATTTAGCGACAACAGCCTGAGGCCAGGGTCCTGACTACTTGCGCCATCTGGTCTTGGAGTGGGACTCATAGGGCCGGAAGGAGGGATCTCTGTAATATAGCGAACCCTCCTTCCCCGGTAATGGCTTGCCCTAAAGTCCCCGCCGTATCTGCCTCTCCCTGTTACGACCGCAATACCCCGACCCTCTCCCGTGTCTCTGGTCCCCTCACCCACCCCCATAGCCCCCGCAACTCCCGGCAGGTCCTCCGAAGCACGCATACTCATGCACTCTCCCAAGCAGTCCCCACGTAAAGAGTTAAAAAACACAAAATTACAACAATATAATCATAAAAGTGGGACATTCACTCATCTCAAACATACCTCATGCATAACCCATACAAAGGAAGAAGAAAAAGATGAAAGAAGAGTAAGAAGTTATAGGTTGCGCAAGTTAATTAATTTAAAGTGCGAATAGTCCTGGGAAGGTCCAAAAGAGTCCAAGGTGGTTAAGGAATAGAGATAGAGAGGGTCTCCTATATGTTGTAAATACCCCCACTCGTCCAGTGGTGGTGCTATCTGTGGTAGCAGGTCCAAGGCGGCATCAGACCACATTGGCCTTAGCAGATGGAAATGTTGATAATGGGACAGATGAAAATATAGTCCAAAAGGTCCAAAGGACACATTCCAAGAAGAGTCTAATCTTAGCCAGCATAGGGCCCTGCGATGACAGCAGCCCGATGGAGGGGCGAATGTCCCAACAGGGGAGGCCAAGCCGAAGGGAAAAGAATGGGGTTGCAACAGCGGGAAATAAAGACCGCCTCCCATTCTTTCCCAGTGATGTCTCAGGCTAACCGCCTTCTCCCTGGGGCAATAAATAATCCAATACAGTCCACAGCAACCAAAAGTACAGACGAGGCAGAGTAACAAAAAGAGGGGGGGGGACTCCTTCAGCCGGCAGGGGGAGGAGGGTCTAGGCTCTCTCAAGTCCACCGGATCACAACAAATCCCAAACAATACTCCAGACCGAGGTTGCCCAGTGTCTCCAGCCGAAATGGGTCGCAGCGCCTTCCACGCGGCCCCCGGGCAGTGTTTTTAAATGTCTCTCCAACTCAGCTGGGCCGCGGCGTCTTCCGAGCACCCCCGAACGGTGTTTGGCGTCGGCGCTCTTTGCAAGGCTAAAGGCAGCCTCGGAGAACAGTACAGATTCACTGAAATGTACAGATTCACTGAAATTTATTTATTTTACTGGATGTATATGCTGCTGTACCAAGTGTGATTCTGAGCAACGTACAGAACAATAAGATCTAAGAACTCCCTAGAACCAAGGAGAAATGTCCTGAATAATTAATCAGTGGAATAATTGTTAATAATTATTAATAATTAATCAATGGAACTGCTTGCCTTCAGAAGTTGTGGGTGTTCCATCACTGGAAGTTTTTAAGAAGTGACTGAAAAGCCATTTCTCTGAGACAGTATAGGACAGTGATGGGGAACGATTTTCCTGTTTGGGTGCCAAAAGGGCCCGCACATGCCCACACCATAATGCAATGCCCTCCGCCTCACACATGTATGCAATAGCAATAGCAATAGCAGATTTTTATATACCGCTTCATAGGGCTTTCAGCCCTCTCTAAGCGGTTTACAGAGTCAGCATATTGCCCCCAACAACAATCTGGGTCCTCATTTTACCCACCTCGGAAGGATGGAAGGCTGAGTCAACTCTTAGCCGGTGAGATTTGAACCGCTGAACTGCTGATCTAGCAGTCAGCTGAAGTGGCCTGCAGTACTGCACTCTACCCACTGCGCCACCTCGGCTCTGCACAACCCCCCAGCCCCCCTGCGCATGCACGCATTCCTCACTGAAGCCTCCAGACTTCCGGTAGGCCCATTGGGCTGTTTTTCACCCTCCCTAGGCCTCAGGACAGCCTGTTCTAAGTAGATTTATGAAAAGGACGTATCAGAAGGAACACTGTTCTACAGAAAGAATCTGTAACTGAGAAAGTCTAAATCCGAGATTCCTACATACAACATTCCTGTGGGGATAGGACCTTGTCTGGAT
Organism: Thamnophis sirtalis; assembly: GCF_051295495.1. NCBI lineage: Eukaryota > Metazoa > Chordata > Lepidosauria > Squamata > Natricidae > Thamnophis > Thamnophis sirtalis. Next base: position 134,428,884 of record NW_028261383.1, read on the forward strand.
CTCAGAGAAGAAACAGACTGGCCCTGCAGATAGCCAGAATCTGAATCATGAAAGATGTCTACTATCAAAGTGAGTTGCCCTTGGAAACAAATGATGCAGCTCTTGAAAAAGTGTACATTGACATAGCAACAGCAATAGCACTTAGACTTATATACCACTTCACAATGCTTTACAGCCCTCTCTAAGCGGTTTACAGAGTCAGCCTATTGCCCCCAACAATTTGAGTCTATTTTATCCCTCTCAGAAGGATGGATAGCTGAGTCAATCTTGAGCCTGGTGAGATTCGAACTGCCAAATTGCAGGCAGCTGGCAGTCAGCAGAAATAGCCTGCAGTACTGCACTCTAACCACTGCACCACCACAACATATTTTATAAATCACAGTCTGAGATTGCATTTGGATTGGTTGCCATTTCTAGGCAGTCTTCAAGGATAGTAAATCAGTGAGATAATAAATTAAACTTGATTGATTGTCCAAAGGAGAGGAACAAACTTTTCCACTATGTAGCAGCACATATAAATCCTGGGATAGATTAGTAGATCTAAATTATAAAATACTGTTAAATATTATCCACAATTCAAGGAAAATAAACTCATTTGATTATCAGATATGTGTTTCAGATCCCTGGATGCGTAATGGTATCAAGGGACAGTTTGGCGAGGAAGAGTACAAATTACTTGTGACTCTGGGCAAGATCAGTGATATTTTTGTCACTAAACCAATGTTCTTTTTAAAAAAAATATCCATTTTATTATTTTTAAACAGGAAAAAAGATTTAAATTATGCTTAAGAAGCAAGCCACAATTCATTTCCATATATTATCTAAATAGCTTAAATCTGAGCAGTGATTTATTCTTAATGAGGACCTTTTCACAATTCTATCATATTTTCTCCCACTTCAAAGGAGAATTACTCTACTAATGTGAAAATATACTTTTTCTGCACCTGTCTCATTTGTGAAAAGGAACTTCCTTGGCATTTAAAGACTTGCTTAAAGCAAATTGTATGCGTGTAAAGCTTTTTCAAAACTTTCATTTGAAAGAGAATATTTTGGTGGGGCAACAAGAGGAAATTAACCAGACAGCTTAACAGACTATTCTTTGTAGGCTCTATGAATCATTGTACCAATGGTTTGTATTTATAGCTTCCAAGAATTTATATTCTTTAGTTAATAGAATGTATAAATCCCAAAGATTTTCCAGTCTGAGGTCATGACTTCCAGCCTGATGCAATTAATCTTTAACATCTAACTGAAGGGTCCTTTCAGGGTAATGGTAATTAGCACATGATTGGAATGCTACATCCTATGATGCTAGACAAGGAGTCTTTACATGCATAGTGGTAGGATTTATGTTCCATTAGATACTTTAGGCTTGTTTAAAAATAATAAGAGAACCTGAATCCTTCAGGTTTCTTCTCTCTTCAATTGTATGTTCCTTCCTGATTTCGTATGTTACATTTACATTGCACACATTGTTCTTGTCTATAGACTAAAACTACAAATCAGTTCAAGAAACTGAGCAAATAAGGAAGTTATGTAACAGCCATGATTTTCTCCCAAGATTTGTCATTACCTCTGAACCTAACTATAGCAACCCCTAGTCTTGTTATTGTCAATTCATATATCTTTGTATTCTTTTGTAACCTAATGTGGTCTGAAATAAAATGCCACCTATGCCAATAGATCTGTTCCATTTTGATAGAATTCTTCCGGGACACAGGAAAAGAAATACTGACAAACTTTAATGCTTAATCATTAAAATATATATTCTAGGGTATGATCTGAAGGGTTAATATGCAGAGATTAACCCACTGAATTCAGATGTCAAACTGATTAAAAAAGTAGTTATTTCTTCCACAGTACTGTGCAATTATTGTTAGTGAAGACAGAATCTTGTATGGCAAAGCTACTTGAGTTTCTTCTCCACTTTCAGTGGATTTTCTGAATTTAATAATATTTTGGGCCCCAAGTTTCATGAGCTGAACTCTTTTCACAGGAAAAAATCTCCTTCAGTTAGGTGGAGATAGCAGCAAAATCACTATTCTCTGTGTAACCTGCTGGAAAAAAATTTTTTTTGTTCCTCTGCTGTATCTGTACCTTTCTATTTGTGGAAACGGAAGTCAGAATCAAAGCCATGCCTTATTTTAAAAAGTATGAAGAAGTGACTAGCAAAAATATCTAGCTATAACTTTCCTCTTGGATTTAGATGAATTGTCCTAAAGTTATCAGTTTGTACCGCAGATGAGGACTACAGCCAAATTAAAAGACGCTTGCTCCTGGGGATGAAAGCTATGGCAAACCTAGACAGCATACTAAAAAGCAGAGACATCACCCTGCCAACAAAAGTGCGTATAGTCAAGGCTATGGTTTTCCCAGTTGCAATGTATGCCTGTGAAAGTTGGACCAGAAGGCTGAGCGCCAAAGAATTGAGGCCTTTGAACTATAGTGCTGGAGAAGACTCCTATGAGTTCCTTGAACTGCAAGGCAATCAAACTGGTCAGTCCTAGAGGAGATCAACCCTAACTGCTCTTTAGAAGGACAGATCCTGAAAATGAAACTCAAGTACTTTGGCCACCTAATGAGAATGATATAATTCAGTCTTTTTGCAAATACACAAGATGGGAGAAATGCTACTCAAGGATGTAATTCAAAATGATGCTTAATTTAAAAACAATGTTTAGAGAAATTGATAACTCAAGTACATATTTAACATCTCTTCCTGCAGGCCTGACAAGTTCTTTGCTGATTCCCTTTTTATGCCTATGCAGCATAAAGTGTTCCATTCATTTCTACTACTGGAACAATGAGCACAACCAACAAATGTTAAATTTTCACAGGCAGATAAAAAGCTTCTAGTCTTTTTCTGACAAACAATTCTCTAGTGTAGAACAATATACAGTAGGAAGCACTGTTACCGTGTCAGTGACAATTAGAGACCAAGTGAACTGACCGGATATGAATTGTAGCTGAAGCTTCCAATGCATTACCTTCCTGCTTGATTTTATACCATCCATTTGTATTTTACAATATTGAGAAATTCATCTCACAAAACTTGCACTAGGGGCTTGTTATTGTAATACTGAATGTATAATTACAATTCTGAGGCCTGGGATTTTTATTCTTTTCCCTCTAGGATGATGAGCCATCAAATAACATTATATATTGCAAGTTGTTATAATTCACAAAGGAAAATTTGTTGTTAAAACAAGACCTTATTCATACTACTACATTTTACTCATTTAATTGGGTTCTCTTAATCTAGTTTTAGGATTTGTGTAGAGACAGATCAATTTTTTAGGTCATATTTATGCAGAAATATTGGAAATTCAAAAAGGTTGACAAACACTTAAGCTTCAGTGTATTTTCTGTGGCAGAAAAGTTACCAACCTTTATTGTACTGAAAGATACCCAACGCTACCATATTCTAATCAAAATGCTAGCCTGTACCTTTACAATTAAGATGCTGGAGTATATATATTCAAAAATAGAAAAAAGACTTAGGAAGCCATTATTAGAGCTTACTGCATTTATATGTTTCCTCTGAAGCTATAGAATTGTTTGTATGACTGGGCAGTATCACCTCTTATTTTATCCCAAATACCCCGTCAGATAAATCAGGCTAAAATCAAGCAATTTAACACTCGTGAGCTCCATAGCTAAGTGGGAACTTGAATCTAACCATCCCAGTCTAATACTTAACCATCTCATTAGATAGGTAAAAAACTACTCTAGGATTAAATTACAATTTGGCAGACACTCCCTATGAAAATCATATCATCCACATCAGTACTGTATGGCCAGCAAACTAAGGTTTGTTTCTTAAGTCTTTTGCATTCTTAACACAGGATATTTATAATTTAGACAACATATTAAATAACAGTTGTCCGCTATTGTGTGGTATGTTTGTAATGATCTAGAAATGTAACAGAATACATTGAAACAATTTTTCCTAAATCCCATTTTATTTTTGTAATCCAGTATGAAAAGCCCAGTTTTCAAGAAAATTCTTATAAACAGATGCCAGTAGGTCTTAACCATTGATCTGGTAATTATGGCAAGCAGAAATTCCATTGGACATTAGGAGGATGTTGAAGTATCATTACTTAAAACCTCACTGGTAAACTAGCATGAACACTGAGGTTTCATCTCAGCTGAACAGTTTTTCGGAGCCAATAAACATCTTCCACATGGTTCTTCCTCCGCAAGACTCTGCTATCTGAATTTACCTTTATCTTTCTTCTGGACAAGGAGACATACCTTGAAATACAGCATTGCTAGTTTTATTTTCCGCCTCTGGGCTTGGTGAGTATCAAGAAGCATTCTTGGAAATAAAAATGCTAGGGGCATAAGCTCCGTAGCATGCTGTTTTTTATTTTAAAAGATTATGAAAAACCTCTGTACAGCAAGAAGTCTGACAGCTGCAAGAAAATTATTCGTAGGTACCTTGGCGCCTGTGGGCATCACAGCATATCTTAAAATGCATCTCTTCATTATAAGATTTAGAACTCCTGCTTGCCATGATGACCAGATCAGTAGTTAGAATCAAGATTTAGCTATGGGAAGAAAGCTGGCAGTGGTCGATGGAAACATACTCTTGATATACTGAAGACCATCCCCTGCATTATTAATGAATATCGTCGAGAGCCAACAAGAGGCTTTCAAAACAAGACCTGGAATGAATGAATACCCCCTCTGCAGGTTGCATGCTATTAAAACAGAACACTTATACTGACAATTCTGACTATTATTAGTGTTTCAGCTTTCGAAAAACAAGTGAGACCGAGATGCCTCCTGATTTTGGTTTGTTAGAACTACCTCCCTAGCCTGGCCTACGCAGATGTACTGAGTTAAAATTCCCAATATATCTAAATATGCCTGCTTTGGAGAAGCTATTTAAGGAGGCTTCATGCCAACTTGCATCTTATTCCAATATTCAAGAATTGTATTTGCAAGAGGCCATCTCAAGTGCATCAGAACTGTAACCACTCTAGACCAGAACTGCAGGTGGGAGCTGCACAATGCAGTACCCAAATCAATCCTATTTCAAAATTAAGAACAGACGCTTTTTGTCCATGCCTATTGATTTCACATTATGGAAAGTCAATGTTTGCTAGGCCAGTTATATTTCCTGCCAAGCTACTCGCAAATATGACACTGACAAGAGAGAAAGTTCATTCCTTTATTACAATCCACCGGCCAAATTCCAAAGAGGAGAGATTCACTTCAGTTCTTTTACTGCCAAACCTGGAGAAAAAAAGAGAAACACATACTGAAGAAGAGCAAAGAGGCAATATTCTCATTATTTCTGTTTGTAAAACTTTCATTTTTAGCCATTTCCCCAAACACAAGTTGTCTAACTTTGAAAGGAGACCTTCTTGAGCAAGTGCAAGAGCATAATTTGCAGCCGCATAGTTTTTAATTGGTGGCTTGATATAAATGTCACTAAACATCTAAAATTATCTATGTTCTTCTTCAAAATGACATCTCTTTATTCTATCCAGCAGGGATGTTGAATCCGATGGCCTAAATGCAGCCTCCCAGCTCTACCATATTTCCTATTACACAAGTGACATTTAGACACAGGGTTTTAATGTCAGCTTATTAGGCTGACATTTCATTTGTATCTTGCTGCAAAACTCAAAACTCTCCCATTTGCCATATCCTTTGATAGATATTCATTACACTGCTTTTCAGTCATTTCCCTCTAAATCTGTTCTGTATGGTTAGCGCCACCTCCCACCTTGTTGTCAATTCTGAAACAATACTGGTGCTCATACAAAATATGTATTATTTGGATTAATCTACTACAAATCTACTGCTTTCTTCTTTTTAAAAAAATGTTTTTTTCCATAACCACTCTTACATTATTAATCTTACAGTGTATCATCTGGATACAAACCTACTGCTTTCTGTGTTTTCATTTTATTCAGTCACCTTATATTTTTAACACGAACTAAACACCGCGTTATTGTTTTCCTTAAATCTGAGTTATCCATTAAAAACAAGCTTTCATTTTGATATCAACAAGGAAAATATATTTCTATTTGTTAAGCAAACAGCACAGTAATTTAGTTTACAACGCAATGGAATTTAAGTGATTAAATCCCACTAACTTTGAAAGGATATGCTATATTCATTGACTGAAATCAATGGAAATTAAACTTCCTTAACTATAGTTTTCTTTTCAGGGGAAAAACACTGTCCTTCTAAGAGATGCCTAATTAATTCAACAATATCAAGTGACTTCAGCCAGTTTATAGATTCAATTTTTTAAACATTTTAAAGTGTAAAACTGCCTTTCAATTTTAAGCTAATATACCTGCAGATTAGGATCAATTTCAAATTAGTTTTGGGCATATAGTTTGGTTCTTGTTGAATGAAGAAAATGGTTTTTCAATTTATCAGTCACTAGTGTGTGGCTAAATGTTTCATTTTATTCATATCATCTAACAGTTCCATAAAAGTGTTGGAATAGTTCATCTTGAAATTTGCAGTTTGTGTCAAAATACAGATAATATTCAGACTGATTCTTTTACAGCTTCCCTAGAATTAGATCAAGAGATCCAATACCAATGCCTGGGTATGAAGCAAATCACCAAAGGAGTAACTCAACTGTGACAGAGGCATTTTTATTTAGTAATGCTGACTTTGGAATAATAATTTAATCAATGCTGGATAAAATAAGCAAATTTAGTTCACAGCTCAGCAGTTTCCCTGCACTTGGCTTTGACCTCAGACAAGAGCTGTAATCGGGAATGCCTTCATCCATCTTAGGTGACTAGTGAGAGAAGATATGGTCAGAATAACTGATGCCTTAATACTCCACATCTGGAAGATTGCAATAAGCTGAAAATTATTTAGAAATAACAAGAGCCATATTGCTGTAGCCAGGTTCTTAGAGAAATTCCACTTAGGAAAATAGGACTACTTTATCTAAATTGTTTCTAGGATCAATTCAAACTGCTGGCAATGATATTCAAAGTTCATTATCAACTAAAATATCTATAGGGCTGTTTTTCCTACCCATGACTACTTTGCTGGCTTCCCCTTCCCACTTCTTGAAGGTATCAATTAATTGACATTAAAAGGAGGAACTTTTAGCAATTCTGCCGGGCTCTGGAAATTCACATCAAGGTGGCCTCCCACTTTCATCTACTAAGGAGAAGTTAGGTGGGGGCTCCCCATTTTCTTTGATCTCTTAAAATGAATGAATCATCTAAATCAGTGGTTCTCAACCTTCCAATGCCTTTTATCCAGGTGTTCAGAGCATCTTATATAGTATCCTGTGAGACAGGATTGGCAAAAAGAGTGATCCAATTAGAATACCCATCATCTTATGAAAGAACAAATAGACAAAACTATACACTTAAAAACTCGCAATAAGGATCAACTGGCTAAAATATGGGACTATTTGCTTACTATTGATTTTATTGCATGTTACACAATTCCACTTATAAGTCAGTTACCTGGTGGCAGAGACTGCTTCAGTTTTTCAGCCTTTTCCTTATCTGTGATGACCAGGGTGTACAGATACCGGCTGCAACGCACCTTGAACTTTACATTGTCTTTATTCTTCTTGATCTTAACAGCTATTGTATAAAAATATCAGGGTTATCATTATTCATTGATTATACTAAAGAAAAAACTACCTAGTAAGGAACAGAATTTAATGTAATTTTGAGACAGAACATTTTATTAGATCCACTTGATCTCATGACAACAGAAACAGTTGTGAAGTAGAACTAAGTTATCATACCTTTTAAAAAAAGTTTTTGTTTAAATACCATACTGGAATAATCTTGAGGCTAATACTTGTTACAGACTCATACATATCAAAAATACATAAAAACAAGCCAAAAACTAGTTTCTGTGATTTTATTACTAATAACAAGTATAGGAAAGGCTTACAGTTTTAAGAGAAAATCTGTGAACCCTTTAGAATAATCTGTAAACCTGAAATATTGTGACCAGCAATGTGATATCAGCTTGACTTAAGGCCTATTGGTACCAGTAGATTTTTATACCCCAATAATATGCACTATACCTTTAAAGAACATTCTGAGGCAATATTCACTATCTTAGAGAAAATATGTGAAACCTTAGGATAATCTTACAAGTAAGATTTAGCTTAAGAGTAAGCTAAACTTAACTTAACTGCTCCAGGAATACAATACATTGAGATACTACAAAGAATCCAGGATGATGGCAAAAGATATGTAGGCTATTCTTACAATGTCCGGTGAAAATATTCATGGGTCTTCCATTAGGAACTATTCAATAAGTTACTGCAATAATTTCGATGGACAGAGAAGTCAAAAGGAATTTTTGGGGGAAAAAATAGAAACGTAATTTTTTGAGAAAACTATCACATTTCTGCAAATGATTCTCATCCCAACCAGCATGCCAGTTGTGCTATCATGATTTGGGGCTGCTCTGCATTTTCGGGATCAAGAGGGGAATAGTCTGGACTATACTGAGAAGTTGAACAGGAGTCTATTTGCCTATAAACTGTAACGTAAATGAATTTGGGTCATGCAGCACCATGATCCCAAACACACAAGCATATCTACGAAGAATGACTGAAGCAAGAGAAAGTTTGCACTTTGGTATGGCCAAATCAAAGTCCCAATTTAACTCAAATGAATTGCCGCATGACCTAAAGCCAAAAGTTTCAGGTAAGGTAAAGGTTTCCCCTGTATCCAACTGTGGGCATGGTGCTCATCTGTTTCTTAGCTGAAGGAATCCAGCCAGTCATGTGACCAGCAGGACTATTCGCCAGGGCTGTCAAACTCCACACTGACGCCCAGTTTAGCAAAGGGGGGAAAAGTCCCGATAGTCACATGATGCCACCGTGGCGACGTGAGTATGACACCCCTGCTATACACCAAGGTACATGGAAAACTGTTATCTTCCCACCGAAGTGGTACCTATCATAATTGAGTTGAAATAACTCCTTAAATAGGAAGAGCCCAAAATATCCCCAAATAAATTCACAGGATTAACAGGAACAGGAATCCCTTCCTTTGCTGAAATCACTGCTGCTTCAGGAAACATCACTAGTTATTATGTAAAGATTCACATACTTTTTCCATCAAGTGTTCAATTATGGATATTTCTAAAGGGCTCACAAGTTGTATGCAATTCTGCAGTACATTTCTAAGTTTCAAATCCATTATAAAGAAAAGCTTTGATTCAAGCATAACAGAATTCCCAATCTGTTTCTAAAATCAAACATGCATAAAAATATGTTTAATGGCAATTTCTTAGCTGATTATAATGCCCTAGAAATTTACCATGGTTAAGTAATGCCAATGAAAGCTACTACAAAACTTTATGGTTTTTAAATGACTCTAAATGACGTAAATTAAAACTGCTTTGGGGAATGTTTCACTATTAAGCTTCCAATCATTTACTTAATGATGTTTTATATATGACAAAATATTCAGAGACATCACTTAAAGTGTTGGCAAAAAGAGCCACTGCTTTTAAAACATGGACAGAAGGAAAGAGAATGCATGACTAGGACATGTCTCTCCAAACACAGTATTTGGGCAAGATCTGGGTTGCTATGGTTGCTTTTACAAAGTTAATAGTGTCCACAATTAATATTAAAGAATACCATTCTAACGTAATTGATATTATATTTTCAGCATAAACTAAAATACAAGACTAAATCACACCACCATTATAATTAGTGAAACAAAGCAAAGAGCCCCAATTGGTACTCACATTTTGCATCTTTCCTCCTGGCAGTCAACAGAAAATCTTTGATCTCTTCAATTTTTCGAGGCTATAATAAATACAAGAATCAACATGACTCTGGCATCTAGTGTATTGTGAAAATACATTTTATTCCTGCAACCAAACAACTTTCCCTTTTCTGCCAAGCCATTCTATTAAATAGAAAACTAAACTTTATGAACTCAGTTTTAGCAAGAAGTAATGTCATATAAGAAAGCAGACAGGAATGTTAGCAATAAAGAATATCTGTAGCTCAGAGCTGAAATGAGGGGTTGGTCCTTGGTGCTCTCTGAACTTGATCGTGACCCGTCAAAAGCGCGGACGGCAAAAGCGCGATCGACAAAATCGCGCCTTTGACGTCATCACAGCGCGACGAAAAATTCAAATAAAAATTAATAAAAATTAAATTAAAGCAAGCCGATTCACATAAAGGTAAGGGTTAGGTTTAGGGTTAGGGTTAGGTTAAGGGTTAGGGTTAGCTTTAGAGCGTTAGCGTTAGCGTTAGGTTAAGGGTTAGCGTTAGGTTTTTCGTTACTTTAACGGTTAGGTTTAGGGTTAGGTTTAGGGTTAGGTTAAGAGTTAGGTTTAGGGTTAGGTTTAGGGTTAGGTTTGGGGGGCTTAGGGTAAGGTTTTCGCTTTATTTTTACATTTTTCGAACTTTTTCGTCGCGCTGTGATGACGTCACAGCGCGCTTTTGTCGAGCGCGATTTTGTCCTACGCGCTTTTGTGGTGGAACCGAACTTGATTGTTTACTTGCAGATGTTACATTACCAAACGAGGGAACATCACCAGTGCTAGTGCTGGGACTAGCACTGATGATGTTCCCTAGTTTGCATAATGAAAAGCCTGTAAGTCAGCGGTGTCAAACTGGCATATAGGAACTTTCCCCCCTTTGCTAAACCAGGCGGGGGCGGGGCCAGCACGTGATGCATCTGGCCCACAGGCCGCAAGTCTGACCACCCCTGCTGTAAGTAAACAATCAAGCTCAGAGAGCACCAAGGACTGCTCAATGAATGTTAAGACATAACAACCCAGTGACTAAGAGAGATATTGTTATTTTATCTTATAAATTGTAACAGTGTAGGAAAGAAGAAATCTGAGAAATTCTTCACAATGTTCTGAGTGGCTTCACCTTAATGAGTTTGCTAATAAATGAGATCTTGGAAATTCCTGTTTCCATATTTGCTCCTAATACTAGCATTAAAGACATCTAACTGCTGTCTATGTAATTCTTGCCTGTTAATCTTGCTCACTATGACTTCAAAAATTATATCATCTGGACAAGTCTACTTCCCCATCCCTTTTCTCCTGAAGAGGATACAGGGGGATTGGTTGAATGCCATTTGGAGAAAACCTAGCAATTTTCCAATAAAAATGTCCATCATAAATTGTTTTTAAGGGTCAAGAGTCACTTGGGAGAAAACAGGCCTGACAACTAAAGGTAACTGGAGTATCTTCAAGCATGTCAAAAAAAACCCAGTCCATCCCCATGAAAAGACTCGCTGGGATAACATATGGAACATTTGTTGAAACTGCTACAACTTTCTTCAAGCTATAATTCTAAATCTTTCCTGTTGTTCCAGAATTGGAAAGGCTGATGGACTGATAGGCTTTTGATTAGTGTTTTATACAATTAAGACTTTTTAGCTCCTTTTGTAATTCCAACCTTTCACCTAACTTGGAATAAATAAAGTAACGAAGATCAATCAGAAGTTGGTGAAAGATTTCCATCTCCCTTTCCAAGTGGCATAAAATTTACCAAAATGAATATTCTATTCTGATTATCTACAGGCACATGCATCAAAGTATCTAGCTACAGCACAAAGGAAGATTGTTACTTTATTCTTTTAGCCAGCAAAGCTCTCAATCAAAAGTAGCATGTTTCAAAAAGGTAGTACAGGTAGTGCTCGACTTACAACCAATTAATTTCTTGTCACAGGGGTTAAGGGAATCACATGAGTTGCTAAGTTAGTAACCCAGCTATTTACTGTGAATCTGGCTTTCCCCACTGACTTTGTGTGAAAAACGGTCATATGTCAGTTTTCAAATGGTCACACATTTGAGGACTACCAGTATTTTCACACCAAACTGTGTTCTTCCAGTTTCTTCTCCCCCAGTGCTAGTAACAGTACCTTTCATACACTTTCCTTATAGCAAGCAGAGATGGTTTCTTTGTGGCTATGTTAACTCCTCTGGGCTCAGATACTAACAGGCTCAAGTCAGGGTTACTACATTGATGGGAAACTTCCAGGATATCCTACAGATACAGACTGGATCACTAAGCTGAAAAAAATATCCTGGAAGAAGGCAATAGCTAACCACTTCCATGGTTTGTCTAGGACAGAGGTCTTCAAACTTGGCCCCTTTAAGACTTGTGAACTTCAACTCCCAGAATATGCTGGCTGCAGAATTCTGGGAGTTAGCCCACAAGTCTTAAAGTGGCCAAGTTTTGGGACCCCTGATCTAGGATAACCACATGGCTTTACAGTAGTACTAAGAGCCAAGCTACATCCGAAAACTTACATTTTTTTTAGTTGCTTTCCATTACTACTCTCCTAGAATAACCCTCCCCCAGGTTTTGCTGCATTTAATATATGGAATGGAAATGAGAGAAATCGGATGTAATTATTTCTTACTTCATTTCCGTTCCATATATTACATTTAATTTAATGTAAAAAAAAAACCACAAATAAAACTATCCCTTATTTGTTTAAAAAGGTGTAGACGAAGTACGGGAACACATTTAAACATTAATGGAACATGAATGATGTTAGTATCAACATGCCCTTCGCGGAAAAAGGCATTTTTCCCTGTATCTTTTTCCAACCGACTTCTTTTAACTTTGGCATCATCAAAACAACCACAGATTCAGGAGCATCAGCCGCTTACCATGGTGAGGGCTTCTGGCCGCAGCTGCCTGCAGAACAGAAATCAAGAGTTAAGCGAGTTAATTGCCGGAATAGGGGGGGGGGGTTCAATCGCCGACTTATTTTACGCCCCCCCTTTTCCGCGCCCCCCCAACATTCACGGTCACACATTCGGCACTTTAACGCTCCTCCTCCGCCCTCTTCCCAGTTGCCCCCACCTGTATTCTCCAAGGATGCCAACGGATTGTAACCGCTGCTTACCGAGAAGCTCGAAACAACTGCAACACCACCCGCGAGAGAAAAGAACAAGCACTTCCGCATCCGGGTAGTTAAACCCTGCTTTGAGCTTAAGCTACGGGAGCCGAGGAAGATCACAATAGCTAGCGAGGCAAAACTAGGTGGAACTCGGTGGTGTTGGAGTGGAAGTGCGTGGAGCTTGTAAGCACTTTGTAGCTGGGTATTAGGGATGCCGTACTCATTGTAGGTGTCAAGTCAGTCTTGTATGTACGTGCAACTAGAAGCTTCAGACTAGAATTTGCTTACTTGTGACTGTTCCTACCTGCGAATTTAGCGCAAAGTGCGCACGCTATGAAAAGCAGCAGCGCGGGTACAATTTGCAGCAGCATGGATTAAATGCATACAAAATTAAGCAACCACCACCATGAAGATAAAAAAAAGTTTTCGCTGTCTTGTTCAATCAGAAGCAAAACAGAAACCATTCTCGAAAAAACCCTTAAACTTTATATTTATACTTTAGCTCTTACACTTAAAAAGAACAAAAGGTAATTGAGGAGAGGAGGGAAACAGCAAGCAGCGCTCTAACAGCAAAGACTCCTACAAATTTGCATATTATGCATGCTATTTTATTATCTTTATTTTTAAAAAATATTTTTTTATTTTTGTTCTCTATATACAATTATAGGTATACATTCACATAATTATTATTTTTTTACATTCATGGTTCTTATACATTTGTCATTCCATTTATAGAATAATATTCCATTTGGATTGCTTTGTTTACCATCCCTCGCCTGTTTTGACACCACCTTCTTCTCCTTTCTTTTCTCCCTCCCTCCCTTCTCCCTTCCTTCCTCCTTTCTCTTCCTTCTTCTCTTACCTCTCCCCTCCTCCTTTCTTCCTCTTCCCCTTCCTACCCTCTCTCCTCTCTTTCTCTCCTTCTCCCTTCAATCTTCCTCTCCTCACCTCTCTTCCTTCCCTCCTTTTCCTCTCATTTCCTCTCCTCTCTTCCTTTCTTTTTCTATTGTTGCAGGTGTCGCTTCCAGCTCTTAATTTATATTTTCTTGGGATAGTATTTTCACAAACCCAAAAATCGTTGAATATCATTTCTTGTTCCTTTTCCTTCTCTCTTTTTTTTCAAAAAATTTTCTTTTTTGGACAAAGACAGACAACACATAACACAGAACCTTCTTCAATCACATACAGCATGTTGTTTGATTGCAGAGTTTTTGTGCATCATTTCCATAGTCCTCACTTTCAATTTTATATAAAATCACAAATTATCAATCTAGTATATATGTATACATTATTATCATTGTACATCATTTATTTGACTATAATTATTATTCCTTCATTTTGAATGAAATATTCTAGGTATTGGATTCATTTATATTATAACAATTCATTACATCATCCTAAATCTATTCAATGATCATATACCTTTGTATTGTTACCTGTATTATTCTATTATTCTTATATTATAAAAAATTCCCAACGCTTTTCATTTCCATGTTTTTTTTATCTAACCACTGGTAAAATAAATCCCATACCTTATAAAATAGTTCATCTTCTTCTCTAATTTCAAATGTCAATTTACTCATTTCAGCACTTTCCATTATTTTCTGAATAACTTCCACCTGCGTTGGTATTTCCTCATTTTTCCAATTTTTTTCAAATACAATTCTAGCTGCTGTTAACACGTTTACAATAAAATATTTCAAGTCTCTATTGTATATTTCCGGTAATATTCCCAATAAAAAAATCTCAGGTTTAAAGTCTATATGTTCCTGAGTCATTTTTTTCCAGCCAAGTGTGGATTTTAGTCCAATATCTTTTAGCTTCTATGCATGGCTACCACATATGGTAATATGAACTCAGTATCTGATGACATATCCAAAAATTGTTCTGATTTGTCCTTGAACATTCTTGCTGTTCTCGCTAGGGGTAAGTGCCACCTGTAAAACATCTTATACAAGTTTTCTTTAAATGCTGTTGACATTGCCATTTTATAATTTTGTGACCATAATTTTTGCCATTTCTCTAAATCAATTCCATGACCAAAATCCCCCCCCAAGCAATCATAGATTCTTTAACTTGTTTTTCTTCTAGTTTAACCTCTAATAAGTATCAATATAATTTTTAATCACCTTTTCATCAGTACCTGTCAGAATTTTATCCAAGTCAGTCATTTTATTATAAAAACCTTATATTTTAAAATCTTTATCATACCTAGAATGTATTTGCGTGTATGAAAACCATTTCATTCTTATACCTTGTTCTTCTAATTCTTGCATAGATTTAAGTTCACCCTTAGCATTCAATATTTCACCATATCTAACTTTGTTCCTTTTTGTATATTATTGAATATGAAAATGCTTCAATAGTTGATAACCAGACTGGAATTTTTAAATAATGTTGCCTTTTAATCTTCTCCCAGTTTAATAACAAGGCCTCCCATATGTAATGCTTTCTGAAATACCCCTGTGTTTTAGTTCGCTTATACCATAAGAAAGCATGCCAACCCAACAACAAATCATGACCTTCTAAGGTCAATCTAGAGTTTCTTTACGTTATCCATTCCTTAACCCACATCAAGCTTGTTGCCTGGTAATATAACTTGCAGTTAGGTAGGTCAAGTTCTCCTCTTATTCTAGCATCTTGTAACAGTTTAAGTTTTATTCTCGCTTTCTTTCCCTGCCAAATGTACTTCAATACTATTTTGTTAAGGTCTTCAAAGAAATCTTTCCCTAATCTAATTGGAATTGTCTGGAACAAATATAAAATCCTGGGTAGTATATTCATTTTGATTGTTGATATTCTCCCTATTAGCGATAGTTGTAAATTTTCCCATTTGGCCAGGTCTGTCATAATTTGTTGTTTAAGTTTATAATAATTGTTCTCTTTAAGTGTACTACATCTTGCTGTCAAATATCTCCCCAAATATTTAACCTTGTTCGTGACCTGAATCTTCAAAGCTTCCCGCCAATACTTCCTTTTGTCTTACTAGCATGTTCTTTGTCAAAATCTTCGTTTTGTCTTTATTTATTTTCAAATCTGCTACTTTTCCATATTCCTCTATTTTTTCTATTAATTTAGGTGCAGTTTCCAATGGATCCTCTAAAATGAAGACTAGGTCATGTGCGAATGCTTGCAATTTATATTCTTCTTTTTAAATTTCCATTCTTTTTATGTCTTTATCTTTTTTAATGTTTCTATTTAAGACTTCTAACGTTACAAACAACAGGGGTGATAGTGGGCAACCTTATCTTGTCCCTTTCCCAATATCAATGGAATCTGTCAATTCTCCATTTATCATTATCTTTGCTGTTTGTGGTGTATGGTTTGTATGTTTTTTTAAATTATCTTTATTATTTTCCACCCAGTTTATATTATGCTTTCTGCAGAATGGCAAAATAGAAGGATGTACAAATGTATTCTGAGTGGAATAAAACTGTCTGAAGTCCTTAGGCAGAGGAAAAACCACAAAGATAACATTTAATGACAAAGGGAGCTTACATCAAGAACCAAGAAGCTCTGGAAGAACACTGGGTTCTAGTATCCACTGATTTCCAAAACTGGACTGATTCCAATTAGGTTTTGAATGGATAAAGTAAAGGTAAAGGTTTCCCTTGTCCAGTCCTGCCTGACTAGGGGGCAGTGCTCATCCCTTTTTCTTAGCTGAGGGAGCCAGTATTGTCCTCAGACATTTCTATGGTCAGTGGCCAGCATGACTGTACATTCAGGCGAGTGGTGGGTTGCAAATATTTTTCCTCCGGTTCAGGCCCGCTCATGTGTGCGTGCCACACTTCTGCGCATGCACAGAAGCGTCCAGGCAGGTGGGTGGGGGGCCCTGCTGCCACTACTACCAGTTTGGCCAAACCGGGCCGAACCGGGAGCAACCCACCACTGGCTCAGGCACATGGAATTCTCTTACCTTCCCATTGAAGTGATACCTATTTACCTACTTACATTTGCATGCTTTTGAACTGCTAGGTGGGCAGGAGCTGGGGCAAGTAACGTGGCCCTGTTGCGTGGCACTCATGTCTTGAACCCAGGTGGTAGACTTTCCAGCCGACAAGTCCAGTGTCTTAACCACTGAATCATTGCACCCCTTTGGGGCGGGTATTAAAATATGAATAATTACACGCCTGAAAAAGGGACCTTTTGGTGTGGGGAGGGAGGGAAAGGTTTTAGAAGAAAGCAAACCAGAGACTTCACCCTAGATATGAATGAAGGGAAAAATATTCTCTCCAACACCTATCCAGGCTTTAAAATGTAAGGTTTTTCTTCTTCAGCCTGAGTGCTGTTTATAATCCTGCATTCGCCTGTGATTGCCTTCCTAAAGAATAAAACCCACCAGAATAGATTGTTGCTAATATAATGTGTGAGTGCATTCAATCTTTTTCTTTTCCTTCTTAACTCATATTGCCTGATAATTAATAAAAGCTATATAGAGAGTAGGAAAATCAAACCTCTTCTCCCAAAATTACCTTTGTGCAGAACCCAAGACAAGTTATTATAATGAACATCAACCAAAGACCTCACTGTGGTTAAGTCCAGTATCCTTTACTTTTTGGTTATATGATGCTTGAAGAGAATGTGACAGGAGCAAATTGCACTGCCTGATTGGGTAGAAGGAAAGGATCTCAGAAAGGGACGGCTGCATTAAAATCTCTGGCACTGAAGGGAATGGATAAAGGTAACTTAGAAAATGAATCACATGTAAGTACAGCTTTCTTTAACTTAGTGCTCTCCAGATTGGTTGGCATTGGATTCCCAACTACCCTGTTTCCCTGAAAATAAGACCTCCCTGAATAATAATCCCAATCGGGCTTTTGAACATATGCACTAAAATAAGCCCTCCCCTGAAAATAAGCCCTCCCCCAAAATATCGCAACACAGCAGCAGCCATGAGGTGAACACGCTCGACGCCTCCTGCACCTCAAAAATAATAAGATCTCCCTGAAAATAAGGCTAAGTGCTTATTTCAGGGGTCAAAAGGAAATAAGACCCTGTCTTATTTTCGGGGAAACACGGTAGTAAACCAGAAATTGCAAAATATTTATATACTGTACAATAAGTATATGGTGACTCATTTAGTGACTGCCTCACTTAGTGACTGCCTTGCTTAGCAACTTTTTGCAGTTATGACAGAAATGAAAAAAAGATTGCAAACAATCTTCACATTTATGACTTTCATAGGTCTGTAAAGCAAAAGAAAGAGGAAGTGAACTCGTAAGTACAGTCATGGTTTCACTTAACAACTGCCTCGCTTAATGACCAACTTGCTGATCCCAATTGTGGTTGCTAAAAAGCACTATCTATAATAGCAACAACATTCATGTGGCAAATTTGAAGTATTCAGAGTGGTTCACACATTTGATGTTGGCAATTCTGATTGAAACTTAGCATGATTGACATAAGGTAAAGGTTCCCTTCAGACATATATGCTAATCATTCCTGACTCTAGGGGGCGGTGCTCATCTCCATTTCAAAGCTGAAGAGCCAGCCCTATCCAAATAAGTCTCTGTGGTCATGTGGCCAGCACGACAATGTGGAAGATGCATGGAATGCTGTTACCTTCCCACCAAAGGTGGTTCCTGTTTTTCTACTTGCATTTTTACATGCTTTCCAACTGCTCAGTTGGCAGAAGCTGAGACAAGTAATGGAAGCTCACCCTGTTATGTGGTGCTAGGGATTCGAACCACTGAACTGCGGACTTTCTGATTGACAAGCTCAGCATCTTAGCCACTGAGCCATGTGTCCCTAATGACTGACATTATCCCTCCCTAATTGCAGAAAGAGTTTAGGGCTGGCTTACTGAAGAAACAGAGAGAAATTATGGCTGAGGTGAAATTTAAACTGGCATGATCCCATTTCATATTCTCAGCAGTTATAAACTCCCAGATCTCAGTGCTTAAATATAAATGGATCTACTTGTGACTTGAATTCCTGAGAAAAATCAATATAGAACAGCATTCATATTTTGCTCTATCGATTTATACAGTATCTATTATGTTGGCCTCCTATGTACATTAAGTTGAAGTGGTAATTTATTTATTAACATTTGCTAGAGTGATGGGCATCTTTGGGCCATCAGAAATGGCAGTTGTTTCGGGAGAGAAAACATCCATAGATAAAATGGGCACATGCCCCATCTTTACCTATCCACAGAGAAGCATGCTTCTGCACATCAGTTCATGTTGCACTGAAGTAATAGTAAAATACTTGAGCTTATAACCTTAAACATCTACTTTTTGCATCTTTATAATGAGGGATTTTTTAAATTGTATCCTTTCAAGGGTGATCTATTGGAGGTTATCTGCCAATGGCAGTCCATCCCACCTCTTTTCCTCCTTTTACCATGGTCTCCCTTTCTGCCCAGGATTCAAGACAGAGGGCTTGTGTCAGAAACCTGAACTGATCGCTTAGGCAGGCCTTTTGAAATTAGAGGATGGTCTACAGTCACCCTCCTTTACTTTATGCAGGAGAAAGAGAGGTAGGGCTAATGCAAAGTCCCTGTGTGTCCTTGGTTAATTTGTGTGCCCTTGTATATATTTGTTCCTCATTTCCTTTAGCAGAGCCATCTAGGTAGTGATAAAAATAAAACACAAGGGGGCACCCTGGCTACAGCTTTGAAATAAAGTGGTCAAGGAAGAAAAATGGAAATGAAAAACAATCCATCCCCAAAGGGAGACTAATCATAGTTGCAATCCAGCTTGGCTTGCACAGGAATCATGTTCACCTTAGGAATTGCTTATTAGACTGTCATTAATCATTATGCGTGTGCAACTACCTGGCGTATCATGGAACCAAGATCATCTGACAGTAGCAATGGCCAGCCCTCAGTGAATTTAACCCTCAATGAGCTTAACTCACTGTATGTGACTAGATCACATCGTTCTCTTCCTCTGTTTCCTCACTACTTTTCCTTCTTTTTACTTACTGGAAAAAGGATAATCAAAATCAATCCATAGTGTTGCTTTATTCATAGGAGCCCACCCTCTGTTATAGATACAAGATAATCCTCGACTTAAGACTGGCCACATGGTGACTCTTTGAAGTTAAAACAGAACTCCCCAGAGCTAATTACGACCCAGTTTTGAAGTTATGATAGTCAGTCCCCCCCTCTCCCCCCCCCCCCCCGTGACCATCATGATTGCATTTTGAGTGCTTGGTAACCAGTCTGCATTGATGGCCATTTGCAGCTTCTTGCAGTTATGTGACCACAATTTACAATGCTTTTTGTTGGAAACCAGTGTTTCCTTCTGGTTTCTGGCAGAAAGAGAAATTGGTTACAATGGATTTGCTTAATGACTGTGGTGTTTGCTTTCCAAACACTGCAAAAAAGGTGGTAAAATTGGTCTAGGTCACATTTTAACTGGCTTGGCTTACAACCCTAATTATGGGGTCAGTTATAGTCATAAGTCAGTGATGACTAATCTTTTCTATCACCGCGTGCCAACCTGCATGCTGGAAATGGCACACAAAACCATCCTGTGAGGAATGCGTGGTCTCGCTGGCAGTGTTTCGTTGTGCATGTGTGCACCAGCACCCTATCACAACACTGTGAAGAATTCAAGATGAGCATTTGATTTTCACAGGACTCCTAATTATTATCCTCGACCTAAAATGTAATTTTATGTTACCAATCTTACTTTGCACCTTGCTTCAGAATTACTAGGGTGATAATGAATGTAAATGGGTAACACATTTATAAATTCAGATAATTTCCATTTTGAGTATATCTTCCTTATCTTACCGAAGCCTCTAAATTAGGCCTCCTCCCTCTTCTCTGTCATCT
Source organism: Thamnophis sirtalis (assembly GCF_051295495.1). Classification (NCBI taxonomy): domain Eukaryota; kingdom Metazoa; phylum Chordata; class Lepidosauria; order Squamata; family Natricidae; genus Thamnophis; species Thamnophis sirtalis. Next base: position 134,449,533 of record NW_028261383.1, read on the forward strand.
TATAGATCTGGAACTAAAGCTGAGATACAGAGCTTTCCTAAGAATCATTTGTTGTTGTTGTTGTTTTGGAGACAACATCCCCCAACTGCAAAGTGAATGCTGTTTAATATGATCTTTGCCATGAGAAGCAATCACAGCTTCTGATGACATTTGGTGAAGCTTGAAGTTGTTTAGAAGTTATCAATCAATTTTATTTCGGTCACAGACCAGCATAGAACAAATAACAATTATGTAAAATAGAAATGAAAATAAAAAGTCATATGGATAGGCTCAAATAAGGTAAAGATAAAATTATTAATGTAAAATTGCAGAGGTCATGAATTCAAATGCAAAAGAATCCTATAACATTGCCATGGATTTTACAAGAAATACTCTAAATGCTATACATAACTATGATAGATAACTCTAAAAGGAGAGACGAATACTAAAATTTCTAAAACACGAAGAGAATATAAAGCTATGCTAACGTATATTAAGCTTAATATTTGCTGAAGGCCTGCTACGATTTCTGGGATTAAGACCAGAGGTGGTATTCTGCCAGTTTGCTCGAACAGGTAGTGAAAATTGCAGGTGGGCCCGCCCACCCATCCTGGCTCTATTTTGTCCTATTTAGGGATGTTTTTTTGAGCAAAGTGCATGTGTTTGGAAGGCTAGGCGTATGCGTGGATGCATGTACACAAACACACACACATACATTTGCAAACCAGTAGGGAAGGGAAGGGAAAACCTGATTAAAACTATGATGGTCCACCAATTATAGTAAAGAAGTAGCAAAATAAAACAGAGCAGTAGAGAAGTGGGAAAATGGCCAGGGTAGGGGATTGTGGGGGGAGGTGGATCAATGAGTTATTTATGTTTAATCAGAGTTTTGACAGAGAACCAGAGGACATTTCTTACACATTTCTATAAAAAACAACAACACAGCAATGCATAACCCATCGTTACTATATCTCTCTCACCTCAAGGACAGAGCCACAGTATGTTATAGAATCTTCTCTCTAGGAGGACATTACAGTGAGCAAAAATAATTTTTTTTTTGGTGTTTCAGACGATTACAATATTGTAAAGATAGCGTGCAGGAGGAACACTTATTTTGTGGCTTCTGTGGATTAACATACGGTAGAGTCTAGCTGAGGTAATTTTGCAGAGCCACGTTTCTGGCACATTGCTTTGAAAGATGTGTTGGCCTGATCAAATTTCCCTGGAATCAATACATTGGGGCAGAATCCACCAGTGGCTTCAGGTGGCACTGATAAATTTTTGCTAAGAAGTCTGGGATTTGTCTGAAGAGTCAAAGAAACAAGACAAAACTTCTATGAGCCAGTAATTTAATGTGCTATTTGGGCATGGCTTTTAATTGGACAATTCCAACTTCATCCTGAAGGTTGAGCAAGGAACACAGTGTGGAGCCAAGACCAAATTCCTTAAGAAGCCTAAGTGTGCAACTTCCACTGTTTCTAGAATCTTCTATGAACACACTAGTTGATAACCCATGTTACCTGGGTATTTATTTATAAGGGAAAATGTCCAAACATAATTTCTAATGTTGGATTTTCCCTCTTACCAGAGGGAACCCCCTTGTAGAGTACTTTGAAGCTGTTATCATGGCAACTCCATTGCGCTGTACAGTAGAAGCCATTATGGAGTATGGCACAACAGGCTGTATCTTAACAGAACATACACACACCGAGGGGTGTTAGGGGTGTCTTACCCCCCAAATATTTTTTTCCAGAGTGTAATTTTTTTCCAGAGTGTAAGTCATCAGGTTTGGTTGAAATTGCTCAAGGAGTTCCAGAGTAATGCTGGAACATACATACACACAGCTGTTTATATATATAGAGAGAAAAGAAATAGAAGATTTGGAAGCCTTAGGATAGCTGTGATATTGTTTTGGCTTTGGATACTTTTAGTCCAACAGGTATTGCCTCCTACCCTGTGAAAAACATCTTAATATGGTACTACACTTTTTCAAACTTTTGTTTTAAAGACTTAGAAGACTAATATTTGGCCAGGCTTGGAGCAACTTAAGGGCCTAAAGCTGCTGGATTATGTTCAATGTGGGAGAATCTGGAATGCGCTTTTTGTTTCACATAGAGTGCTAGGCAGATTTGAGGAACATGTGCTGTCATCAACTTGGCTAGATCTTCTCATCATAGGTTTCTGCCCTTCTCTCCATAGCTGCTGTAATTGAATTAGCTTGTTTTTAGTCCTTTAAACTCCAAAGAATGTTGGAAGGAAGGAGTGCAGATGTGCTCCAGATTCTTTCTCTCCATCAGCAGGATAATTCTTGTCAACAGAACAGACTGGACCAAATGTGGTGTTAGAGGAGAAGCTGACAAGATAATGAGCCATATCTGGCCACGGGCTATAGGGAAAAATCCCATTAAAAATCCCTACATCATGTACCTTCAGATCATGATCTGGCAAAAATTATCTAACATTAATACAGATATAAAATCCTGTGTTAATTGTTGGAAGGATTGGGGGGCTAAAATAATTGGGGACTAACTACTTTGAAATAACATATAGGTGGTCCTTGATGTATGACCACAATTGGTATCAGAATTTCCATTGCTAAGCAAGGTGGTTGTCATGGTTGTTAAGTGAATTACTGCAGTTGTTAAGTGAATCACTCAGTCATTGAACAAATCTGGCTTTCTCATGGACTTTGCTTGTTATAAGCCTTTTGGGAAAGTCGAAAATGGCGATCATATAACCTCAGATGCTGCAACCATCATAAATCATGATCATGGTCAAGTTTGATGACATGACTGTGAGGATGCTGAGACAGTTGTGTGAGGACAAGTCTAAGTCACTTTTTCAGTGCTGTTTTAACTCTGAAAAGTCACTAAATGAATGGTTGTAAGTTGAGGACTACCTGTATGATCATTTACTTTGCTGTGATAATACAGCCCCCAAAGCTGCTTGCATTCAAACAATTGTATGATACCAGTGGTGGTATTCAGCCAGTTCGGACTGGTTCGGGTGAACTGGTAGTGGTGACCCACGCCGGCTGTATGCCGTCCTATTTAGCCATGTTTTCTAAGCTGTGTTCATGCGTGCAAGCCACGTGTGCGTGGAAAGCACATACGCAGAAGGCACGTGCACTCACGAAGCGGGCGTGCAAACACACACCCTCACAATTTTGGTGCACACGAACCGGTGGTAAAATTATATGAAACCCACCTCTGCATGGTACCATGTCTATAGTAATATCACCACATTTTCCCACAGTGCTGTATTCTCTCTTGTCTCTAAAAGGCAGCATTGTGCCAGTTCAGTTGCTTAATTTCATGCTAAACAGGAGGTAAGAGAAACAGAGCATTAGTTGAGAGATTTTGGGTAAGGGTTCCTGAATGATCTCTTGTTTCAGGGGTGCCAGGATGCCCATGGATTAGCCCTAGGGCTATTGATTGGTACAGTTTGAGTCAATGCAACAATGGTTGCAGCCCCAGATGGCTGGCAGGTGGCACCAGGGACCTTTCTACTCGACCATTCCTGCAGTTAAACAGAGCACTTTCTGCAATTACACTAGTGAAACTCCAAGTGGGAAGGGAGAATGCCACACTGTGTGACCTTGACTTGATTAAGTCAAAATTAAGCATCTTTCTAAAAACACTTTAATGTAAGTGAGAAAGAGCCTGCTGAGTTTTGGCTAGGAGATGGAGATGGTATCTGACCTTTTCCAAGACTCTAAAACTGTGACCACTTAGCCTACATCCGCAGAGGAAACGAGGACACTTTCTCACATCTAGGGGAATTATTTTGGAGAGAGGAAGCATCCATCTTCAGTCTAAGAGAGATAGCATCATCCCATCTATCAAAATGTGACGGAGAGAGGGAACATGAGCTACGGGAAAATGTACTAGCCCTTCTGAGAGCAAGGGATGTGGGGGGGAAGCCTATCGGCTTGTATATCTCTTGCATTATGTGGAGGTAGAAAGGAAATCGATAGAGCTGTCATTACATTAATGCATTTAGTATTGCAAACTCTCCAATCATGGCAATTGCCAGATGGATGTTTCAATTTTTTTTAAAAAAAGGTGAAGGAGATAAGCACCTGACATGTTGTAAGGAAGTCAGGAAGAAGAGCAACTCTTAGGGAAAATAGAGCTAATAAATCACAGTGACCTGAGCAAAATCTAGAACAGATTACTGATGGAAAAGTCCCTTTAAATAAATAATCATTAAAAATGTGAAGTAGATTCACATGAACCAGGTTAAAGGGGCATTTGTGTAATCATCTTTCCAGGAGAGAGTTCTATTTTACAACAAGGACAATGAGGAAGGAGGGACAATTCTGATCTGGGCAGACTATACCTGTTTTCCATTCTGTTCTTATGAAGTATTGGTTAGTCCAGGATGGACATAATATAAAACTATGAATTGCTAATGCCATCTTGAAAAAGATTATTAAAATCTTATCAGAAAGACTGAGAGGTCAAATCAAACCAATCAAACTAAGATTGGTGTCTTAAGTTTCAGGTTGTGTGCCTATTCATTCCTCTTCATCCACTCACCACTTTATGCTTCTGGTGTTTTTGTTTCCTTCTTAACTTTTTTATTGTTTCTTTTGAATGGTGTGTGAATATGGTTTATCTCTATGAGTCTGTTGATGGCTGATTTGTCTGAATGCCAAATTGCCAAAAATTTCCTAGCATTTTTACACCAAATTAACTAATTTCAAAAGCACTAGGGAATTCCTGGAAGCTTTCCATTCAGACCAGAACAACTATTCTCCAGCAATCAGATAAGCAGGGATTAACACCAGACAAACAATAAAGTAGAAAACAAGACCCTAATCAAAGTTTTTGCTTTGCTTTGTCTCGGTTTTGTTTTACTTTATTTTTATGGGATTGCATGTTCTCAATAGAGAATAAACAGGATGAGATGAACAGCCTGGTATTGTTACTATACAGCATCAGACACAACAGGTCAAAGTAATTAAAACAGTGCCCATACATTCAAAAAGTAATTACTGGAGCATCACTGCAATCTTCAAGGTGAGAAGATTTAAAAGACCTTTTAAAAAATACATAGTGGCTGGTTTAAAAGAAAGTCTTTTCTCTCTTGGCATAAATCCTAATAAGTAAACAAGGGTTGTTTATAAGCAAGTCATATGAATGATCACTGTTGGCCCCCCAAATTTCAAAAGGACAATTGAATCTGCACTAAGTAGCGACAAACAACAGGCTTCATAGGAGAAGGCACAGAACTTGTAGATACTAAGAAATCAATAGGTTTAATTATATTTTCCCATTCAGAATGGGAACAAACTCTGTAAAAAAAGCTCGGATAACAAGAGTCTGTCTCCCATAGAAAAATAATTGTGTTGGAAAAACACTTTTACATGACAATGCTGATCAAAATTTGGCTGGAGAAAGAAAAGCAGATGAGTTGGCTTACTTTTAAAGGAATCATAATGGAAGATGATGAGTAATGGCCAGCTTCTGATAGCAAGAGACCAATTGCTGTGTGACTGAGAGAAGCTTTTGACTTTGTACATACAGGGCAGAAAAGAAAAGATCTGTTTACATTGATTCCTGTGGTTCAGCTATTAAATGAGAAGCAGCATCCTTTCCTTTAATTAAGTTGTGATGTTGGCAGCTTAACACTCAGGCTGGACATGGAACATTTTTTGTAAGGAGCAAAGTTTTACCACTTCTAAATTGGCAAGGTGTCAGTCTCTTCTCCAACCAGGCCATCAGTCAACTGACTAAGGATATAATATATCACCTGTAGCACCCCAAATATAAGCAGCACACATCCTGATCTGGAAATCACCCAAACCATCCAATTATCCAAATACTTTCTTCAAATCATCATATTTCTTTTTTTGAGGGCAGTCAGAATATCTGCCCTACATTACCATAATTTCTCTTTCTGGATGTCCTTTTAGAGGACATGACACATAATTTTGCTCCTCTCCCTCTCCCTCTCCCTCTCCCTCTTCCCTTCCCTTCCCTTCCCTTCCCTTGTATCATGAATAAGCAATATCCAATTCATGGGAGAACTCTTGATATCCATCAGGTCTGTCTCCCGCTTAATTTTATTTATAAAGGTATTTTAAATATTTATTTATCATATAGCATGCTATACATGAACTAACAATAGGTACCCTGTTTTCCCGAAAATAAGACCTTCCCGGATGGTAAGCCCAATTGGGTTTTTGATCACATGTGCTAAAATAAGCCCTCCCTGAAAATAATCCAACACAGCAGCAGCCATGAAGTGTTCACGCTCGCCACCTCCCACACCTCAAAAATAATAAGACACCCCCCCAAAAAAATAAGGCCAAGCGCTTATTTCAGGGGTAAAAAGAAAATGACCCTGTCTTATTTTGGGGGAAATACAGTATTAGCATTTCATTTAGATTAGTAGAACACAATGAAATACAAATGTTTAAAAGATCTATGTTCAAATACCCATGTCTAGGTCATGTAATGAAAATTCTGAGGATGAAGCTAAAAGGCTGCAAAACAAAATCTTGTTTTCAGCATCTTTGAAAGAGTGTCCTACAGATGCCTCATAGATATTCTAAGAAAATAACGATGGTGGATGCCTCAGTCAGGTATTTTGGAAATTTGTCCACATGCCAGCATAAAAATAATAAATTAGGGTTCTGGAAGCTGAAAAAAGCTTGAGGTTCGCACCAGTTTCCTACCTATTAAATTAATGTTTTATGATGGTGACATTCAATGGGACAGCTAATACCCAGAATATCATCCCCAACTGAACCGGTAGTGGTTTGGTGGCCTGAGCTGCTGGAATTGGCAGCGACTCAGGCCTGCCACATCCCCAAATCGGTTCCCTGGTCGACGCTGTAAATGCTACCATCTTGTTTTCCAGTTCTGTGCATGCGCAGAACAATTTTAATTGCACTGCGTATGTGCATGCAGCGCAGGCAAAGCATGCACACGAGCAAACCTGCAATAGTGCTGGCCGGCACCCACCCCTGATTTGCATTCATCTCTTTTCCCACTCTAGGCTGAATTTGCAAACTATCGGCCAAATCTGAGCAAAGTATACTTCCTACTGTAGATGGATTCTGACTCAAAGCTTACTTCAATGGTTGAATTTCCTTCCCCCGTGATTTCATCTTTGCTAACCAGTATAATCATGGGAAATAGAATTTGGCACAACACATCCAAAGGATATCAAGATGAATAAGGCAACTAGGCCATTTTTTAGGCTTGTGGTGGCATGTTTAAGTGTATTATCTACTGCATGTCTACAGCCTTTTAAAACCAAAACCTCAATATCTCATGATGAAAAAAGGTGATTTCAACTATACATATTGTAAACCTGCATCAGTACTAAAATAAAGGATGCATAGTTTGAGATACGTTGCCCACAAACCGAACTCAAAACTTGATGAGGATTCTTTTTCTTGCCCCATCTAGTCATGTAAACTTCCCCAACTGTTATTGACCACCAATATTCAACTTTTGCTGAGATGTTTGACATAAAAAAATAACCCTATACAGTCTCTCACACAACATGGGGTGGTTGTGGTTTTTTTTAAAAAAAAAACTTAGTTTCTTAGCTTTGGACCAAAGAGAAAATTTAAAACAGAGACAGAGAAGCATAATATCTGTAAAATAAAAGTATTTTGCCTTCCCTTTTTAAATTGTATTTTCCACAAAAAATTCCAATAGTGTAGCTATGAAGAAGCTTTAGAAAAAGGCAAAAAGAACTAAAAAAGAAAAGAAAAAAAAGAAAAGACACCAGCCTTTCTGAACAGTGTTGGAATAAATTGGGAGGAGATGCCTGCTGTCCTAAAAAAGCGATAATTTTAACTAAAATCCAATTCCAGATTGAGATTTGGATAAGAAAAGTTATTCAGCTGTCTTGTTCTTATGGAAGGCAATTGCGTTTGATGCTCTGTAGTCAAAAGCTGATGTTAAATAAGATAGAGAAAATTGGATGATTCCCTGATGTTTATACTGGGGAAAGAGGTCATCAGTGCTGAATGATTACATTTTTTGTCCACCGTTGTTTGAAGGAATCTCAGGACAAGCTACACACAAGCTTTTTCTGGTTCCATTTGCACAAACACCTTGTAGGGAGATTAGATAGAGAGGCTGTGATTACCAAAGAAATGTCAGGGCTGAGCAGAGATTTATATATGGATTTAGATCAATTTATTAAAGAGCAATCCAAAATACAACACATACATCCTTGAACATAAGACAAGATAACCAATTTAGGAACTACCTCAGAATTTAATCAATCAGTTGCTGGGATGCACTATAATGCTAATCACCATATAAAATTAGCTCACTTTCTCAGTAACTGCTGAATCACGATCAGACAGAAAAAAAGTGCCTATCCTTGTATAGTAGGGAACTATTCTGGGTAAAAAAATCTAGTTTGAAAAAATTTATTTATAGTAGGAATCAAAATATATATTTTGAATGCTTCGTCGCAGATATGGAAGGAAGCTGTTCTGGGCAGAGGTATTTATTCTGGTTCCCTGAGTTTACCACCTGTTAGGTCCTTTCCAATTATATCCTCTCTCTCAAATGCCAGTTTGGTCTAGTGGCTAAGGAACTAAGCTAGAAAGCAAGAGATCATGAGTTCAATTCTTATCTTAGCCATGAAAGCCAATTGTGTGACATTGGGCTAGTCCAGGGGTCAGCAACTTTAAACACTCAAAAAGCCACAAAGATCCTGACTGGAAGCCCCCGAAAGTCCGGTTCACCCACCATAGAGTCTCTTCCTAGCACGGTGTGCATTTTCCTCTGCCAACTGAAAGTCTGGTTCCCCCACCATAGAGTCTTCTCCTAGCGCAGCGTCCTTTTTCCTCTATCTGTCCTAACTGAAAGTCCTATCAATTGTGAAGCAAACCAGAAAACCCACTACTTGCCATAGAGTTTCCTCCTGGGGCTCTGTACTTTCCCTCCCCAACTGGAAGTTCCTTTCAAAATTGTGGCGTTGACTGGCAACAGGGAGCCACAGCAGAGGAATGAAAGAGCCACATGCGACTCCAGAGCCACAAGTGGCTGCTCCTTTCAGTTCCTGAGCTATCGCCGGGCACAGCTCACATTGGAGGAGGATGACATTGCTAAGCTCCAGATTGGTCAACCTGGATCTACTGGCTAGGAGGCTGTGCGTGGTTATTGCATGCACAAACATGTAGCATGAACAGACACTGGCCAATTTGCATACAAATGATAGAAATACGAGAGAGTACCAATGTATGTTGATTTGGTTAGTGTGTTTCTTGGGAATGGTGGTGGTTTCTGAGCATGCTCTTGATTCGTTGCTGATGTTCAGATTCAAAACACATTTATATATGTTGTGGGCATCTTCAAGGGCATTCTGAAGCTCTGCAATCTAAAGGACAAAAGATCATGCACATCAACTCAGCAGGCCATCATCAACCAATTCTCCTTCCTTCTAAGTTCTCATTTTGCCTGGAAGAAATTGATACTGGTTTTGTTTGTGTTTTTGTCAGTCTGCTGCTGTGAGGCTATTGAAAAAGGGAAGGGGGAAAAATCAATCTGTAGGTGAACCTATAAATACCAGGGAGGAGCTCATTCATTTTCCTGACTATCTTCAAGGTTAGGTTTTGGGCAGAGATAAGATTTAGAAGAGAATATCTGTTTTAATACTTGTTTTTAAAATGACCCTTTGCTAGGTTGACTGGAATTAATTGTTGTTATTCTTTTTATTGTCCTGGTGTTCTTCTGCTCTCAAGGAGTTCATTGACTGAAAGTTGTATCTTCTATAAAAGCTAAGAACTGGTTTGGCCCGGTGGTGGGATTCATTTTTTTTATTACCGGTTCTGTGGGTGTGGTTTGGTGGGCATGGCTTGGTAGGTCTGGCAGGGTAAGGATACTGCAAAATCTCCATTCTTTCCCTATTCCAGGGGAAGGATACTGCAAAATCCCCATCCTCCCGATCAGGTAGGACTTGGGAAGCAGAGAATAGATGGGAGCGGGCCCAGTCAGAGATGGTATTTACCGATTCTCCGAACTACTCAAAATTTCCACTACCTGTTCTCCAGAACCTGTCAGAACCTGCTGAATACCACCTCTGGTTTGGCCTAGTGGTTAAGGCACCATGCTGTGAGTTCTAGTCCCACCTTAGCCATGAAAACCGGCTGGGCGACTTTGGGCAGCCACACTTTTCTCAGCCCAACCCAGGGTGGTTGTTCTGGGGAGCAGGAAGGTGTGTTGGATTTGTTCATTGTTTTGAGTTATTTGTAAAATAATAAAGGCAGGATACAAACAAACAAGCAGCCACAGAGCCAGCATCTCTCTTCACACTCCTTCCAGTTTTAACTCCCATGCCCCTCATGCAAAGGGAATTCCTGTCTTCAGGAAGGCTAATGTTTTTGAGAATGGGATCTCTTAAATATCGGGACTTTTCTCAATAATATTGTAGGAAGTTAGCACCCACCCCTCTCCTAGAAAATTGAAATATTTTAGGAAATGTTAAAAAGGCAGAATATTTCTCCCAAAAAGAGAAGTAGAAACTCAGAGAGGCAGAAACTCAGCACCCCCCTTTGTTAATGCGCAATTAAGACCTGGGCCAGTCTATTCTAGATAACAAAGATCTACCCCCTTCAGGCAGAGCCAGGGATGAAATCCTCCTGGTTCAGCTGACCGGTAGGGACGATTGTCCCTGGTTCTGTGAACTGGTAGTAAAAAAAACCATCCAAATATCACGTGGCTCAGCTGTGAGTCATGTGATTGTTGGAACCTTCCCCCCCACTTTTTAAAGCATTTTTTCCAGCCTATTCACCTGAACTGGCAGAAAAAAAATGCTTTAAAAAGTGAAAAAAAGTTGGCCACACCCACCAAGCCACACTCACAGAACCGATGGCAAAAATGTATGTTTCACCACAGAGCCATTTCATTGCACCACCCACCAAGTTTCAACCAAACTTAGCACACAGACAACCTACAAAGCTAGCTATGACCTCTGACAGTAACCAATCAGATGCTCCAGAAAGTTCAAAGCCCAGAGAGGGCACAAAACCCAGGGACTCTCAGCATCTCTTCCCTTTTTCACCCAAGATCTCCAAGGCATGTGAGTCTATCATTAAACCATCTTTCCAAACAGCCTCCATGTTTCCAGTGTCTTTTTCCCCATTTAGGACTGAACCCAGATGGACATTTCTTCCAACAGTCTCAAATTCCAGAATTTGGAAGGCCAGGTCCAGTAGGCTGTAGTTCTCTTCCAGGCAGAATAAATGCTAATGTCAACTTGTAAAACTTTTCCATGACTACTATCAAGTTGACATTTAAAAAAAGGGAGTAGAATTCCATGCATACCTTTGTCCAGAGTTAGGTCTCATATTCCTACAGCTGGTGTGTGAAATGCGCATGCTCATGGCCTGCTGTAGCATCTCGTTGGTGAATGTGATTTATGACACAGACAGAAGGGAGAGGATACAGGGGGTAAAGTTCAAATGCAATTAAGCAAAATCAGTTTCAGCTCCACAGAAGAACATGCCAAAATGTTGATCCTAATAAATGAATGGATTTCTTTTGAACTTTGTCTCAAGGCTCGTAAATTAATTAGGTCATCCTTTGGAGTCTTCACAGCTAACTTATAAAATTAAAGATGCAGAACCACTTGCTATCTTGATTGGAACCCAGACCTTCCTTGTCTCCTTGACCTTTCATTGCAACACCACCACGTGCCAGCCCCATCTGTGCGTTGCACTACTCTGGATTCTACAGGCTTGTTATAAAGCCATCAGCTTTCAGCAATTATGTCAAGTACACATTTACAGTAATTAAGGTATAACAATCTCCATCATGCAGAAGGTTGGAAAATTATCACATATCATTATCAGTTTTTAAAGAGCACCGTTAAAAGCCTAAGTACAATTCTAAAAGACCTCAGATTTCTTGGCTCCTTATATTGTCATTGTACAAAATAAATACAACGAAATTGTTTACTCAGCCTCAGGTAAGTAGTCCCTCGGATTTCTTTTTCAAGCTGTTGTCATGGATCTAAGTACTATATTAACCGTACTATGGATATTAACATCCATCCACAATAGAGTTATATTGAAATTTGCCTTGCAATTTCTAAAAGAACCCATGTTTTTTCCCCTCCCGGGGATGTTTCTGAGCCTATTTTATTAGAAACAGCGGAGAGTGTTTTTTGGTTAGACATCTTTTCCATCAATCCAAAGTCTTCCTGGCAGCCTGCACTACCTCCCTGTCTGAAACAATCCAACGGGGGTGGGGGGAAGCTCTCAGTAATATATTTCATTGGAATTTTATTGGAAATCTGGGAGCTGGACTTCGGAAATCCAAGGGGTTTGAGGAGTTGAGACCACTACCAGAGATGTCTGCATTAACACATATCGCTTGGATACCTTGTACAGTGGTACATCTGTTGTATGTTGACACCTGGAGTAGATCAGGGGGTTGAACAGTAGCCGCAGGTTCCAGGCTAGCATAATCATATAACCACCAGTCTACTCTGGTCCATCTTGGTCACTGCACTGCACTGTTGATCGCCAATAGCATGCTGACATCAGCAACTCAACTCCATACCTACCACCAATCTTCCAAATAGCCTCCTTGGCATCTTCAGCCAAGGTAAGAATAGAATAACAGAGTTGGAAGGGACCTTGGAGGTCTTCTTGGAGGTTTCCTGCTTAGGCAGGAAACCTACACCACTTCAGACAAATGAATATCCAATATCTTCTTTAAAACTTCCAGTGTTGGAGCATTCACAACTTCTGAAGGCAAGCTGTTTCACTGATTAATTGTTCTAACTGTCAGGAAATTTCTCCTCAGTTCTAGGTTGCTTCTCTCCTTGATTAGTTTCCACCCATTGCTTCTTGTTCTACCCTCAGGTGCTTTGAAGAATAGCTTGACTTCCTCTTTTTTGTGGAGACCCCTGAGATATTGGAACACTGCTATCATGTCTCCCTAGTCCTTCTTTTCATTAAACATTATTTTCATAAAACATTTATTTTCATTAAATAAAAAGCATTAAGAGGCTTTGGTCATTTTTCATCTTTAAGTCACCCAAAAGCCTAATGACCACTTTAGTTGGATTGGTTAAAATTCTCTGCAATGTAGCCCATTTTGGCCCAGGATAGACCATTCCTACAACTTTGCATTTGGTAAGCCTCTGCCTCGTAATTAAATAAGCACAACAATAACATGCTTCTCCCATAAGAATTTACCAAATGTTTTGTCTTGTTTAAGAGAGAAGAATCTCAAAAGCAGGTGCTTGTTCATTGTACTGAATGACAACTGGTAAAAAAAATTGCATTCCCCCCTCCTACATAGCATCAACTCAGTTTCCAAAAGGAATGAGGCCACAACATAGAAAAATATCTGCGCTTTATTCTGGATTAAAAAAAAAACAGGTTTTCTGAATACGACGTTGACCTAATTCCTTAGTATGAATTACCATGAATTTATCTACATCCTTGAATCATTGTGTGAGGTGGTCTTTTGAAAATATATCTCAACAAAGATTCATCAAAGGATAAATATAACCAGGTCTTAGATAAGTGTAGCAAAATATCTTTCTCAGAGGGTTTCAGAAACCAACCTTCAGAGAAACTCAGGCTGCAATCCTATAGATGACAGATCACCAACATGGAACCATTGTGATAGGGCCAACTCTGACTCCATTAGCCATATTGGCTAATCAGCACAGCCTCTGATTAGCCAATATTATTAGTCAGTTTGGTCTAGTGGTTAAGGCACCAGGTTAGAAAGCAGGCGACTGTGAGTTCAAGTCCTGCCTTAGCCATTAAAACCAGCTTGGGTGGTTACTCAGTTACTCACTGTCTCAGTGCTACTACTCACAGGGTTGCTGTGGAAAAAAATAGGAGGAGGAAGGAACGTTGGATGTGTTTGCTGTCTTGAATTATTTGTAAAATAATAAAGGCGGGACACAAATAATATATAAGTAAATAAATAAGAAAGATCATTGGTTGCCCATCCCTTTGGGGAAATACAGTAAGCTCCGTTGAACTCAGTTGCCTCAGACGGAGCCATAATGAGGCCTGTTTGATTTTGCCTTAAGGGAGGGGTGCTTAGCTTTTTCTGGGGTAAGAGATGTATTTGGTCTTTGAATGACAGGCTCTAGAACAGTGTTTCTCAACCTTGGCAACTTGAAGATTTCCGGACTTCAACTCCCAGAATTCCCCAGCCAGCGAATGCTGCTCTAGAATGACCTCCAAGAAGTTATAAATGGGGCTAAGAAAGCTTAATGTGCTTTCATTTACACTTAATTAAAATTACGTATTATGAACACGATTACCCTTTAATCAAATACATATTCAATAAAAGAGAATTTTGGTAGCTCAAGGTTGAAATGAGGGGTCCTTTGTGCTCTCTGAGCTTGCTTGTTTCCTTGCAGACGTTTCATTACCCAAACTAGTAACACCATCCGTGCTAGTAAAGAGTGCTGTTTGCTGTCAGTTTATATTCTGGTGTCTTGCATATCTGTTTGGGTGGGGCCTGTCTTAAGGATTCGTTGTTTGGGCTGTTTAATGATGACTCTTGGACAGTATCTTGATTGTGGTATTGCTTACATGATTGTTGGTCTGAACTTAACCTTGGGGTTAATCTATGCTGATCTGGATGCTGATTACTGGTGAAGAGGTGCTGGAGTCTTTTTGTACTCTTTTGGGCTGGTTGACTGTCTCTTTTGCATAATCTGTAGCAGAGGTGAGTTCGTAACAGAGGTGGTTTGGCCCAATTCGGCTGAACTGGTAGTGGTGGTGGAGGGAGGCTCCACCCACCTGCCTGGACATTTCTGCGCATGCGCAGAAGCATTATGTGCGTGTGGGCGAGCATGAGCAAACTGATAGTAAACCAGTTAGCAACCCACCACTGGTCTATAGATTTTTAAAAATGTCTATGAGTCTATTGATGGCTGATTTGTCAGATTGCCAGATTTCCAGAACAGTTCAACAGTTCCAAGAAGGCTCCACACCAATTTGCACCACTCAGGTAACCATGATGACATAGATAAACCTCCAGGTGACCTTAATGACCCCCTAAAAGAATGCAAATATCCAGCTTTCTGCAAGGAGTATAAATCCTTCCATTCCCCACCATCCAGTCAAAGCTGAATAAGCTTCTTGGATGAGAAGCAAAACATCTTCAAAGAAAAAATAGACAGTCCAGTTGCCTCTTAAAAAAAAAGCACCTTAGGGACAAGCATGATCTGGATGACTGAGGATCCCCGTAGACAGATTTCTAGAAATTCCCTAGCATTTTTTTGACTTGGCCTGGTCTAGGAACATCCCCACCCACCCAGATAGGCAAGACACCAGGATATAAACTGACAGCAAACAGCACTCCTTACTATGATGATGTTACCTAGTTAGGGTAATGAAATGTCTGCAAGAAAACAAACAAGCTCAGAGAGCATCAAGGACTCCCTCACATACAATATTCATTTTACTTTTTACACCCTATTAAAACAAAAATTGGTGATATCTGGGGACAGCATGTAGCCTTTTCCACAGTCCTCTTAGTGTACAAAGTGTGCTGTTGTAGTCTTGTCTTGAGTAACAAAAGCAAAAATGATAATTGGCAATCAGATCCTCATTGGAGAGGAAGAGCTGCAGTTTCTTCTTGGAGGGTGTAATTTTGGCTACCAGGGCAACCTGACCAACTGGGTCCAGTGCAGATGTAAAAATGCCCAAAGGCTGCAGACCTGAATCTGTCATCACCAGGATAAGGACGGCAGCAGTTTGCTTAGAAAGATAGATTGGTAGTGAACAATGATAATTATGGCTGTATACCCAGGGAGATGTTTATAACTCACTAAAATCTACCTTTTCTGTTGTTGTTGTTGCAAGCCTATTAAATAAAGCTGTTTAACATAGAACAAGGAATTACAGCTCCTTGGAGGCCTTTCCATTCTGTAGCTCGTATGGCAGAAAGCCTGTGGATCTTGATGCCTGTGTTTTCTTTCCTGGGGGGAAATGTGATGAGAAATCTCTTTAGCTAGTCAATGCCAACTCTTCGGAGCCTCAGCTTAACTTCTGTTAAAGCACATGTGGGCATCTCATACATTTATGTATTTATTTACATTCTTAAAGTGGAAAAAAAATGTAAAGGTCTTCCCTGACCAGTCATGTCCGACACTAGGGAGCGATAGTTATCTCTGTTTCCTAGCTGAGGGAGCCAGTAATGTCCGAAGACACTTCAGTGGGCATGTGGCCAGCATGACCATATGTTGAAGTGCATGGAATGCTATTACCACCCCACTGAAGTGGTACCTATTTATCTACTTGCATTTGCATGCTTTTGTTGGCAGGAGTTGGGGCAAGAATGGGACTTCACCCCATCATGCAGTACTTCAAACTGTTAACCTTCTGATCCACAAGCCCAGCATCTTAATCACTAGGCCACCACACCCCATTTACATTCTTACTTTAGGCTTATATGCTACCCCAATCAAGAGCTCAGTCTTAGGCTATTGATATGTAGGCTTTCAGCAAAGCATTAAGTGACTCCTATTCATGGAACTGAGAACAACAGTGTTGTTATTTGCTTAACAAAAGAAGAGCCCATTCTAGCTTAGAAGATGTTTGATCAGTTATCTATGTATCAGAGGTTTTCCAGTCCTGAGTGTTTTTCTTGGTGCCCCTGACACTTTATTTCCATAATTTGCACTTCCCCAGTTGCTAAAACCTCCTTCACAATCAATCTTCTTCCTGTCCGGGAATATGGTGTCTCCTATTTCATAGGCCAAATTGAGGTTTCCCTGGTCCTCTTTCTCCTCAGTTCCTTTTTTCTTCAAGTTTTGTGTCTCTTACTTTCCAAGTCTCTGTTTTAAGATTGGCACATCCCTAAATATGTCCTTTTTTTTGGCCCCAATGTCCCCCATCTATCTAGAAAGAAAAATATATATCTTGAAATGTTCAGGATTAGAGAGCCATGAGATACCACAGTCATGCACAGCTTTCAAGGAATTATAAGGACATACTTGAGGATGTTGGAAGAAATGTCCATCTGGGTTCAGTTCCAAGTGGGGAAAAAGATACTGGATTCATGGAAGTTGCTTGGAAAGAAAATTTATTAATGGTGGAGAGGACCACATGGTTTGAGGTCCTGGGGGGAAAAAGGGAAGAGATGCTGAGAGTGCCCTGGTTTCATGCCCTCTGTGGGCTTTTGAATTTGAGCTTGTATTCTGATTGGTTGTCAGACTCCCATGAGGCCATGCAGGGGCAATTCTGTAGGCTGTCTTGAATCCCAGGCTTGGTCTAATAATTGGGATTCTGCCTGAAGGAGGTAGATCTTTGTTATGTAGAATAGACTGGCTCAGGCCTTAATAATCCATTGACAAGGTTTGACAGGGCTGAGTTTCTGCCTCCCTTTTAGGAAAAATATTCTGTCCTTTTAATATTTCCTAAAATATTTTATTTTCCTAGGAGAGGGGGTGGGTGCTAACTTCCTACAGGAAAGAGAAGTCCATGTTTTACCCTCCTGATCTGAGAGACAAGAAATGGAAAAGCATTGTGCTTTTAACGCTTGCCTAATTACAGGTGGACAAAGCTCCTAGGCAGAAACTGTCCCTTAGCCTTTGCCGAAGAAACACGAGTCAGCAAAAGATACCTTGAAACATAACCAACCCATGCTTTCCTTCCACCTCAGGGTGTCACCGATATTTTCTCTACTTCAGGGTGTCACCAATCAACACTTTTTTTCTACCTCAGGGTGTCACCAATTAGTGCTTTCGCCTTGTCTCTTTTGTAAGCTTGCCAAAATATAAATGAGGGTTTTGCTTTGATCAGGGTTCCTCTTTAGAGGGAGATAATCCCCTCTGCCGCTGCACAACAATGAAGGAGATATTTATTTATGTGCAAAGGGGATTTCTCCCGCCTGGTGACTTATTTGGTCAGCTGTCTCTGGGTCAATCAATTGCTGTGTGAAGGAAAGAAAGGAAGGTGGCCAGCATGCAAACTATGTAGAGGTATTGCAAGCCAGAAGGGCCAGCAGGATTGACACTGGCTTTCAAGAATTTTGGATTGTTTAGATGCTTTACTGAATGAGCTAAAAAGTGAGCACCTGAAACTTTAAATAATAGAGGCCTTTGATTCACGCAGCAAAGTCTAGTTTAAATAGCAGAAACTTTGATGTCATTTCAAAACACGGTGATCTTGTAGCTTGCAGGGACTTTTGATTTCATGCAACACATGTTAGCTTAATGGCAGAAACCTCTATTTTCATTAAAGAAACCTCTGATTTCATTAAAGAAATATTTTTGATTTTGAAAGATTGCTCCAGGCCAACATTCTGGGAAAGGAACCCAAATAACTCAATTGATTTAATAAACCATTGGGAGTTTCAAGGTGCTGCAGCAGCACAAATAAATACTTTCTCTCCACGTAAACAGCTTCATCACCCCAGCAGAAAGCTGAGATATGGTAATCTTTCTACTTCTGTCATTAGATTGCTGAATACCACCATGTAGCAAAGTTCACCTTTATGTTCTTCTCCAACTCTTGGCTACTTTAGAGTTCTTTTACTAAACCATTTGGTCTGTCCAAACACTTTTCTGAAAGCAGTTCTTATGAAAATAGGTTTAGTTTTCATGACTTCTTTTCCACACATTCATCCTATTCCAAGTCTGGAATTGTTTCTTCAATTGAAAAACAAACAAACAAACACAATTCACACAATTCTGGTGGAAATTATGATTTCCTCCTACCTTGAAACTACTTTACGTTTTTATGACTCAAATGTAACTTTCCTGAGCTCATTTTAAATAGAACAAATAAACACATACATTAATGCCTCAATTGGGATTGTTTCAAGCACAGTGTTTACAATGTGCCCATAACAACAACGGCACTCAAAGGTCCCACCTGTGAATGGTTTAGATAGATCTTTTGTTGTTGTTGTTAGTTGTGAAGTCATGTCCAACCCATCGCGACCCCAAGGGCAAAGTTCCTCCAGGCCTTCCTGTCCTCTACCATTTCACGCCAACTGCTTCAGTGATTCCATCCAGCCACCTCATTCTCTATCGTCTCTTTCTTCTTTTACCCTCAGTGTTTCCCAGCATTAGGCTCTTCTCCAGTGAGTCCTTCCTTCTCATTAGGTGGCCAAAGTGTTTGAGTTTCATCTTCAGGATCTGGACTTCTAAGGAGCAGTCAGGGTTGATCTCCTCTAGGACTGACCGGTTTGATCACCTTGCAGTCCAAGGGACTTGCATGAGTCTTCTCCAGCACCATAGTTTTCTTTTAAAACTAAAGTTTCTTTTTATTTATTTAGGCCTCAATTCTTTGGAGCTCAGCCTTCCTAATGGTCCAACTTTCACAGCCATACATTGCAACTGAGAAAATCATAGCCTTGACTATACACACTTTTGTTGGCAGGGTGATGTCTCTGCTTTTTAGTATGCTGTCTAGGTTTGCTACAGCTTTCCACCCCAGGAGCAAGTGTATTTTAATTTCTTGGCTGCAATCCCCATCTGCGGTGATCTTGGAGCCCAGGAAAGTAAAATCTGCCACTACCTCCATAGATCTTTTAGGTCTGGTTATAAAGACTGGCAAGCTAGCGAGGCTCTAGGTGGACTTCTGGCCCTCGTGCAGATGGTCCATTGGGAGTTTAGTGCAGATCCAGTGAGTGGCCGTCC
Organism: Thamnophis sirtalis; assembly: GCF_051295495.1. Lineage (NCBI taxonomy): Eukaryota > Metazoa > Chordata > Lepidosauria > Squamata > Natricidae > Thamnophis > Thamnophis sirtalis. The sequence continues at coordinate 134,469,126 of NW_028261383.1, forward strand.
TGTGCTCCTCATTCTCAATGTGCCTCTTCTGCAGCTGGGCTGCTCTGCGTATCGCTCCTGCTGATCATAAAAATCACAATTGATATTTCCATTAGTTATAATTTACAAAGCGATTACCTTTAATTTCTCTTTTATTGTATTTTAATGGCTTAAAATTTCTTCTTGATGAGGCTGAGCAGACAGAGATGGTTCAGGGGGAGGACTGGATGGCACTGTTCTTCTGTCTTTATACCCGCAGCTTGTTACAACCCCCTCTTTTGCATTTAATCTGATGCCAACAGCTGCAGAGCCCTTGCCCTGACATCAGGCAAACGGAGATAAAGGGAGGAGAGCAGAAGTCACCCTGGTATCACCTCTCCCGGCAACCAGTGCTCCATGCCTCACTTCACTGCACATTTTTCTTGGGTAGCACCACATTTACATTACTGTATCGCTAATGGGTAGGGGTTTTTGCACGAAGTAGTTGTAAATCAGAGCCTGGAAAAGTTCAAGAACAAAAAAGAACGAAACTAAAATGGATGTTTTTAAAGGTGACCTGTCAAAATTACTTCTCCCTTGTTAGTGGGATCTTGGGAATGGGTTTTGAGAAAAAAAGAAGTCATCTGAAGCTGAAAGAGAAATCAGAGTTAAGTTCCAGCATTTAATAATGGTTTTCTTTTGTGCATTTATACGTGAATACACAGGAATGTATTTCTATCTGGCTAAGGGTTTTAGAATTAGGACAGTATTTGAATCATACAGTGTCAGCCGAGCCAGTGCTACCACATGCCAAATGCTAAACTACAACTTGAAGAAAAGTTCTGGATTTTCCATAAAAATGGGTTTCAGTGTAAGTATGTCCTGTTATTTGGCACAAAGAAAGAGAACACACACACACAAACACACAAACACACAAGGAGAGAGAGAGAGAGAGAGAGAGAGAGAGAGGGAGGGAGGGAGGGAGGGAGGGAGGGAGGGAGAGAGAGAGAGAGAGAGAGAGAGAGAGCTTTGTCTGCAGTTTTCATATGGCAGTTAATTTGTAGAGATGTAAATTTAAACACAAATAATATGACATAAAGAAGAATGCAATGGATCTCATTACAGTGGGGGCCACTGTGACCAGGGGAGTTAGCTCAGTCTGCTGTCCAGAAGATAATTGTATTCCTTTCAGTGGATTTGGACTGGACAATCCATCATTTAGAAGATACCTTCAGCCAGACAATTCTCCTCTGAAAAGGTGAATGCAGTTCCATTCTGAGACAAACCCAAACTTCAGGTCCAGCACACTGAAAATCTCCTCCCCATAAATTAGGGTTGACCAATCTTAACCCTCATTTTTTATTGACCCAAAGGGCACCTAAATATGAGCAGGCTTCACAGTTTCACTAGAGAGCTTACAGCTGACATGGATGTGCAGAATATCTGGAAGAATCATAAATTCTAACAGCCTCACCTTGGATTTCATTCTTAAAGGTTTGGACCGAGACCAAGAATTAAACCTGTTTTCCCCTATTTGCTTCATCAGCATGGGAGTGCTAATGCCAGTTTATTACAAAGCTTCCCATCCCTGCCCATTTTAGGAGAATGGCTGCAATTTAGAAAGGGCTGATCCCAGCACCATCCATTTGCAGAATTGCTCTTGGCTGCAAGGCATATCATACTTACAGTGAGTTCTGTGATTGAACTCTGGACAACAGGTTGACCATTCATGTACTGTATACTTCCTCAGGTAAAATTTTACCAAATTCTATAATATTTACTCATGAAGGGAAGCAAAAATATACTTCCCAGGACAGTGGTGAAATTCAAATTTCTTTACTACTGGTTCTGTGGGCATGGCTTGGTGGGCGTGGTGTGTCTTGATGGGTGTAGCTTAGTGGGCATGGCAGGGGAAGGATACTGCAAAAACTCCATTCCCACCCCCACTCTGGGGTCAGCCAGAGGTGGCATTTGCCGGTTCTCTGAACTACTCAAATTTCCGCTACCGGTTCTCTGAACTACTCAAATTTCCGCTACCGGTTCTCTGAACTACTCAAAATTTTTGCTACTGGTTCTCCAGAATCTGTCAGAACCTGCTGGATTTTACCCCTGTCCTAGGATAATGCTAAAGATCCACTCTGGGTTGGTCACTGAGACTGGAGGTTTTGTCTTCCGAGCTTTCAGACTTGTCCCTTCCATGGCTGATTTTGCCCCTGCCCATCCAACAATCTTTGTAGATGCATTTACTCAGTCATACATAGAAATGCATATAAATTAATTAGGCAGACTATGAAAGAATGAGAGTTATATCCAACTTGAACAATTCTCTGGCGGATCAGATAAAGCCCATGTTATTTCCTGCAACACAGAACTGGTAACCAGATGTTTGCAGCTGATGTTTGATGGCTGAAATTCATTGTTGGATTTCCTTCCATCCGGATGTGCAAGTGCATTAAGGGAAGTGCTCTGCCTTCAACAGTAACCAGCCCAATGAATGTTTTAAATGTGAATACATTGTTTACTGCTATGAATGGTTTCACAGTAAGTGATTCCAATCTGGATGCTGCAAAACTTCATCTATTGGAACGAGGTAGGAAAACATTCAATAGATTACGGTTAATGCTGACAGTAGCTTTGAATAATAGACATTTCTCCCCAGATATCTGCTCTTTTGCTTGCAGCATTTTTTCTCACTCTACAGTTTGATTACACATATATTTAAAGGCAATGTCTAGTTTGCAAATTCCAAGTGAATTCTAAAAAAGAAATATGTTTTCTTGAATAAAAAAAGGCTCGGTGGTTCCCTTTCCCCCTACTTTTTTGTCTCTTATAATGTGTAGAACCAGGTTTACTGTCCTTCACACATGAAGACTAACCTTATGCTTGCTTGTTTGCTTATGTGCCATCTATTCATTTTCAGTTCCTAGCAACCACATAGATAGATTTTCTTTGTGAAGATCTGTGCCTAACCTGTTCTTTCGGGTCTTCCAACAGTGCGTTCTTTGCCACTGTAATGGAATCCATTCTCCCTGCTGCTGGTTTACCTCTTCTTCTCTTTCTTTCCATCCTTCCCAGGATTAGAGTCTTCTAATGGGTCTTCACATGTGTCTGAAGTCAGATAATTTGAGCATGGTCATTTCTGCCTTAGATGAGCACCCTGAGTGGACTTGTTTGATGATCCACTGGTTTGGCTATCTTGGTTGTACATGGCATTAGAAACCTTTCCCAACACCAAAATTCAACAGTTTTCCTATCCTCCTTCTTCAAACCACATGGAAGTTGCCATATCAGCTCATGCCAATCCATTCTGAATATTCCTAAATCAGGAATGGGTAACTTTTGGTCCTCTAGATGTTCCTTAATTACCCCTGCTACCGTGTTTCCCTGAAAATAAGAGAGGGTCTTATTTTCTTTCGACCCCAGAAATAAGCACTTGGCCTTATTTTCAGGTGGTCTTGTTATTTTTGAGCTGCAGGAGGTGGTGAGCGTGGTCACCTCATGGCTGCTGTTGTGTGCAATATTTTCAGGGAGGGCTTATTATCCGGGGAGATCTTATTTTCGGAGAAACGGGAGCATTCCCAACCAGTATCACCCTATGGTTACCAATGTTACATATTGATTTGTTCTTTGATTCAAATTGTCTATCGGGTGCCATGCATTTGTGTGAAGGTAAGAGTGCATAGGTATAAAAGTATGGCTAAATGAGAAACATTCAAGGCAGGTCTTAGAAGCAGAAGGGTTTATTCTGGAATATTTCAGTTTACATAGTCAGTGAAAGAATGCCAGAATGGAGATCTTCAAAAAGACTCACAAGGAATGTCTCTTAAAAAATGGCTGCCATGTAAACTACACCTGGAGGCACATGTATGTGTACATCTGAGCGAGTGTGCAGAGTTGAACAATAAAAGTCGTAAATCTGCATTTGCTCAATCTCTGAATCAATAACAACAAGTAGCACAAGTAGCGAGTCCCTTGTACTGCAAGGTGATCAAACCGCTCAGTCCTAGAGGAGATCAACCCTGCCTGCTCTTTAGAAGGCCAGATCCTGAAGATGAAACTCAAATACTTTGGCCACCTAATGAGAAGGAAGGACTCACTGGAGAAGAGCCTAATGCTGGGAAACACTGAGGGCAAAAGAAGAAGGAGAAGACAGAGAATGAGGTGCCTGGATGGAGTCACTGAAGCAGAAGGCATGAGCTTAAATGGACTCCAGAGGATGGTAGAGGACAGGAAGGCCTGGAGGAACGTTGTCCATGGGTTGCGATGGATCAGACAGCTTTGAATCTAATAACAAAGCACTGGAGGTGAAGCAAAGACCTTCTTTGCACCATTTATGAAAGGCCAGATATGTGGGATCCTGGGAACTATTTTTCAGCTGCAACTTTCCCACTCTTCTCTTAAGCCAATGTTTCTTAAAGTTTGGTCCTAGGACCCTGGGGCTTCCCCAAGTCCCTCTCAGGGGTCTGCAAAATTAAAATGATTTGCCAGCCGGCATTGAAAAATAATACAATATTAAATCCCATCAAACAATTATGAGAAGCAGCAGTGGCAGCAAATGCATCAATTTTAATTTTTAATGTGGTAAATATTGATAAATGTAATCCATACAAACAAAAAGTCATTTGCAGTCCTCCGTAATTTTTAAAAGTGAGAAAAGTTCCTGAGGAAAAATAAAGTTCAAGAAACACTGTCTTAACTGTTTATCCTAAATCAAGAGGTCACTATTTTGTGTGTTATCTTAGAGAAAATGGAAGATTGTGTTTAATCTTGTTTTTGTAATTCCTTGCCTTCTTTGACCTTTGGTAAAGGTAAAGGTTCCCCTCGCACCTATGTGCTAGTTGTTCCTGACTCTAGGGGGTGGTGCTCATCTCTGTTTCAAAGCTGAAGAGCCAGCACTGTCTGAAGACGTCTCTGTGGTCATGTGGCCGACATGACTAAACACTGAAGGTGCACGGAACGCTGTTACCTTCCCACCAAAGGTAGTCCCTATTTTTCTACTTGCATTTTTACATGCTTTCGAACTGCTAAATTGGCAAAAGCTGGGACAATAATGGGAGCTCACTGCTGACCTTTCTGATCGACAAACTCAGCATCTTAGCCACTGAGCCACTCCTTTGAAGGATTCTTATATTTAGGTCTCCACAAAAAAATCTTAAAAATTAGAAACATATTTCATTGGAAATCTAATCTACAAGTGATGCTGGTTTTTAGTATTGGGTAAACCCCTGCCTTTCATCGGTCACACAATGTGGGATTCAAGGGCCTAGGAAGCTTAGATATTAAGATCAGATCCTTTATTGTATACAAAACATTTCCCAGAGATGACATTTAAAAAGCTATATCTGAGACTTAGAACCCAAGAAGCCACTAGGTGTCAGTGTGTGTCAATAGATAGGAATGAACCACAGATTCACCCAGTATGAACACACCAGTACAGTAATAGCTGGTGTTATCCATCTGGGAGAATCCATTGGTCCCCTCTAATTGTGAAAAAAGATTGAAATTACCTTTCTTCTTTATGGGTGATAAAACATCATACTAATCTTCAACATTTTCTTAATTAGAGAAATTGATCATCAAAGCAGTGAGTCAGTGACTGGGTTTTGCGTATCGTTTTAAGTCACATTTGCTTAACTATGGTTTATTAACTAGGTCACAACTGTTTACATCTATGTAACCAACTAAGCCATGAACTGTGTTTTATAAAGTATGATGGCAGACTTCAAGCAGCATGTTTTGCTACAACCAAGAAATGGCATTTAGACTCAGTGCAGAGCATGGAAATCAGAGGTGGTATTCAGCAGATTCTGCTCAGGTCTCGAGAACCAATAGCAGAAATTTTGAGTAGTTTGAAGAACCGGTAAATACCACCTCGGACTGGCCCTGCCCCCATCTATTCTCTGCCTTCCGAGTCCCAGCTGATTAGGAGGGAATGGGGATTTTGCAGTAACCTTCCCCTGAAGGGGGGAGGGAATAGAGATTTTACAGTATCCTTCCCCTGCCAGCCCACCAAGCCACACCCATCAAACCACACCACGCCCACCAAGCCACACCCACAGAACTGGTAGTAAATTTTTTTGAATCACACCACTGATGGGAATGCTGGACTGAACCATATGAAACTCAAGTGAAAGCCCCATATAGAATTCTTGTTCTAGGAACCACATCAGACATCATGTAGCACATTAATCATTCCCTATAATACAAACTCACATTTCATTTTGCAGAACAGTGAGATGTTGAGATTAGTTGATCAGTCCCTGGCATGCACTTAACAGGTGTCCTAGGCCAGGGGTGTTGAACTCGATTTCATTGAGGGCCATATCACGGTTGTATTTGTGTGTGGCCAGGATGTGTGTGGCCAGCTTGATGTCACTCGTGTCAGGGGTGCCTGTGGTTGCTTGAGTGCCCTGCAGGCGTAAACAGAGTCCACAGCTCTGTTTTCAGCTGCGATGACCTCCTACAACCCTCCCCCAGCAAAAACGGAGCTCGGGAGTGCACTATTTCCAAAGTGGCCCCACAGGCCAGATCTAAGCACCCTGTGGGCCAGATCTGGCCCACAGGCCTTGAGTTTGACACCCCTGTCCTAGGCCATTGGAACAGGCACGACTCTCTCATCTTAAACAGGGTAACAGCTTTAGCACAAGTCCCCAAAATGTAGTGAATAGCTCACTGTCTCACAGCCAGTTATATCTTGGTGTATTGTGTTGTGAAGCAGTTGTGCTGTTGTGCTGCTCCATGGAGACAGGAATGGAAGAAAGGAGCAAGAGGCTTTAAGGACAGTCTCCTGATGTATTATACATTCAGGGCATGAAAGCATGACTCTGTCAGAGAACATGGCCAACTCTGTGATGGGATCACTGAACATGAGCAGATTATCTACAAACACATAGCTCTCTCACAACATTTGGACTGGGAAATGAAAGTCTTTGGTTTCTGGTCACACTTTTGGTCGGAATTAATTGCTCCTCTGTTCCCCTGGATTTGCAATCTCTCTCTTAAGGCTTAAAACAATACTTTTCTGGTACGTTTGACCAAACAAGCCATCCATGTTGACCTCATTATGTTTGACAGAGTAAAGAACCTTTTCCAGCTTCTTTCTCTGGAAGGCCTTGAAGGCCATTTTTCAATTTTTATAGAAACCAAATTAAAGTGGACAATGCCGCTGAAAAGACACTATCAAAAAAAGCACAATCTTTCCCCAGAGTTGTGCTCTGAAGGAAGGAAAGAAGATCATCAGTTGAGAAGCTGCTTCTCAGCAAACCTATTCAGGTAAATATAAGGGGACTTCGATGTGAGAGTTTGTACGATTTTAAAAGCTGGCCATTGTTCTCATGATATCAGAGTAGGAGAACTGGGCCAATCAGCAGCTGAGAAACTAGATTCCTTCCTTCCTTCCTTCCTTCCTTCCTTCCTTCCTTCCTTCCTTCCTTCCTTCCTTCCTTCCCTCCTTCCTTCCTTCCTTTTCTCTCCCTCCCTCCCTCCTTCCACAGCTTGACAGCACTCCCAGTACCCTCTTCCTGTTCAGAATGGGGAGGGGGGATAATCAAAAGTAGCCCAGGTTTTTCTCCTCACTTTCTTTTCCTTTTGGGTGGAATAAGGATTCATTGTTGATGCAAAATCTGCATCAGGACAGCAATTTTCACTCCTTTCTTTTGACCTCTTAAGTTTGCATAAGTGACAAACATTAAAGTAGTGTGGAGAGCAAGAGGATGGATGTGCCCTACATTTGCAGTTTACTTTACAAGAAACTCCCCATGCAAATAACACAACTGTTTCTTTCAACCCTCACCCTTTTTTCCTCTGGTCCATACAAAACCCTCAACCGAACACACTTGTTTTCTATACAAGATTTGTTTAAATTGCTACTCTTAGCACTGTGCAATCCTATATGTGCCTATGGAGTCCAAGTGAAATCAATGATGCTTATTCCTAGATAAGAGAGTATTAGGATGCACCTTCCTGCCCCCAAAAGCATTAAATTCACACAAACACTATCAGACAGCACTGATTACATTTGTACATTTGCAACCGTTTCTGAAAAGCACCACAAATTACTTCACCATGAATTCATTCTCATCTTATGACCATTGGCTCATACCGTTAGTCCTCGACGTACCACCGAAACTGAGCTCAAAATTTCTGTGGCTAAGCAAGGCAATTCTTAAAATAGTTTTTCACCATTTTATGACCTTTCTTGCCACGGTTGATAAGTGCGTCGTTGCAGCTGTTAAGTTGGCAACACGGTTGTTACTTGGGACACTGCAACTGTCAGAAATACATGCTAATTGCCAAGTGTCCAAATTTCAACTACACAGGGATGTTGCAATGGTTGTTAAATGTGAAAAATGTCATGTGATTTTGTAACTTTAAACGATCACTAAATGAGTGGTGGTAAGTCGAGGCCTACCTATAATATATCCACTGGGAAAACCTTACTGGTGACTTGGTCACATGTTGCATCCATCAGAACTTTGTCAAAAGTAGCCAAAGGCATTCACTAATCACGCTGCTCTCACGCTGTTTGAGCAAGCAACCAACTTCGTAGCTTTGGAGGCAAAGGGAAAAACCCAGCTCTAAATTTTAGGTAGCCAGCAATTGGCTATGGTTGTTCAGATGCCATCATTGGTTGCATTTGCCCTAGTTTTGAGGAAAACAAAACACGTCTTTGATGTCAGGTGGAAGATAAAACCTCCATGGATAAAATGACTGTCAGATGAGCATGTCCAGTGGTGGGATTCAAATAATTTAACAAATGGTTCTCTGCCCCAATGATTTCTTCCAACAACCAGTTCACCAAACTGCTCAGAAAGTTAACAACCGGTTCTCCCGAAGTGTTGTGAACTGGCTGAATCCCACTACTGCCCTCACTTCCCCTAAAGGAGCAGAATTTCGGAGGAACAAAGTTGGTTCATTGATTTTGAGTAGCAGGAATTTCCACTGAAGGGTTTTGCTCTAAGGATAATTCAGCAAATGGGCGGTTTTCAGGTTTTCTTCTGCCAATCTCACCTCACATCCGGGCATGTCTGGCACCAGCTCCCACTTCTGCATGGAACTCCTGCTAGCTTTTCCCACCAAAGTGGTACCTATTTATCTACTTACACGTGTACACACTTTCAAACTGCTAGGTGGGCAGGAGCTAGAGGCAAGTGACAGGAGCTCACTCTGCCTCGTGGTGCCATGGGCTCAAACTATTTGAGTGCTGACAAATCTAGTGTCTTGAAGACATTGAGCCACTGCGGCCCCTAGACAATAGTACACCCTCTACATAGTAGTGTCAAAACAAAAACTCCAGGGAGTCCAGGTGTTCAGGGAGTCAACCAGGAGTTGAATTCAAGAGAGATTTTTTGGTTTTCTTTTGCATTTTATATCCACATACTTGCAGTAGAAGCTGAAAGCCAAACCAACTACCATCTAGCCATAGCTTTGCGCATCTAGCTTTTCTTTTTTCTTTTCTTTTTTTTGAAGAGAATGTTGAATTGCTTATAGGGTAATTAAATTTGGGCTTGACCTCCTCAGATGATTTCTATATACAAAAGACTTTAGATATTGGAAGAACTTACTCCAATGTCTGGGAAGAAGAGAAAAAGAAAATGAACTTCCCAACGGAATTCATTTTCTCCCCTTCAAAATTGCTTGATCTTCCCTTTGTGCTCTGTTAGGAAGGAAGAGAACGAGGAATAGCACACCCTGTGGAAACTACTAAGGGTTGAACTCTACCCTTTTGAGAAATATTTGCCATCTTTATTTATTTTACAAATATATATATATTGTTACTTTTGTTTTGGGGTTTCACCTCATGAATTGTTTGGCTGTTCTGCTGTTATTAGGGTTATCGATTAAATTTGTATTTTTCTCTTTACTGTGGATATTCCATTGTTACCTGTTTTTCTTAATGGTGATGTTTTTCTTGCATTGCGTAATCTTGTCAGCTGCTGGGAGCCTGAATGATTTGGCAGTATTTAAATTTACTTCATCACACTATTCCTATTGACAACCGTTTTCAGAACATGTAAGATGGACTTGAATGGCTTCCTGAGGTTGGTGCGGTTTCACATATAAAACCCGATGCTTATCGATAGAGAACAAACATTTGTGTGCGAAATTTGCTTCTATCCATCCCACCAAGTTAGAATGCTCCTTCCTTCTTTTTTTTTTTTTGATTTACTGTATTGCTAGCTGCCCGGAGTCCCATGGGATTGGGCGGCATACAAATGTTATTAAAACTTCAAAAAAAAAACACCTTCAAAACTTCTTCCTTTGAAAATTATATATACTGCACATACTGTAGATGTCAGGAGCCCAGCAAATAGTGTCATAACATTTTGACCTATTCTATTATCTCTGCAGTTAAACTCTAATGTGGGTTAACTAGAAATCACTACAGAAATTAACAGCGAAATTTGTTCCTTATCTGTTTGTTCTCCACTTTGCACAGCATGGATCAATAACGGGCAAGTCGTCATTCCTTCAGAGGTAGCTGAATTTCAGTTACCCATTGGTCTAGAAAGCCCAGTGATAGGAATTGTGGCTTAGTGATACAGAAGAGCCACACATTTACTGCCCTGGATTCGGTAAACAAAATGTATTATGTGATGACATCTTACTATCTGCAGCTCATTCACCTTTCAGTCCCTGATGGCTGACAATCAATGGACTTACGTGGAGGCAGAGCTATTCTAACATTGTGATGTCCTACCATCTTTACCTTTAGATCAGGAGTGTCAAATCATGGTGTCACAGTGGTGCCACATGATGTATCCGGACTTTTTACCCCTTCGCTAAACAAGCCGTGGGCGTGGCCAGTGTGTGACGCATCTGGCTCATGGCCCGGGAATTTCTGCTTTAGATGTAACATAGACAATGGGATAGTGAAAAAGGAAGACATAGAATAGTCCTATGGAATATTTCTTATGTTATTGAGAGGACCCTTTATGAGACAACCTAAGAATAAATTATGAGCAACACATGAAAGTAATCTAATAAATGAGCACATTGCATGCAATTTTTTGGGGGGGGGGAGAGGAGGGGGGAGGGGAAGGAAGAGGAGCTGGATTTTGAGCAGCTAAAGGGCAGACTGCAGGTGTCTTATGTTTGCACCGTTATTCATTTCCCAAGAGTTGCTAGTAACTTGGAACTAACTGTTGGAATATACCCTTTTCTGATTAATTGCATTAAAAATATTTATGAAATATATTCAACTGCTTTAGTCTGGAAGGACTCCAATTTGTGGCTATTATGTAAAAAAAGAAAGGTTGCAGATGGTTACATAAATAAACAAGATTACAGCTGTGAAATTAGTAAAGAAACATGAAGGCTAGAAAAAGAGAAGCACGCAAGAACCATAAAGATCCTAGAGTTGGAGATGACTTTAGAGGTCATCCTGCCCATGGTGCTCTTTGGTGAAGGGTTCACTGGAGAATCTCTGGCATTTGACCTTCCTGTCTTTGTTTAAAGACTTGTATGCTCAATTGATTAGTCAGCTGAATTATATTGAGGCTGAAAACCTGTGGAAATTAGAGGATTTGACAGGAAATTGGTCAGAGAGAATAAAAGGTAAATTTGTGTTAGTTATAATATAGATCTTGGAAAGATGAATGAACAGTGCTGGGTAATATGTTGATAGATGTCCTGCAGAAGTCCTTGGAAGGCCTTAACAAAGAAGAAGGTTTTGAAACCATGAGACACTGAGTCAAGAATTGGTGCTTGAGGCAAGAACACTGGGAGAAAATGGGAGGAACACAGTTGGGAGGGATGAGCTATTTAATTAAGAGAAATAGAGCAGAGAGAACAAAATGCCAAAGAAAGTGAAAAACAGAGAGGGGATTGAGTCTAGAAGCATAAGGCCCATACTATTAAAGACACATACTATTTCCTTGCCTCAAGCAACCTACCCACCCAGCAATCTACCCACACAGGGAATGTTTAGCAAGAAGAAACATTTGTTTTTTTTAGGCTTTCAAAACCAAATTAGTAACAACATTGACACTGTGGCAACCGCACAAATAGAATTATTTGAATTTGGTCTCTAATGTGCCAAAATGCTGGATACAAAGAACATTAGCAGTAGGCAGGTGTTCTCCGTACCCTAAAAATATAGGATGCTGACAATTTTGAGATGCTGACAAACCCTGTCCCTTCTTGTTTCATTTAGCACAAGCCCATGTGCGAGTTGAAGCAGTGGAACAGCTTCCCTTCAGAAGTTGTGGGTGCTTCACCACTGGAGATTTTTAAGAAGAGACTGGACCAGGGATGAAATCCAGCAGGTTCTGACAAGTTCTGGAGAACCGGTAGCAGAAATTTTGAGTAGTTCAGAGAACTGGCAAATACCACCTCTGGCTGGCCTCAGAGTGGGGAGGGGATGGGGATTTTGCAATATCCTTCCCCCAGGAGTGGGGATATTGCAGTATCCTTCCCCTGCCACCCTCACCAAGCCACGCCCACAGAACCAGTAGTAAAAAAAATGAATTTCACCACTGGACTGGACAGTCACTTGTCTGAAATGGTATCGGACAGGGGTGTCAAACTGGCAGCCCCTGGGTTGGATGTGTCACATGCAGGCCACACCCACCCCAGCTCCACAAAGGCAAAAAATGTCACGATACATCGTGATACATCATGGTCAGAGGTGGGTTGCTGCAGGTTCGGCCGAACCGGTATTGGAATTCAGGCCTGGGTCGCAGAACTGGCAGCCACCCAGGCCTGACATGCCCCCGAACCAGTTCCCTCGCTGCTGTTTGGCAGCCACCACATGGGTACAGAACAATTTACATTGAACAGTGCATGCATGCTCACGAATAATCATGCGTGCTCAGGCATGCTCATGCATGTGCATACATGTGCAGGGATGTGCATGGGTTGCGAACCGGCAGTAATACCAGCAGCAACCCATCCCTGATCATGATACATCATGATACATCACACACAATACATCATGTGACATGATGGAAATGAAACCTGTAGTATAGGGTCTCTTCCTTGAGCAGGGGGTTGGACTAGGAGACCTGTAAGGTCCCTTCCAGCTCTATTCTGATTGATTGATTGAGTTGCACAGCCTGGCCTGCAGTCTCTGACTCTGGTTATTTGTTTGTCACCTGCAGAAGAGTGATTGAGCTGCTTCTTTCATGTTAGTTGCTAACAGTAGTCAAATCCTTCTGGAATGACCTTTTCCCACAGTCTGTGAAGTGTGTTGCCTTTGACACAAGGTCTTAAGTGGAATAATTCAATGCAACTCTTGTTTCTCTTGTGAAGTCTCAAAGAAAAAAGAGAGCACGAACAGCTATTCCCCAGGTTCCTCTGCCTTTTGGAACACAGTATACGATGTATTCTGAAGGAATAATGCTACATGAAACCCACTTTTTTTTCCAACTTGGAGAATATTTCTTGTTGCCAATTTCATTTAGGGAAGGTGGATGCTTTTTCTGGCCAATCCTGCTTAGCAACTCCCCCTTTATTTTGAGTTTCAACATTTTGGAATGTAGCACTTTATTTCTCAGAGCTGATGTCAGATAAAGGGTTGAATCAGTGTTGGGATTCTTTTTTTTTTTTTTTTACTACCGGTTCTGTGGGCGTGGCTTGGTGGGCATGGCTTGGTGGGCGTGGTTTGGTGGGCATGGCTTGGTGGGCGTGGCAGGGGAAGGATACTGTAAAATCTCAATTTCCTCCCCACTCCAGGGGAAGGTTATTACAAAATCCCCATTTCCCCCCATCAGCAGTGGCTCGGGAGGCAGAGAATAGATGGGGGCAGGGCCAGTGAGAGATTGCATTTATTGATTCTTTGAACTACTCAAAATTTCTGCTATTGGTTCTCCAGAACTGGTCAGAACCTACTGAATACCATCTCTAGATTGAATGGATCTGGACTACAGTACCGGAAGGCTATTCGACCTGTCTGTAGTAGCAGTGGAGAAAAGTGTATTTCAATATTGCATTTTCTTCTTACCCCAATCATTTGGAGCTGGGTCAGAAGATTAACCATGATCATGACCAATATACAGTAGTCCTTTAGTGAAGAAAATTCCCTGGGACCTTTGGAAAAAGAGAAAGAGTGAACACGAGGTAACAACGTACAAAGCCATCTCCTCTCCACTGAGATAACTGTTGCACTTGGTCCCATGTTATTTTACTCCATCAGGCATTTTTCTGCAATTTGGGAAGAGATGCTATTGCTCAAGTCCTTCTTGATCACTCCTGTTGGGAGTCAGAAATTGGAATGGGTTCAATAACAAAGAATGAACTTTATGTGTTTGAAATTTGAACATTTAATCCCAGGCAGCTTCAAATGTTTGGATCAGATAGCAAAGGCTTTCACAGTAACAGAGACTGCAAGGACTGAAGCTGGAAGCTTTCTGTCTGTAACACCTGCACTGCTATGTCATCGTCTCCGCCCAAGCTTTTCCAGACTAACTTAGTAATGGGAAATAGTTTTATTATTTAAAATATATTGCCACTACATCAGGGATGAAATGCTCTAAAGTCTGCTATTGGTTCGTCTTGTGTGCGCATGGGTGCCAAATGTGCGCTTTGCACGAATTCACACCACAGGCGCTAAGAAGCCTTTTCTGAGTCTGTAAAGGTAAGTAGAACAGCGAGATGGGGGAGGGGGGAAACAGCTGTGCCGTGTGATTTACGTTTGCTAGAAAGCAGGATTTCCTGCTTTCTAGTGAATATAAATTGTGCAGCACAGCTGACTGTTGCACAGCTGATTGTTGGAACTTTAAAAAAAAATTTAAAACACTTTTTAACTACCTGAACTGGTACTAAAAAAAAATGCTAAAAAAATAAAAAAAAGTTCCGGCAATCAGCTGTGCAACAATCAGCTGTGCCGCGTGATCATCGAAACTTTTTTTTAGCATTTTTTACAACCTATTCACCTGAAGCAATAGTAAAAAAATGCTTTAAAAAGTAAGAAAAAGTCCCAACGATCAGCTGTGCTGCGCAATTTTTATAGCAAATATAAATCGTGCGGCACAGCTGATTATTGCGCAGCTGACTACTGGTTTGCCTGAACCGGTAGCAGTTTTTAACTACTGGTTTGGGCGAACCAGCCAGTTCCATTTCACCCCTGCACTACATTCTCCAAATCAGCTTCTTCCATCAAGTGCTTTCACTTTCTGGCTGAATAATAATCCAGTGCTAAATACAATGCTAAGTAGAAGATGTTTTATATTGCTCTTATCAGTTCTTAAGTAATGATCAAAGACTGGACCCTGGTTGTTCTTGCTTTCTTGCGTCATCACGGATGCTGTTATGGAGTTATCTGGAGGCCGCTACAGCTTTACTGCAAACGACGGAAAGTGCTGGATGGGGGGAATCTAAGAGGTCCCAAAGAAGAAGCTGGGTATCTCCTGTTTGGCTCCTGCAAAGTTCTTGCTCAACTGGAGATGGCTGTTTTTGCCTTTTGTATTCTGGGCATTCGAGCAGAAAGGAAAAGAAGTCAGCTGTGAACTAAGGACTCCCAGCTGCTCTTTCTAAAATCCTGCCAAGAGAACTGAGCAGCAGTTGGGTTCATTCTGGTTTTCCAATGTCCTCCTCATGGCTTGTCTTGCAGCTTCACATTGGCCACAATTACACTGTTGATCGGGGTGAATCAGTTCAAAGATTAAGAAAGGAATGACCCACACACTCACTTTGGGTAGTTTTTTTGTGATGAAATCAAAGGGAAGAGTGAGCGTAATTTATCAAGAACCCTGGGGGGTTAGAATGCAGAACTGAACGCAAACTCTGCCTACAGTATATCACAGAAGTGAATACACCCTTCACATTTTGTAAATATTTAAGTATATATTTTCATGCGACAACACTGAAGAAATGACATTTGGCTACAATTTAAAGTAGTGAGTATACAGCTTGTATAACAGTATAAATGTGCTGTCCCCTCAAAATGACGCAACATATAGCCATCAATGTCTAAACTGCTGGCAACAAATACTTCAATATTTACAAAATGTGAGGGGGTTTAACTCACTTCTGTGATATGTACATCTTAGAGTTTGATCCTGAATGGGGCTCAAGGTTGATTCAACCTTCCATCTTTCTGAGGACCCAGATTGTTGGGGTCAAAATGCTGACATTGTAAACCACCCAGAGAAAGTGGTAAAGCACTATGGGCAGTACAGAAGCCTAAGTGCTATTGCTATCACTGTAACAATTTACAAAACAGAATTGGAGCTGGGTGGATGTAGCAAATGTAAATAAAAAATATAAACAAACAAACAAAAATATAGCCGCAAATATAGGCTCCATGAATGCCTCAAGAACCTCAGTACTGAATTCTGAGTCCCAGTTTAGATGTCCTCACATGACCTCATCAGCCCCTTTCCACTTGCAACAACATATTATAATCACATGGTTCCCAATCTTTTTTTGGCCATGCCCTACCTAAGCATCTCTAAACTCCTGATGCTCCCTGCCCGGCGTGACATATAATTCTTACTTTACTCAAGAAGTAAACTCTACTCATGCGGAGGAGGCCTAAAAGGTCACTAACTAGGTTTAAACAAGGTTCAAATTGCCCCCATTAAAAATCAAATTGCCCCCCTGTGGGGCATGGGCCCCATGTTGGGAACCACTGCTCTAATCCGAAAGTTCTTACCTTCCATAGCGTGTACTAAATTTAGATTAATGCCAGATTGCTGTATCCCCTTATTTTCTGTCTTCCTCCTCCCCCAACTCTCTCCCTTTTAGATTAGAGTGTAGATTTTTTTTCTCTTTCACTTAAAATACAGTTTCTATCAGAAGGACAAAGCTCCTTTGTTTTTTTCTATCTGTGTCCCAAGCTGGGAATTTAACAGAAGCCACCAGATATTCAATGGAGAGTCAAAGGAGGTGTCTTTGACTGGGTGAATCCAAAGGGGATTACGTCTCTGTCCTTTTTATGTGACTTTTCGTTTAAAATTTAGCCAATCGTTACTAATAGAATGAAGCACGCCAGTTTATTACAGTAGTTTTCTGCTCTATCAACATGAACATCTTCCTCCTAGCATGAATATCTTCTTTTCATATTCTGTTAAAACAGATGCTTCCTTATCTTAAAGCTACGGCAAACTTCCTTATTTATGGCTAAGCAGAAGTGTCTTTATCTACAGCTAAAACAATGGCCTTTTTATCTTTCCTATATACGTGTGTTTTTCTATACATAAGATATATGTCTTCTTTTGCTACATGATATATTCAGTTGTTTATACTGACCGGAACCAGCCACTGACAGGAACCAGCTACTATCTTTCCTTATTGTAAATATATAAGAAAAATATATATATTCCAACATTGCAATAACAAGTTGTCCAGTTTAGACTTAAAATATATTGTTGAGATTTTTTTCAGGACTGCAGTACCTTTTCTTAAAAATTTCCTGCTTGTACTTGTGCCTTGTGTTCCAGGCTAATATTAATGCACCTTCCAATAATTAGTGGGTTCCTTTTTTTGTGTTTGATTTGCATATGATATGTTGATTTTTTTAAAAATTCTTGTGTTCACTGTGAAAAACCCAAAGTATCAAAATAAAAGGAGAATAAAGTAGTAGAAGGAATCTTCTGTTACTGGATTTTACCCTCTCCCCTCCCCCCAATTTTCTTTAATTGTGAGACTGGAAAAATGAGAGACATTTTGTCTCTAATGTCAAATAGATTTAGAATATAGGCAGAATTAGAAAAAAACAAAAGCTTCTTAATAAAGTTGTAGTGGTTCTTTGTTGAATAAGAATATAAGGGTTATAATGGATGCTATGTAGATGATAATGCAATGGTCCCAATTCCATGTTGATCAGTGAAGAATGGAGTCACTTTTTATACCATTTTTAAAATACTATTTTATACCATTCTGTTGTGACTCAGCAGTTCTGCTGAGAGTCTTTTCGGGATACAAGATTCAGTATGCAGCTGGGGCTTGTGGGAGGAAGTTTGGAGATAAAAGGATGGATGCTGCCACGCCCCAGTCGCTGGAGTCAGCATCGTTCCTTCGAGTGTTCCTTGTTTGTACAACATTGCTTGATGATTAATCGTGATTTATGCTTGTTACACTTGGATAAGTGCTTTGGTGTTTCATGTAAACCTGATCTGTGAAGACTGTGGAAGAAGTGAAGTGCTTGTAAGAGTCTTTTGTTTTGCATTCTTATCGGAGCCTTGTATTTATGTTATTTCTGGGCTCGAAGCCAGTTTGAACTGAAAACTGATAAAGAAAGACTTCCTTTTAAGTTGCCTGCCTGCGTTTGTTAACGAGCCGTGAAGGGGGGGACAGAACAGATTGACTCCAGCCTGACAAGCCCTAATCTCAGCAATTATGGAGCAGCTCATGGATGACAATAGATTAATGGCACAGCAAATAGCAATGTTATCGGACCAAATTCAACAGTTGCAGAGAGCTGTAAGACCCCCCCCCCCAGCCAAGGAGGAAGTGCCCAGTAGCCATGCCCGATAAATATGATGGGAGTCTGGCTATGTTCGCCGTGTTTCTGGGACAATGCCAGCTGTTCCTGAGCCTGAGAGCGGAGGACTTTCCCACTGACCGGACGAAGGTGGGATTCATTATCAGTTTGCTCTCAGGCACAGCTGCCCATTGGGCCACTCCCTTGTTAGTGCAGCAGAGCCCTCTGTTGGATGACTTCCAGGGCTTCTGCCAGCATTTCAAACGGATGTTTGAAGATCCGATAAAAGGGGAAGCAGCTGCCAGAAGTTTGAAATCACTGCAGCAGGGGACTGGGTCATTGCAGGACTATGTGTCTGAATTCAGGCTAAGTAGCCAGGATTCCACATGGAGTGAACCGGCTCTAATGGACACGTTCCAAGATGGATTGTCTGAGGCCTTGCAGGATGAACTGGCGAGGGTGGACAGGCCACCGACGTTGGACGCGTTGGTCCATCTGTGCCTCCGGATAGATGCCCGGCTGCAGAGGCGAAGGCCTCGCCGGGTATTCCAGGAAGCCACCAGCATGCCAGTTCAGCAAGAGACTGCAGTGGACTGGGAGGAGCCCATGGAGTTGGGTGCTGTCCGACCTCGGGTGTCACGGACAGAGACATGCAGAGGGCTTATGTTTTTATTGTGGGGATCTTGGACACTTGGCAGGGAGTTGCCCCAAGAAGAACAGAAGGGTTGCGCGGACTGCAGCCATCCCTCAGCAACGCATGATCAAGTCGGACAATCATCACATTGGTGCGGCCATGTTACCCCGTTCGCACAAGATAGCGTGCGTTCGGGGTGTGTGGAGTCCCAGGGCGGATGCCCTGCCGAGTACAGTAAAGAACTCCGACCCTGTGAACTCGCTTCCACCTTGGACTGTTCTACCCTTTGCAATCTGCGCTGCCATTTGTCATCCCGGGAGCATGCAGTCTACGGGATGCGCAGCGGGGTGACGACTGGGTGGAGCGACAAAAGGCGGAAGTGAGGCTGGCATCCCCATGGACTTTGGAAGGGGATATTTTGAAATGTCGGGGCCGGCTCTATGTTCCCGCAGGGCATATCCGTCGACAGGTGCTCTCGCAGATTCACTGCGCATCTGCATCAAGACATTGGGGGTTTATTCGGACGTTGCGCCTGGTCTCCTGTCAATTTTGGTGGCCCCATCTGAAAAATGACGTACGGAGGTGCGTGAAGTCAGGTGCCCAGTGTAATTGGGCCAGGTCTACAAGAACTCCGCCGAGATTCCAGACTTTGTCGACTCCGGTCCCCGCAGCACTGGACTTTGTCTTTAGAGTCCCTGAGGGGTACAAGGGTCTTAGACCGTGCTCCGGGGAGGCCGTCACCAACCCTTCTGGGCCGCACCCCGATCATCGAAACTGGGGGAAGGGCTCTGCGGGAGGGGATTGTGTGGTGGCTCGGCCAAAGCTGGTAGAGGTGCCATCAACCTCCTACGGAAAGGGGGTTGGTGGGTCAGCCTTGCAGAAGGTGGAGGACCCTGGACAGGGTGTTAAGACTCAGCCGAAGTCGGTAGAGCTGCCGTCAACCTCTGACGGAAAGGGTGTTGGTGGGTCGGCCTTGCGGAGGGTGGAGGACCCTAGACAGGGAGTGAAGGCTCGGCCACAGTTGGTAGAGCTGCCATCAACCTCTGACGTAGGGGGGTTGGTGGGTTGGCCTTGTGGAGGGTGAATGACCCTGGACAGGGTGTCGACGCTGGGAAGGGTGGAAGGAAACATGGTGGCCATTGGATACCTAAAGAGTTCCGATTCAAGGGGGCTATGCTTCCAGAGGTTTGGGATTCATGAAAAAGGCACCAAGGGAAATGGGTGCGGGTCATCTTGGGGATACGTCATCCAGACCATCGGACCCCAGGGAAAGGGCCCTGCGGTGGGGGATAGTGTTGTGACTCAGCAGTTCTGCTGAGAATCTTTTCGGGATATAAGATTAAGTATGCAGCTGGGGCTTGTGGGAGGAAGTTTGGAGATAAAAGGACGGATGCTGCCACGCCCCAGTTGCTGGAGTCAACATCGTTCCTTCGAGTGTTCCTTGTTTGTACAACATTGCTTGATGATTAATCGTGATTTATGCTTGTTACACTTGGATAAGTGCTTTGGTGTTTCATGTAAACCTGATCTGTGAAGACTGTGGAAGAAGTGAAGTGCTTGTAAGAGTCTTTTGTTTTGCATTCTTATCGGAGCCTTGTATTTATGTTATTTCTGGGCTCGAAGCCAGTTTGAACTGAAAACTGATAAAGAAAGCCTTCCTTTTAAGTTGCCTGCCTGCGTTTGTTAACGAGCCGTGAAGGGGGGGACGGACAGAACACCATTCCATTTGAAACTCCTTATTTCCTCTTCTTATTTGAGACCAAGGAGCAAAACTGCTGGAAAATTCCCAGTTATATTAAGGCTGTTTAGAGAGGCATCTCGCTTTTCTTATAGTGTCTGATGTCAAGGAACCAGTATTCAGTCCCGGATACATAACTGCAGATCATACTTAAAAACAGAAAAAGAAGACACTTCATAGCTGCCTTATTTTGTTTACACAGTATGCAATCTGCACTTGCTGAAAGGTTTAATCTGATGGGTTTTTAATTAAAAAATGAGTACAAAATTTGCCAGATGGGAGTTTTGTCCCCTCAAGTCATTTCGATGAAAGCATGTTTACTAATTCCTTTCACTGAACAATCCTACTACTATTTTGTGTAGTATGTTTTTTCTAACTGTGTTTGGCCAGAAATATCACCTCAGAAACAATACCTGAAATACTGTCTGATTACAATATATCACACTCCTGGGAGACCAGAAATAACCAATATACAGTATGTTCAAGATATTTTCCTGTAAGCTAAGTATGAGCTCTTTTACCCTTTCATTGTTTTCCATAGATTTGATATCTGTGTGGGAAGGAGAATGCAGAGATGATACCTCTGGGGATATTTACCAACAAACTAGAGAACAGTCCAGAAAATTCTTAAAATACTTCTTTTACTTGTTTTGCAACATGTGCCGTCCAATCAGATTTCCATTCCAGCTTTTGTTAGTCATGTAACACTTACGCCTCAAGGCTTCCCTTGTGACTTAACAAATGGTTGCCCATGTCCATGAAAGGTTTTAGAAGATCTTTTGTTCTTTTCAAACCCCTTCCATTCCAATAACTTTTTATCAAGTCAGTCAGTTTTTCTACTTGCATTTTTACATGCTTTCGAACTGCTAGATTGGCAGAAGCTGGGAAAAGTGAGGGGAGCTCACTACGTTATGCGGCACTAGGGATTCGAACTGCTGAACCTCCGACCTTTCTCATCAACAAGCTCAGCGTCTTAGCCACTGAGCCACCGTGTCCCCTTTTATTGTAGGTTTTACATAATAAATAGTGATACCACTATTATTGGAGTAGCAATAATTGATCACAGAAATATCTGCCACACAGCACATGATCTGTATTCTTTTACATTTCAGACAGTCCAACTTCACAAAATAGGCAATATTTCACATACCTAGGCTCCATAATACAGGAAAAACAAAGTTGCCTTAAGAGTGCTTGAAATTTTGAATGAATGCTGCCACTGCAGCTTTTGGTTCACCCATCTGGCGAGTATAGTAGAAGCCTAACATTACTATTGTAGGAAGTTAACACCTACCCCTCTCCTAGAAAAATGAAATATTCTAGGAAATATTAAAAAGGTAGACTATTATATTTCCCTGGATGAGAAACGGAGAAAGATATTTTTAAGCAGGAAGCAGACCCACTCTTAATAGCATCCACCCTCTTCAATAGTCCACAGCAGATGTCCACACTTAAGAGATAAAGAGATAGCTAGGTTTATTCATAGGCAAATGCCCTCACCCAAGATCCAACAAAAGTAGGATTAGCCCTCTACCCATCTCACCACATGGCACCTGGGTAGATTGCATCAGCTAGCAAGGCTCAATGAAGCCTGGGGCTCAGGACAGCCTACAGAGTTGCCCCTGCATGGCCCCATGGGAGTCTGACAACCAATCAGAATACAAGCCCATATTCAAAAGCTCAGAGAGGGTATAAAACTCAGGCACTCTCAGCATCTCTTCCCTTTTTTCTTCACTCAGCACCTTCAAGGCATGTGATCCTGTCCGCCATTAAAACCCTCTTTCCAAACAGCAACCATGTTTCCAGTGTCTTTACAGCACTTGGAACTGAACCCAGAAGGACATTTCTTCCAACACTATATAAACAACAACAAAAAAAACCCCACGTTAGTTACTGCTACTATATGGAACTGAAGCACGGATGTTTCTACAGCCAGAGATTCAAAAACCAAACGCCTTCCAAATGCACTGTTTCCGTAGGACCCTTGGTATCATTGCTAAATGGCATAAGAAATGAAGCCATCCATCAGCAGTGTTGCAATCAGGCTACAACTGCTGATGAAATCTAAAAATGACAGCTGAAATAACCTGAGCATATTTACAGAATGGATCCAATTTGCTCCCTCTACAAGCTGCTCTGCAGAACTCAACCCTAGAGCTGGAAAGTTCAACATAGGACACCGAGGAAAAACTGGGACAAGATAAACATTAATTGATCTAGCTCACTGCAAGGTGGCTTCAGAGCAAGCCAAATCATAACAGTGGACATGGTGCTTTGGCAGAGCATTGTATCAAACGCCCTGCAGCACCCACAGCAGCAATTTGGTTGTGAAATCATATTCTCTCTCTTTCTCTCTCTTTCTCTGTATATATGTATGTGTGCGAGCGTGTGTATAGTTTCATTTAATCAGATATATGTATTTTATATTACTTAGTAAAAATAGCTATCAATCAACAATTCGTTGTTTAGCTAAATAAAGATAATAAAGACATCTTTTAAAATATATAACAAAACATAGCTGCATAAAACATTTTGGTAATAACTGCGTAAAAACATAACTTTTGAGGAGGGAGATGTGGTCACTAAATGCTCATGAGTGAAATCACTTATACTCCATGGCATATATATCTATAAATCTCCTTCATATCCTGTTCTTGCTGCAAATTTAGCTTCCCTGAAGGTAACTTATTTGTCTAAATCAGCCAGAAGGAATTTCACTTTTATTGATCACCTTCATTTTAAATATGCTTTGACAATCCAAATTAATATTTCTCTCTCATTTCATTATATATTATGCAAAAGAATGAAGAATGGTTCATACTTTCAGAACTGGCCCATTATAAATGCTACGATGTGCCAAACATATCTGAATATCATCTCATACAGAGATCCTGAGGTTGAATGGCTTGCAATTCTTGACACAGTAAGCTAGAAAGGAAATCTGCAGAATATGTGTTGCTTTTCTAAATAGGGAGAAAAACTGGATTGCTGTAAGGTCCATTTGCACAGCATTTCCAAGAAAATAAAGGCAGCAAAAGGGATTTTGGTTGCAGCCTTACAATTAACACCATAGACTAATTTCCTATCTCACATGAAATGGACCATAACCTGTGAAAATTTATTTCACTTTGAAATTTTTAATTTTTAAGTTGCTGTAAACCATATAAAGCTACTTTCATCATGACTTTGCACAAAAGTCAAGAATACCACTACATGTTGAACTCTTCATCTGCTTTGCCCCAATCCAATCCAATCTAATCCAGGCCAGGCTTTCAGATTGTTCAGTCTATAACAAGGGTGTCAAACTCAATTTCATTGAGGGTTGCATCAGGGCTGTGGTTGACCTTGGGGGGTTGGATGGGTGTCACTGACTGTGTGGCCATGGTCAGCTTGATGTCACTCATTGAGTGTGGCTGACTGTGTGGGCATGGCCAGTTGACACCACTCCCCAAACTGCTGGCATGTTTCCTCTTCACACTGGGTAGACTGGGCTGAAGCAACACTGGCCCAATGTTTCCTCTTCACTTTGGGTAGACTGGACCAAAGTGATATGGGCCGGCCTCTTACATTTTCCAGGATGGCCCTACAGGCCAGATCCGACCACATCGTAGGCCGACTCTGGCCTGTGGGCCTTGAGTTTGATGCCCCTGGTCTACAATTTCCAGAATTCCCAGATAGCCACCAACATTTTGGTATGCAGTATTGAATTCATCATTTTAAGAAATGTGTGTTTTGGTGTTACTATTTTCATATTATTCCAGGAATTATGAGTGAGGGCAGACACTTAAATTGTTGATAAAGTAAATCTTCCAGTACCCCTACATACTAATTTTAAGCTGAAAGAATAGCTGTGCCTTAGATCAAGATTGACAATCCAATGGTCTATGTGCCACTCCTCAGTGTTTGTTGTGGCTAGGGAGCTCCTAAAATCCCACCAGCAAAATCCAATGGTAAGACTAGTTTGGTGCTACAGAAGCAAACTACAGTAGATGTGCCAAAATTATAACAGAATTTTATATCCCTGTAACCTTACTCTTCTTGAAAAGGCTCAACATTTGAGTTCTGTTCTGGATGATGATGAATTAAACTTGCATGCTGCCCAACTCTTGAGAACTGTCACCACTGGCCTTTTTCCAGCTCTTGGCGGTTGAGGTTTTTAAAAATCCAACTCTCTGGAAAAAAGCTGCTCAACCTTCCTTTAACCCTGAACTGGTTATATAGATTCCAGATACTTGCTTAAGTTACCAGTGAGTGAAACTTGTTTTTTTTCTCCTGGTAAGAAGTGCATTCTTCTAATCACTGTGTGAAAATTGGAGAGCAGGACATCCTGGCATCATTGTTATATAAACACTATTATTACTTTTTCAGCAGCTCAAAGCCAAAGTACTGCATTGTTTGACTTTAGCTGTAAGATGGTGATCTAAAGTGTCAGCACCAATCACTGGCCTGGGGTTAGCATTTCCAGGGCTGTTGAAAAGCTGCCATTAGCTTAAATTAACCAGTGTTATTCCTTAGCAAAACCTACCAGCTATTTTTTGAACCTGGAGTCTGAGTTCTTACCAATTTCTATGCATTAAAAGAAACAAAACAAAGAGTTAAAAAAAAGAATTATGTTCAAGTTATTGGTAAAAGCAATTTCTTTTAGAGGGTAATTCTGAGACTGTGCCAAAGCCAAACCAAGAATTTCCTTCTGATCAATTCAGTGGATTAATTGTAAGCATTTGTGAGGTTTAGGAAAGTTTAGATCCCATTGACCAACCAGAACATCAAAGACTTGGCTTCAGATCCTCTCTTGATTAAAAAAAGGTAAATGTTTCCACTCCCAGTCATGTCTGATTCTAGGGAGTAGTGCTCATCTCTCATTCACAACCAAAGAGCCCATGTCCAAAGATGTTACACCACGGTTCTATGTGCTGCATTGGCTTCTGGTGAACTTCTAGGGGCAATTCAAGATGCTGTTGCACCTATAAAGCCCTGCATGACATGACACCAGATTATTTGGAGGACTGCCAGTGGTGGGTTTTGGATCCTGGTGCAATGGGGCCGGGCGTCCACCACATGAATGCGTACAGCTCATGCGCATGCATACCTCCGGGAAGGAGTACGGGAGGGCGAATGGGCCCTCTGGAGCATCGTACTGGAACGGTACCTGATGCTCCCAGCAGGCACCGGTACGCCCTTCTGCCCTTCTTCCAGTCCTACTACCAGTCCAGCAGATTGTGCATGTCAGTGGTGAAATTCAATTTTTTTTACTACTAGTTCTGTGGGCGTGGCTTGGTAGACATGGCTTGGTGTGCATGGCAGGGGAAGAATACTGCAAAATCTTCATTCTCACGCCACTCCAGGGGAAGGATAGTGCAAAATCTTCATTCCCACCCCACTCTGGGGCCTGCCAGAGGTGGCATTTGCTGGTTCTCTGAACTACTTAAAATTTCTGCTTCTGTGTCTGCTACCAGTTCTCCAGAACCTGTCAGAACCTGCTGGATTTCAACTCTGGTGCATGCCCTACCTATTGAACAGGGTCCCCTGGTGGGACTGAGGAAATGTACCTTCTCTGTTGCAGCATTTTCCCTCTGTGATCTGTACCAAGCCTCTTGAGATCCATAAATCTCAACCCTGCTTAGTATTTCAGAAATCCTTGAAGACCTTGATGTTCCTTCAGGCATGGCTTCTGGAGGCTAGGTAAGCCCATCACTGTCTGTTTGTCTTCTTTGAAACTGGGTTTGTTGTCAGCCATCGTTTTTGGTTTTAATGCTATGTGCACCATCCACAGTTACAATGTGATTAAAAAATGCATCAATCAACCAATCAATACTGCATTGAATTACTTTGCCCAGCCCTGTTTATATACTTGCTGTGATAAAATGGTGAGTGAAGTTGATGGGAAGAGGAGTTGAGTTTGTTTTCAGTCATCATTTTAATTGTTGTTGTTTTTTGTTCTGATTGTATCTGCTTGTTTGGTTTTTAACTCTATGCGCACTACCCAGAATCACAACCCTGATGCATTTAAGTAAATAAACAGTTTATTGAATTATTTTGCCCTACCTTATTCACAAGCTTGCTGTTGCAAATATAAAATGGTGAAGTGAGATTAGTGGGAGGAGGAAGAGAATAAAAAGTGCTACCTTTGAGTTCCTGGAGGAAAGGTGAGATGTAATTGGAATAGCTAAATATAGGCTGCAGCCTTAAACATACTTCCCAGGTGTTACTTCTTATTGAACACTGTGGGGCTTTCTTCTCATTATAAGTGCATGGGAATGCATTGTCAACATTTTGCTTTTACTACTCCTTACTTGCTGGTTATTATTCCAGTTCCTGAATTTAGGGCAAGAAAAAGAAGAAGCAAGGATTAATATAATTTCCCCTCCCCACAAATTCTTCTCTAAATGAAGTAAATTCATTAATTTGGGGAAAATCTTTAAACCATTTCAGGTCTTCCAAATCTGAACTTTTTGAATGGAACACATAGGACAGTGATGGGCAACCTTTTTGGCGTGGTGTGTCAAAAATCGGCAAAAAATCGAGCATAACTCGCGTTGTGTGTCACTTCGACAAAAACATAATTTTGCGCAATTTATAGTTTAAACTACAAAAATGTATAATTGCAATATATAATTGTATTTAATAAACCAAAAACAAATTATTTAACATACCTGCTTAGTAACTTCTTTGTTCATCAGTCGATTTCGTATGTTGCCCTTGATATTATTGAACTTGTTTGGGGTGCCGTGAACCAGGGCTGTGGAGTTGGCTGCTTCCAGCTCCACGTCCTCATCAACATGCCGCTCCAGCCCGCCCCTGCTATGAATATTCCTAGTGACGCGAGGGCGAAGAATATGAATATTCATAGCGGGGGTGGGCCGGAGCGGCATGTTGATGAGGACGTGGAGATGGAAGCAGCAGACTCCACAGCCCTGCCGTGAACTGAGATAAGTGTGGTGCGGTCGTAACCGACAGTCCCAGGAGTAGACTCTCTGTGCTGGCCTGACTGGAGAGAGGCACGCACTGTTCCCGCGCTCCTCTCCTGCAGGTCCTCCCTCGCCGCGCTGATGACGTGTGTGCGCATGGCACGCACGCCTTACCAGCAGCCCCTGCGCTCAGAAAGGGGCGGCGGTGATACAGTGAGTGTGGGCAGGGGAGATCACACGTCCCGCCCCCCCGTTCCTCCAGCACAGATTCTTTCATCCTCGGCGGCTGTGCAGGAGCCGAGGATGAATCGCATGAAATCCTGTGCGTGTCACCCCAAATGGCTACGCGTGTCAGCACTGACACGCGTGTCATAGGTTCGCCATCACTGACATAGGACATTCTGAACTTCCTCTGAAGGATAGGCTGCTTCATTACATATCTTTGGAATGTCTTTGAAACCCAAAGTAATTAAACTAGTTTAAATTCTAATCTGTCTGTATTTCTATTCAGTGAATCTGGGAATGGTATCTGCTAAGGATCCATACAAATATACTTTACAAATTTCTTCACCCCCCCAAACAGGGCTCCAGAGACCCCAAAATGCAAGAGATGCTAATTTCACTCAGAATTTAATTAGATACATAGAGAAGAATCTCCACCAAAGCTGAAATTAGCCATGGAAAGCTTTTAAGATGTCTCTGCACACGCGTGTAAGGCTGCATTTACATTAAAAAAATGCCTTTTTAAAATAACCTCACCTCATTTCCTCTTTAGTTCTTATTAGGAGATCAATACAAAGGCAGTTAAAACAGCACAAACAACTCTTTAATTAGCAAACCGTGTCCACTTTAATATATTGGGTGGTTATTCCTGAAGAAAGTTGTTAAGCACCTTCTGAAATACCTGTTCCCTATTATGGGATTGTTTACCCCCCCCCTTTTGAACATTATCTAACCAAAGCAGCCTGCTCAAGTCCAGTTAAGTATTCTAATTCTTCCTAGATGCTTGGTTCCTTTGAAAGGACTATCCTTTCACTAGAAAACAAAGAACATGAAGACAAAAGTAATCTACTTTGTGTAAATGACATGAGAAATGAACCCATGTCTGGATATTATATTAATATTACAGAATAAAGATTATACACTTGTGAATAATAGCCAGGTATCTAATGATGAGTGCCTTTTTTCAAAGAAATGCAGCCTTGATCTTTTCAGCAACAATCTGATGAAGTATTTCTGCTGGACCAACAATATTTATCAGTAAAATCTAATCCTGTAAGTCTGCAAAGTACATGCCCATATGAGTATAGGAAGTTAGCACCCACTTCTCTCCTAGAAAATGAAATATTTTAGGAAATATTAAAAGGGCAGAATATTTTCCCCTAAAAGGGAGGCAGAAACTCATCCCCCCCACCTTTGGCAATGGGCCATTAAGGCCTGAGGCAGAGAAACATTTTTTTAAAGGCAGGAAACAGACTCACTCTTAATAGTCCCCCCCCACCTTTGTCAATGGGCCATTAAGGCCTGAGCCACCTGATTCTACATAACCAAGATCTACCCCATCTCATTGACTTTCACTGCACCACCCACCAAGTTTTTCAACCATATTTAACACACAACCTACAAAGTTAGCTAAGACCCCTCCTCTGCCCCTGGGAGTCTGACAGCCATTGAGATACATTTCTTACACAGGAACAGGAAACAGAGAGATGGGGCCCAGCAGAGGTTATAAAACTCAGGCTCTCTCAGTATCTCAGCCCTTTTCGGCTCAGTAGCTCAAGTCATGTGATCCTGTCCACCATTAAACTATCTTTCCAAGCAGCCTCCATGTTTCCAGTGTCTTTTTCCTCACTTGGGAACTTGGAAGGACATTTCTTCCAACAGGAAGAAGACAAAAGCAAAGCAAGGCAAAACGAAGAATGGGAAAAAATGGGAAATACAATTAGTACAAATCCTAACCAAATTCACTAGGGAGGCTTTAGTTGTTCTGGTAGCAAAAAAAAGCCTCTTTTTCCTTTCATCATAGTTCTTTTTGGGGGAAAAACATGACCTTTTTTTGCTGCAATTCCAGCACTATTTCAGCCTCCTCTGAATGTCTAGAAGTGAAATCTATGAATGGATGGCTCACATTGATAAATCTTTCTTTCGGGAGACATATGCGAAGGGAATACTCAATTAGGATACATTTACAACTTGCCATTTCATACTTGGACAAGAAGTTTATGAGGTAGAATTTTTAAAAATAAGAACACAGGAACTATTGACCCCACTCTCTGAGATATAAAAGATCGGGATATGTTTCCTTCTTAAACAGATCATCAGTACTTTTCCTTTCTTAAATGTGAGCCTGTAGAATCCAGATCTATGGAGTTTTACTTATAGAAAATGAATTAGATCTGTTAAAAGGATGCCTTTTGCTTTCCCCGACCATGGCAGCAGGGTGAGAATTCGTCATATAAAAACACGAGCTGCTCACTCAGTTCATGATGTTTTATCAGCTTTATTGTCGGGTTTGGTTCCCTGAGCAGAAAAACAGGAAATCGCATGAATTCAAAACAACATTTCCTAACTCATCTTTACATTTGGGAATGATCTTTATTCTTGTTTTAGCATTTTGCATACGAAAGCCTATCTTTATCTTTCAAGATTATAGCATGGGTTCTTCTTTAAGAAGAAAACATAGGTTTAAAAGAACATTGAAAGAAAGAAAACAGAAATACTTTTTCATGCACATTCTGCAAATGTTCCCGATTTGGGAGTTTTGCCTGCTGTAAATGGTACGTGAGAATGACCTTGGGAGACTGAATCCAGAAAAGCTGCCTAGGGAATGGTCAGATAAGAGACAAGGTAGCCTGCAGGAGGACAGTGGGCGAGGCAAGAGGCCTTTCCTAGTTTCTCAGGCTGTAAAGCAGAAAGAGAGAACTGTACTTTCAGACTTTTGAGATTCTCTTAATGTAGTGTTACGATAAAGTAGAATTAATTTATATCACTGTGTTTCCTGTCTGGTCTCCAGTCAGGCCAACAATTTCAGATGTCATCACCCATATTTCTAAAAAAGGATCAAACAAATTCAGGGAAAGTAATGGTTCCTCAGGTTTGATGGCTGAATGCACCCTGTGAAATCAAAGGCAGGGTGTCTCTGAATTCCAGCTGCTAGGAACTACAAGCTGGTAAATCTTGCTTACTTGCTCTTATTGGGTGCCTTCTTGCAGCATCTTGTATTGTGTGAAACCAAAAGCCGAAATAGAGAAAGCCTAGATCCATGATGGCGAATCTATGGCACGCGTGCCATAGGTGGCACACAGAGCCCTATTTGTGGGCACGTGAGCTGTCACCCCAGCTCAGTTCCACCGTGCATGAGTGTGCGCCTCCCGCTGGCCAGCTGGTTTTCGGGTCTCTGCCGTTCTTGCGTGGGGAGCAGGGTGCATGTGCAGGGGAGCGCAGTGGGGTGGACATGCATGTGTGGGGTGGGGTGCATGTGTGGGGTTGCATGCACATGCATGGGTGGGGAGTGCAGGGGGGTCATGCACACATGCATGGGGCACATGCACGTGGGGCATGCTGGGGGGGTCATGCGTGCATTGCATTATGGGTGCGCACACCCATGCTTTCAGCACGCAACAGCAAAAAGGTTAGCCATCTCTGGCCTAGACCTAGGAGACTCTTCATGTTTATGTGGCATCTAGCCTGAAAGGTGCGATGTGGATTTGCACTTTTTGCACATTTCCCAGCATTTTTAGAGGAGGACATTTGGGTTCATGAATTCACCAAAATTGGGGTGGGAAGGAAGGGACAGCTCAAATATAATCAGCGTTTTTAATTCCAAGCAAGGAGATCAATTGGAGAGCAAGTTTTCTCAGTTTGCTTCCTTCCCAGATACATTGGAATGATAATTCCAAAATTTTGTGTGCAATAGTCCTCGATTTACAACATTCATTCAGCGACTTTTTGAAGTTACAATGACATTGAAAAAAGTGACTTATGAGCGTTGCAGTATCCCCAATGGTCACACAATCAGAATTTATGCACTAGGCACCTAGTATGTATTTATGATAGCTGCACTGTCCCTGGGACATGCTATCACCATTTTTAACCTTCCCAGCCAGCTTCCAAACAAGCAAAGTCAATCGGGGAAGCCAGATTTGCTTAACGACTGCATGATTCCAGTGGTAGGATTCACTTACCTTCCCTACTGGTTCACAAATGTGAGCCTGCACGCTCGCTTCACTCACACACGCCACGTCTGTGCATGCGCACGGTTTTCTGTCGGGGCGGGTGGGCGGAGCCTCCTGCAGCTGCTGCTACCAGTTCACCCGAACTGGAGAGAACCGTCTGAATAGCACCTCTGCATGATTTACTTAAACACTGCAGTGTTTTGCTTAACAAATGAGGCAAAAAAGGTCATAAAATGGGGTAAAACTCACTTAAAACCGTCTTGCTTAGCATCAGAAAATTGTGGGGGGGAATCAATTGTGGTTGTAAGTCAAGGACTACTTGTATTGCAAATCCTCCTCACCTCTGATATCAGGGCACACCAGGTTGAAAAGATACTGCTCCCTTGTATGCAGCACCAGATTTTGAAGCATTATAATTTTCAGAGAACGACTTTGTCTTGGCAATATCTGAATAATGAATGTTTCTGCTGTAAGCACAGACTTCAACCCTACAAGCCGAAGTCCTGTTACAAATGAAGAATTATGAGCGGAGCAAATTAAACCAGTAAAAGTTCTTTCAAGTTTTTAGGAAGTGTGAATTTAAAGCAACATGTTTATCAAAGAAATTAATTTAAAGATTTGTTTATTACTGCTGGTTACTAATAGACACTGGAATGTACAGCCTTGAACTACCCTTAGGGCTCCAAAATTAATTTGGCTTTATAATAATATTCGGTTTTGGATAACAGCATTTGGAATTGATTTTAGATATTTAGATATTCCGTGCAAAATATTAAATATTCATTGGCTTTGCAAACTAGCTTTCTATAGAGATGAATTATCTTCCCTGATTATTGTGAAGAAATGAAATGAGTCTCTTTGTGTATGCATTTCTATTTTATATATACATAGATACAGACAATCCTCCCTTACCAACTGCTCGTTCAGTGACGGCTCAAAATTACAGCCTGAAAAAGGAGATTTATGACCAGACCCTGAAGTTGTGCCAGTGACTCATCATCTCCGTGGTGACATGATTACATTTGTGACCTTCCCAGCCAGCTTCCAATAAGTCAAGTCAGTGAGCAAGCTGACAGGAAATCACAAATCATGGTCACATGACATATTTAACAACAGCAGGAGATTCACTTAATGTCCAAAGCTGGAGCTGATGTAGTTCAGGCATGGTCATGTGACATTTCACTTTATGACCACATTTCTTAGTGATGGAATTTTCGGTCCCAATTGCAGTTAATAATTGATCTCTCTCTCTCTCTCCCTCCCTCCCTCCCTCTCTCTCTCTCTCTCTCTCACACACACACACTCACTTTATTTATAACCTGCTTTTATTATTTTAATATATAACTCAAGGTGGCAAATGTACCTAATCCTCCTTCCTCCTCCTATTTTCTCCACAACAACCCTGTGAGGTGGAATGGAGAGGGAGGGAGGGAGGGAGAGAGCAAGAGAGAGAGAGCGCGCACACAAACACACAAACAGAACACATATAGAGTATGTACATATCAGTGGTGGGTTGCCAATTTTTTTACTACTAGTTCAGGCGTGCTCGCATGCGCGCTGGTGTAATCAAGTGGGTGGCCGGAGCCTCTCAGCGCTGCTACTACTGATTCGCCCGATCCCGGCTGAACCGGGAGCAACCCACCTCTGGTACGTATATAACTCTTGCTCAGTTCTTAGTTCATCCATGTTTGGGAGGATATCATCTCCCATGTGATGAGTCTATCTCTTATTAAGAAATCATAATAAAGTTAATACCATATGTTTTAGTAGAGACATCTCCGCTTTTTGTGTATAATCAGCAGAACTTTTGCCCACTTCTAATCATTTACAAGAAAGTAAGATGCATAAGGAACATTGTCCATGGGGTCATGATGGGTCGGACATGACTTCGCAACTAACAACAAGGCTCTGACGATTGCTCTGGGTCAGAGGCAGAGAGGGGGCCAGGGCCGTCTGACAGTTATCAGTTGCCTTCAGAGGCAGACATCAGTGAGGCAGACGAACAGCTGGAACCTGTTCCCAGTGTGCACATGTGCAGAGTTGCCAGATGAAGGGAACAGCTAAGGAACAGGGGTCAACTTGGGAGTAAAGCCACAGGTGGACGGAGAATGGCCCTGCTCATAGGGAATAAAAGAGGAGTGAAAGGGGAGGGGTGTTTGCAGGAAACAATTAGTTCATTCCTGCATTCTTACCAAGTATTGCGGCATCTGAAAGATATCGGCCTGGCCACTCTCCAAGCCTGATAAAGGTCGGGAATTGGGAACTATCTTGAAAGATTGTGGGCCGGGACTTTGCTGGAGAGGAATTCACTGTAAATTAAATAAAAGGGGTTTATCAGGACGAGGAATTGGTTTTGTGCTGCTGGGGAAGCCTAGGTCAGAACATCCATATGCTTAGCTGCCTTTCACATGCGGGTGAATAGTTATATTTCTAGAAGAAATTGCTCAGCTGATATCTAATATGGCATAGTGGTTCATCCTGCACTGTATTGATTTAGGCTTTGGGTGACAATCATAATCATTATCAGAGGTTCAGAAGATGGCAATAAAGATGATACACGGACTTGAGGATGAGCATAGGCAGAAAGAACTTGGATTATTCAGTGTGGAGTTGAGAAGCCTGAGAGAAGACATATTATAAATATGTATAGGATAAGGTTGCAGGATCTAATCTAGGTTGGTTACCGAGACCAGAGGTTTTGTCTTCTGAGCTTTTAGAATCATGCTGGATCAAATCCTCAGGGAAGTTCTCTGTGTGACGTATTAGCAGATACATAAAGGGAAGCTAGAGTATCTAGAAGGGACATGGTGGCTCAGTGGCTAACACACTGAGCTTGTCGATCAGAAGGTCGTCAGATCAGCAGTTCGAATCCCTAGCGCCACATAACAGAGTGAGCTCCTGTTACTTGTCCCAGCTTCTGCCAACCTAACAGATAGGGACCATCTTTGATGGGCAGGTAACAGCATTCTGTGCACCTTTGGCGTTTAGTCATGCTAGCCACAAGACCATGGAGAGGTCTTTGCACAGCCCTGGCTCTTCGGCTTTGAAACAGAGATGTGCACCATCCCCTAGAGTCGGGAATGACTAGCACATATGTGCAAGAGGAACCTTTACCTTTATCCTTATAGTATCTAGAAGATGCCCCAAACCCATCTTTCCATTGTCACAGAAACTAGGACCAGAAATAATGGAGACAAGGTGCAGCTATCTAAATTTTATTAAGTCTACAGAAAAACTTTATCTAATTGGATTTTTGCATGTTGCAGAGGGATAAGCTAGAGGAAGCTTGTGGTCCCACCCAACTTCACAATTTTATGCTTCTGTGATTCGATACGTAATTAGCGCAGCTCTTTTGTTTTGTACAGAGAAGAAAGGAAAGACTTCGAATGCTCAGAGGAGACCTGGAAACAGATTGTGGCCATAGACCCAGGGATGAGTTTTATGCATCCATCCAAAGTTTATCCATCCAATTTACATTTGAACAGTCTGGATGTGCATAGTCTTGTTTATTTCATCAGGAAATTCAAGGGCATGGCTGCTAGGCTGAATACTAATATTCCCTGTTTGTGCAAACATTTGGTTTAATAGACAACATTTTAGATTATGGCCTTGTTGCTGTACTCCTTCAACTTCATTCCCTCCATTCCTCCACCCTCCAAGCTTTTGACTTACTTCTCTTAACTTCTCTGTTTTCTCAGCTATAGACAAATTAGTGTGAACCTGTCTTGGGAAGGAACACTTTCTTTCACTGGTCAGTTATATTATTCTGTAGTTCTCATGAAGGGCATCACAACTTTGTTTTGTCTGCTTGAAGGTTACAGATCCACCTTATCTCACTGCACTTTAAACTTCATTTCATTGTGCAAATATCACAATTTTCTATGAGAGCTCAAGGGCCTCACCCCCAACTCCCACAACAATCCTACGAAATCGCTTGCATTGAGAAAGAGGGTTGAAAGCCTTAAGGGAAACAATAACAACAACAAAACAATCCAAAGAAAACTGGAGAGAGCAAAGTCATATCACTGACCATGACTTCTAAAAAGCTTGGAACACTTATTCATTCATTTATTGGACATATAAGAACATTGGCTGCTTGAAGTCTTGCAGTGGTTTATGGTAAAACATAAAATATTTTTCAAGGCCTTTCTATCAGCCAACAAACTTATCCCCTCAACTAAGCAAGGACTGGCATATTTCAAGGACTGGTCAGATAAAGAATTGGAGGGTCAGTCAATTAAAATGCTAAGTCTTAAAGCATGTGATAAAGTCAACATTTTGGGATTTTCTCCTTCAACTTGTAGTTTGTGTACTTGTTGGCTGTTGAATTTCAGCATTCGCCTCTTGACTTTATATAACTGCCTAATGCAAGTGGCATGAGTTGGTACTTTGGGAATAGCAAAGAATGAAATCTATACAAAGTGGCACTTTGCAGCAATGTTCCGTAGCAAACAGTGAAGTTTATCAGTTCTTTGAAATATATTTGATCAAAACAACAGGCTGACACATTTCAAATTTGCGGTTTCCCAGATTATAGGAAACCAGCTGAGTGCACTCACCACCAAGTCCCAGACAGAGTGGTTAGGGAATATATAAGTCTCTATCTGTCTGCCTGCCTGCCTATCTATCTATCTGTATCCTTATTATTTTTACAAACAACCCAAGGCAGTGAACATATCCAACACATATTCCTCCTCCTAGTTTCTCCATAACAACAATCCTGTGAGCTGGATTAGACTGAGAGAGTGACTGGTCCAACACCACCCAACCAGATTTCATGGCTAAGGCAAGACTTGAACTCATGGTCTTCTTTTTTAGCCTGGTGCCTTAAACACTAGACCAAACTGGTTCTCATGCTCTGTCAGGCATAAATGTCACAATCTTGGCATTCCCTCACTGGATTCCTATCTTGGCCTGCTTACTCCTTTTATTGATCACAGATGTAAAGAATCCTTGCAGATGTTCTGGATACTTCCTTCTTTTGAATTTATCTATTTAATAGCAATAGCACTTAGACATATATACTGCTTCACAGTACTTTTACACCCCTCTCTAGGCGGTTTACAGAGTTAGCCTATTGCCCCCAACAATCTGGGTCCTCATTTTACCCGCCTCAGAAGGACGGAAGTCTGAGTCAACCTTGAACCTGGTGTGATTCAAACTGCCAAATTGCAGGCAGCCAGCAGTCAGCTGCAGTACTGCATTCTAACCACTGTGCCACCGTGGCTCAAAATAAATGTTTATCCCACCTTTATTATTTTATAAGTAAATCAAGACAGCAAACATATATAATACTCCTTTCTTCTCCTATTTTCCTTATAACCACAACACTGTGCGGTAGGCAGGGCTAAGGGAGAAAAGGGCTGGCCCAAAGTCTCCCATCCTGTTTTTCATGCCTAAGATAGAACTGGAACTCACACTCTACTAATTCAGGAGTAAAATTCAGCAGGTTCTGGAGAACCAGTAGCGGAAATTTTGAGTAGTTCGGAGAACTGGCAAATACCACCTCTGGCTGGCCCCAGAGTGGGAAGGGAATGGAGATTTTGCAATATCCTTCCTCCAGGAATGGGGAGGGAATGGGCATTTTGCAGTATCCTTCCCCTGCCATGCCCACCAAGCCATGCCACGTCCACCAAGCCACGCCCACAGAACCGGTAGTAAAAAAAAAATTGAATTCCATCACTGTCCTAATTTCGAGGTCAGCATCTTAACTTCTATACCAAACTGGTGTTTGCAGCAGCTCTTCGGCTATCCACCTAACATTAGTAGAGGGGCAGGCTTGCTATGGAAGACAATACATTTTCAGAGCCAGCAGTGCTGTTAATTGCGTTACTGGTAAACCAGGGTTTTACTGGCCTGCTAGAATTTAATCCTCTTGACCAATTAGAAAAAAGTCCATAAAGTCTGGAAGAGAGTGCCTATTTGAGGTTTCATTATTTTCTTCCAACTTTCATCATTAAAACCAAGGCAAATAATCTGGGGTCTTTCAGATATTTTGAATTCTGTTTCCCATCAGAGGCAGCCAAGAATCCCGCCTTCTATTAATCTGGAGGGCATCAGATCGTCTGCTACTGCATTAAACGCAGTGGTGAAATCTAACCCCCCCTGGTTCTGTGGGCGTGGCTTGGGGAGGGGTAATGTGACTGGATGGGCGTGACCAACTTTTTTTCACCTTTTAAAGCATTTTTCCCCTGCTGGTGCAGGTGAATAGGCAGGGGAAAAAATGCTTTAAAAAGTGAAAAAAAAGAGCTTCTGACGTAAAAAAGAGCTTCCGACGTAAAAAAGAGCTTCTGACATAAAAAAGAGCTTCCGACGGTCGCGCAGCTCATCTGTGAGCTGTGCAATCATCAGAAGCTTCCCCCCCTGCTTTTTAAAGCATTCCCCCCCTGCCAGTTCGCAGAACCAAGGACATTCATTCCTACTGGTTTGACTGAACTGGGCCGAACCGGGAGGATTTCACCCCTGATTAAATGGATATTTAAACACATTCCTTGGTATGCAGACATTCTTTCCACACATGTTTTCGGGACCAATTTTTAAAATTAACAGCTGGTCAGGGTACAGTGGGACTATTCAGTGTGCTGTACAAAAGAAAGGCGACTTTTCCCCGTGCAGAATTTTGGGGAGGGGAAAGCTAGAATAACACGGGTCTCCACAATATCTCTCTTCTCTATTAAAATCACAGCCCTGGAAGAAACAACGAGTCTGATTCTTTCTTCTTGTGAGATAGTAATGATCTCAGTCAAAATTTTCTCTCTGCGCTTTCACCCGTTCTGCTGAAATTCAAAGGCACACGAGGGACAAAAAAGGCTTATGTGCATGTTATAGAAGACTGTGACAAACAAATAAACAAAAACAACAACAGCTTTCTTCTTATTTATCAACACACGACAACTCATATTTATTTTTTTAAAAAATTTCTAAACCAGATATTTTCACTCAGTGGGCAATACGGATAACCATTTCCCTGTTATTTGAAGTCTATTCCCTTTTTGCCCTGCACTTTCTTTCCCATATATTTAATATACACATACATGCACATGAGCGAGTGAGCGCACACCCTTGTACACGCTTCTCAGCTCTGCGTCTGTGCCCAACGGCAACGCTTGTTTCATCAAATTTAGATTAAAAGCTGCAATTTTCTTATGGAAGCCTGTAGCTCCCGGGCTGTTCTTGCGGTATCCTCTTTCCCCTCCTGGGCTGCGGGAACAGCTGCTTCATCCATTCACATGCTATGCCATGGAGAAGATAACTCATGAAATTGTATGCTATTGATTTTAATTCAGTTGCTGTAATCTTTTGGCTCTATCCATGAAGCTGGGGGCAGGAGCGAAGTATAATTTGCAACCCTGGAAAGGTGGCAGATTCTCTCCTCCCTTCTTTTAATTGCCTGGCATTAAGAATATTTATACTTAAATGTCACATCCTTGGGAAATTGGGTTATGCAAAGAAGTATCACAGCAAAGAAATCAGTGGGCTCCCTGTCAAAGCTAGAAGAGCTACAGTTGGAACAATCATCTATCAGGGGAGCTTTGTGATGAATTCTAAGAATTGAGCAGAAGGGTTTTTAAAGATTTTGCAGAAGGCTTCAACACCCTTGTCTTGGTAGGTGGATGTGTGTACATTTCAGCCTGTGTCTGTGTGCAAGTGTGTACTATGGAGGTACACTCTTATGTACACAGCGGATGCAATTACAAACCAGGAGATGTGAGGAACGTCTGGTAGGGGTATTTTTCAGATTGGTTGTAATTCAGAAGTGGGAGCTGGACAAATGCAGGGGTGGGACTGAAAATTTTTAGCAACTGGTTCTCTGCCCAGTTGCTGGGTGGGCTTGGCCATGGGGGTGTGGCCTAGTCGACTTCCTACACCATGGCAGTGGGGGCGTTTTTGCCCTCCCCAGGCTCCAAAGGCTTTCCTCGAGCCTCCAGGAGTGTGAAAACAGCCTCCCCTGGGCTCTAGAGGCCCGCTGGAGGCTGGGAATGGGCCAGTTTCTGGATTTCTGGTACTTCAGGTAGACTGGTTTTTCACCCTCCCCAAGTCTCTGCGTGGGCCCTGTACTTACCTGGTATCAAAACGGGCCACATGGAGACTCCTGCGAGGGGTGGGACAAGGTGGGCAGGGCCAGCCAGTCCTTGTAACTACCGGTTTGGCGAACCAGATTAAAATTAACATCCGGTTCACCCAGACCTGTTCAAACCAGCTGAATCCCACCCCTGGACA